>NW_022900923.1:28110954-28125925 GCF_012274545.1 Fukomys damarensis
AATAGAAAGATATGATGTGTCTATAGATCACTATCTTGTTAAAAATACTACTTAAAAGCAGTTTATAGGTTCAATGGAATTCCATCAAAATACTAGTGACTGTCTTCAGAGCAATGAAAAATAATCCTCTAAAGACAAGAGTAGCAAAAGGTGAAAAAATAAAAATTCCGGAAGCATCAAAGCCCAGTATCTGACTTTAAAACTTACCACAAAATGTAGTAAGCAAAACAGCATAGTACTAGCACAAACGGACACATAGACCAATGAAACAGAATTGAAAATCCATAAATTAATCTGCATTTATTCTGCCAGTGATTTTTGACCAAGGTTTGAGAAACATCAGTCTCTTCAATAGATGGCACTAGCAGAATTGTACACACGTATGCAGAGGAATGAAACTAGATTCTTTCTTGTCAATATACACAGGAATCAACTCACATAGATCAGAGACCTGATCTTGTTAAAGCTAAAATTATGAAATTACTCCCCCAAAATCCCGCAAGGGAAACACTTCAAGATATTTGAATAGGCAATGATTTCTTAGCTAGGACCCTATGACACAGGCAGCCAAAATAAAAGCAGACAAATGGTATTATATCAAACATCAGAAGCTTTTACATAGCAAAGGGAGTAATCAATGGAACCAAGAGATAACTACAGAATGGGACAATATATTTGCAAGCTATTCATTTCACAAGGTATTGAATATCCAGAATATATAAGAAACTCACAAATCTGAAAACTAAAATAAATGAACCCATTAAAACTAGACTCTAACTAGTAGACATATCTCAAGAAAAGGCTTAGAAGAGAAAAGGCGTATGAAGAAATGCTCAGTCACACTAATCATCAGGGAAATAGAAATCACCTCACCCAGTCAGAGGACTGTCGTCAAAGGACAGGAAAAGAAAAAATCCTGGCAAGGATATGGAGAAAGGAGAGCTCTTCTACACTGTTGCTGGGAATGTGAATTAGTGCAGTCCTGATGAAAATAGATATGGAATTAAAAAAAAAAAACTAAAATAGAGCCAGGCTTACTTGTCCATGCCTGTAATCTCAGCACTCAGGAGGCAGAGGTAGGAGGATCACTGTGAATTTGAGGCCAGCCTGAGCTGCATAATGAATTCAAGACTAAACCACTACATAGTGAGACCTTGACTCAAATAATAACAAACAAGGGACAGGGAGGTAGCTCAGTGGCACTGTGGCTACCTTGCAAGTGTAAGGTCCAGAGTTTGATCCCTGGTACCCAAAAGAAACAAACAGACAAAACCAAATAAAATCCAGAAGAAAAAAGGAAGAAAGTAAGAGCGAAAAAATAAATTCTAAAAATAGACTCCTGCATGATCCAGCAATTCTGTTACTGGGTATGTATCCAAAGGAGACGAAATCATTGTACCAATAAAATATTTGCAGTTCTGTGTTTATTGCAATAATATTCATAATAGCTAAAATATGGAATCAACTTATGCATCTTATCAATCAATGAGTGAATAAAGAAAACATGTATATTCACACAACAGAATATTATTCAGTCATAAAAGACATGCAGTCTTGTCATTTATAGCAATGAGGATTAAAGTAAAGATAATTATATTAAGTGAAATAAGCCAGAAAGAGAAATACCACATGTTCTCATTCATTTATGGAAACCCAGTCTCCTAGGAGCACAGAAAATATGAATGATTATGTTGAGACTAAGAATGGCAGAGAGGAAAGAGTATGGAAAGAATTCAAAAAGGACCACTAAAACAGAATAATTGCTTCTGGTTCTTCAGCATAGCAGATTAATATTGGTTTGAGTGTTCTATGTGTTTCAGAATGACTGGGAGAGTATGAAATGCCCACATAAAGATTAACATTTACAGAGACAAAAATTTATTCATTACACATACCCTGATTTGTTCATTAATTATTGTGTCCGTATGTCAAATGGCATGTCCATATGACTATAACATACGCCATAAGGATGTACAATTATTATATATCAATAAAAGATTAAGTTGCTCTAATATTATATGAAAATAAAATTGGGGATGTAGTGCATAAATGAGAAATCTTTCAGAGTGCCAAGGTGAAGAACATAGCTGAATAAGACGTTTTAAAATTAAAATAGAGATGAAAATGGAGACTGGAACATCAATCTAAGATTTATAGGTGTTTAAGAAACAGACAAAAGGAATAGTCAAAGAAATCTTGAAGGAAATTGCTCAAGGATGGGTGCAATGACCAAGATGGGCAAATCAGGCAAGGTCAGTGACTGGAGAGCTTTATCTAGATACATCCTGGCCAAAGCTTTATATTACTAGTATGAAGAAAAACTTCCACAAGTGTACCTACTGAGTCAGTACTCTCAGGGGGCAGAATCTTACTGATATCAAACCTCTCCAATGCACCAAAGACTGGACGATAGATATTTGCACTGAATGTCTGTCATATTAGTCCTTTAGCATGTGAATACTTTTCTCAGTCTTAGGAAAAATCCTTCCTTATCTTGGCAGGAAGCAGAAAAACAAGTGAGATCAGATATCCTCTCCTCATCCCGTCAGCTACTCATATCCTCCCAGTGGAGCTTTAGCCTTTCTTTCGGCAGCAGGTCCAGCACAGCTCGTGTCCCAGTGGCGCTCATAGTTGTTCTAATAAACGGATGTTAGCTGTGTGCTCATCTGCCAGGTCTCTTGTTGTCCACCTGACATCTAGTCTCATTTTCATTTTGTTCTTTAAATAATATGCTTCCAAGGAATTCCTCTTCTGCTTGAGTCAGCACTGTTTTCAGTTGTTTGCAATTGAAACCCTAACTGGCACAATAAAGGGAAAGAAGATACATGTAGTTTTGGAAGAAAAGATTAAGATCCAAGAATTTATGATCCAGTTTAATTGTCTCATAAAAAGTAATCAAAAGGACTTCTCAGATTTCCAGGGTTCAGAAAAAATACCCAAAACACAAGCCTTCTTAAAATAATTTATTGAACAGGCAAGTTAAATGCCTGAAATACATTTTTAAGAAGAAAAAGAAAAGAAACCAAAATTGGGGAGGCCATGGTGTTCAGGACTGGTAATTTCCCCCTGGTAACTATTATTAGGCTTGGTGCCATTTCATCAGAGAAGTTTTTACAAGAAAAGCCAGCCTCAGAAACTGGCTGAGAGTATCAGCCTCACTAATGAGTGAGAGAGACAGCAATGAGGTGACCTGCTCATTTCGGTGTGACAATTCCTCATTCTGAAGAGAATAGTGTAATTAGACAAAGGAAATTCCTCAGGAAAGGGATTTCCCTCAAGCAGGGTTTACAAGACTTAGAAGTTTAGCTACATAAACAACCAAGTAGAAGCCATTCCACCAACTGCTATGCTAGAAGGAAAAAAAATAAATCTATGTATATAAAAATATGAATATAATAGTTTGGGGCAGTCAAATTAAAAGTAACATTTTTCTTATGCTTTTCTGTATTTGCAAAAAATATTGAAATAGCAATAGATTATTTAAAGTCTGGTAGAAATATAGAAAATTATTTTTAAACTCCACATTAATTTTATCGGATTGAATGTTTTTTGTTTTGTTTTGTTTTTTGGTACTGGGGATCGAGCTCAGGTCATTGTGCTTGTGAGGCAGGCAGCAGAACCACTGAGCTAAATCCCCAGCCCCTGATTGAATTTTATATAGGTAATATTTTTCCTTTTTCTATGTACATATCCTCCAAATACTTTTTCACTTTTATACTGAAAATAATTAAGACGATAAAAGATAGTTTAAAATAAAAAACAAGAATAAAAATTCCTCAAGAAGAAAAGCAACAAGACTTAAGGTAAGTTTCTAGGTCAGATGTAAATTTAGCAGTAGAAATCTCTCATCTGGTTTGTGTAAATGGAATGTAGAATATGAATTAAGGATCTAGTGTTAATATCCCTTAAATATGAATTAAGGATCTAGTGTTAATATCCCTTAAATATGGAAAAGTTTAATTAGAATTTTATCTTAGAGGAGGTAATTTTTCCTATAATTTATTTGTAGATGAAAATAATTCACTTAGGCATAAAGATATGACAGCAGTTTTGTCACTGTGTGTTAAGTGGTAAAAGTTCTTTTCAAATATAAATACTATAATTGAGAAATGCTATCAGCTCATGACAAAATCACCTTCTAAAATAATTAAAAATGGTTTAAGCCATATTATACTAACATTAGAGAATCTACCATTGATGTGAACTTAGATCATACACAGTGTATCTATGGCGGTATTTGTCTTTAACTTTAGTGTTCATGATTTGCGTTACAAACTCAGTATTGTTTTTTCTTGTCATGTAGTTGACTCATTCAAAACCCAAAACTCCATGACCAAATTCTGTTTCCTGTGCCAGGGTGTCTTATTGTCTTTGAACTGGAGATGCAGACTCTTCTTTGTGGAGGCTGCTGTCACTCGTAATTTCTGAGTACTAATTATCTCCCTATGTTGTTGATTCTATAATTAGGAAAAAAATGGACATTTTTCCATCTTTATTTAAATATGACCTCTACCCCCAAGGAATATTGTAGCAGATTTCTAAACTGCTCACCATGTAGGAAGAACTTAACTTTGATTAATAAAACCCAACTACTAGAAAAGATTACTGTTAAGCGATTTGGATAATATCAAAGTAATTACCATAGAATTGCTAGGCATCTAGAAACTTGTTTCATAAGGCTGCATATTTTTCTGCTTTGAACACTTTTTTTTTCCTAGGAGTATGAGATTCATTTTAAAATGGTAAGTACAAGGGAATTTACCTGGAGATTCTTAGAGTTGAGATACCGACCTGGCTTGCTGTTCAGATAAGATTACTTGTAACTGAATAACTTATTTGGGAAGTTTATCTCATAGCTTAAAAATGTGAGGAGTGATTCCACATATTTAAAAAATCTCTTTGGCATTTAGCAAGTATCTACCATAGGGATTTGTAAATGAAAAGGTATCACAAAGGAATTAAATGTAAAGTGTCAAGTTATAATATTTTATGGTACAAAAATTCATATTTCAGATCCTATGGATCTGGAATTTTGTATTACTAAATTGCAGAGTAAGCTGCTTTAAATCTTTGCTCAACCAAAGTGACATCTAATAAATGAAATAAATGCAGACTTTCAATGGATGACTAAACTAGGCTTTCTTGTAAGAAAAGTTTAACATTCACTCAATTTGTCTGCCAAATGTAAGCTAATGTCTCCATGTTAGGGGCAAGTTTCTGTTATAATGTATTCCAGTTCCTTGCAATAAATTATAAGAGTGACTATCATATGTTTCATTTTCTTTTGCTTTTCACCCAGTGTGTCTAATAAGTTCTTTAAGTAAAGATTTTAGAACACTTTAATTATAGATGGAAGGAGTTATGTCTCTCTAAAACTTAAAAGACAAGTATGCATTTTAAAATTAAATTTATAAGGAAAATTTAAAGAAGTAACCTTACTTAGATTGTAAAAAGGAAGGAATGAGGCTATCTTAATAAATATTTCAAAAATATTTTAAAAATTTGTTATAAAAAAGCTGCAAATTACAAATATTGTAATTTGAGCACAAATGTACCGTTTAGAATTGTATATTGAGCCAAACCTAATGACTTTAAGAATGGTGCTGGAAGAACAAGCCGATGTTAGAGAGGTAAATGCTGGAATGCACTAGTTAGGGAAAAGATACTTATCCTTTCCACAATGCAACGACTGTGAGACCGAGGTTGGGGGGCAGTGGCAGAGGGACAGAGAGATGGAGAATGAGGGGTCAGCAGACATCTTAACCCACTAAATTGTTCAAGCAAAACTATTCACTAACATTTGAAAAAGGTTGAGAATTCTTGGTATACATAAGACATCTAATCCTCACAAATTGTATTACTCTTTAGTATGGGCTGTTTTGACTCAAAGTGCTTCTTACACCAAACGTGTAGGTTTTTTTTCCACACCAACAACCACATCTTCAACTCTCACCTGTGGGGTATCCACCATTTCAGTACTGACACTGACTACCTCTCAGTTCCACTTCAGGTGCCAAACTCCAGTCCCAAACTTTGGTATTTCTGACTAACCAGCTGTAAATCAGAGGTTCCCGTGTCCACCTCAGTAATTTAGCTAGAATGGCTCATAGAACTCAAGAAGACACTTTACTTACTGATTTATCATGACAACACTGTATGTATACCATTTTATTAACAAAGGATGCCTTTGAACAGCAAATGGCACAGCCCACATTTGAAAGTTTACTGTTGTTTTCTACTATATGGAGAAATGCTTATCTAGGCTATTAGCAGGTCTAAAGTACAGAAAGACAGAGGAAAGTGGGGAGAAAAGAGAAGTGAATGATTTATAAGAACTGAGTACTCACAAGAGTACAGAATTAAAGAAAAAACACACAAAACTACAGTTTTCACAGGTAGGTTAAGAAACTCCAAAGTCCCAGCGTTATGTGTGATGACTATTTGGAGAAATCACTGCTTGATTGTAGTTCTCTGCCCATAGAGTAGACCAGGTGCTGCACTGCGACAGTTTGGTGACTCTTTGGATTTAAATTATGGTAGAGTAGCTGCTAAGGAGAATTTTAGCAGGACTGGGTCAAGGGAGGTGGAGAGGGAGGGACAGTGGGCAGCTGTAAATAATGCTCTTCAAACAAGCACAGAGAGAACACATAAGAGGACTAGACTGTGAACTTCACCAGATGAGCTCCATCTGATTTTATACAATTTTATGTTTTTAGTGCCTGACATAATATTTGTATACTGTATTGTGTGCAGTGCCTGTCTATGGGAAGACTTAAGAAGCAGAGGGTTTAGGCATCAGAACTTTTGCGAGTATGAAAGATATTGATAACGTGCACTAAAAATGGATCCAAATTTCCCTGTGTATTAATTTCTTGAGTTATTACATTACATACTAGTTGTCCAACTACAAACAAGTGATCTCTAAAGATTAAGTATTCATAATGAAACACTTTTTAGTTTTTATATATGAGGAAGAGGAGGTGATATTTGATAATTAATGAGAATGGAGTTAGAGTTAACAGTACAAGATAGTGCTATTTATGTGTTGCATCTAAGGATCCATGATGATTGTGATGATGGGCTCTTCTTTTATTCTCTGTCCCAAGCATACCTCAGTGATTTTGTAGTACTTATACTTTTCTTCATAATAATAGAACAAATACTGAGGCACATTTTGGGCTTCCATTAAAAGCCATCATTAGAAAGGGCTACAGGTGGTAATTTATCCATTTGTTTAAACATTATTTACTCATTCGTTTATTTACTAAAAAAATTCACTGTCATATATTGTGCTGTTTGTTAAGGATGTAAGTGACACACAAGAAGAAAACAGCTTCCTTTTCCTCAAAAATCCCATAACATAATAAATAAGGAAATAAGACAAATATTTACAGCCCGATGTGATAAGAACTATATCAGAGTGCCCTGGAACCTTTAACTCTGTGTCTGTAAGAGTACAGATTGACAAGGACTTCACAGGGTAAATGCACCTGAAGGGTCCCCTGAAAAGTAAGTCAGCTTTTGCTAGATGAAAGTCAGGAAAGCCTTTCCAACTGGAGAAAACATGTGCCAAGCCATGGAAGAAAGAACACACGTGTATGCTGGATGAAAGTGGAGGGCCTGTCGGAATATGAAGACCCATCCTTCTAGTGGTATGATTTTCTTTTTTCTGATATAGTCTATAGATTTTTCATATAGAATTAAAGAAATTATTTAATTTTATGGTTTTGTTGAGTTGGTTCAGCATTTTTGACAACCAGAAAAAAGTGTGGTTGGAGTGATTCACTGTGGGGTTTAGGATGGATAAAGAAGGAAGAGAAGGTTACAGTCATGGTCATGGTCTGATGGGCTGAATTAGAAAAGAAGGGAGAAAGTTGTGGCCATGAAGAATTGGAAAAGGGATGTGTGGGATTCAGAGGGGGAGAACTGGAGGGCTGGGAGGTTAGGAAGCTCAGACTGCACTCACAAGACAAGTGATCCAGTTGCATCACGGAATATCTAATAGTCATTCTTAGTCATTCTTAGTCATTCCAAGGTAGCGCATGAATTTGTCTAGAAACATAATCCTAGGCTTCAAAGAACTTCCTTCAAGAAATACTAAGTAGTTCTCCTGTCCCATCCTTTTGGTTCTATGATTCTCACAAATTTGTGGGAAATTATCTCTTTTTCAAATATTGTATCCAGCTTTTGATAATCAAAAACCATTGCTATAGTTGAGTCTCAATCAGGAGATATACATACACATATGTAAAACTTTATTTTCTAGTATGCCGTGAAGTAATACTACTATGATTTGCCACGTTTTTATTTTAAAAGCCAAGTGAGAATGTAAATCTAAAGTTTAACCTTTCTCTCTTATTTGGATAATCAAGGCAGCAAATATTTACTACATTTACAGCTTTATAACATCTCAGGAAAATATATGTTGTAGCTTTTTAAGAAATCTTGATGCATATTTATCATTAAGAGTTTATCATTAGACTGGAATCTAGCTGTAATATATCACTGTATATCTCTGAAATGATCACCTTTTCTTATTTGCTGAATTCAGTAATCACACTGGAATTTTTCAAGCAAAATCAGTATATAACTATCAGGATGAATTTTTGTCTGGCTCTTTGCCTGTGTGTTTTGTTGACAACACACCCCCTACTGGTAAATCAGTGATATTCCATCTCAGATTAAATGCTTTGTAAACCATTAGTGTCCAGCAGGACTTTGCACAGTGATGGAAATATTCTAAGGTCTGCTTCGGGCTATAGGGGAGTCACCTAGCTATATGTGGCCACTGAGCACTTGAAATGCAACTAGTGCACTTGAGGAACTTGTTTTTAAATTTGATTCAATTTAGATAATTTAAATAGACTACATGGCTACTGTATTGGACACTACAGCTCTAGTCTTTTTCAAAGAAGAAAGGCTGAAACAGCAATAGAGAAGTTTCAGAAAACTCACTCCCACTGCTCCTTTGATAAACCATGATCCTGATTTACTTGACCGTTTGTCATTCATGAATAATGTACATTTTAGAGAGGATGTAACCAAGTCTACGTATTTCCATTAATGAGATATCATTCAGAAATGTTGCATTTGATTCCAAATCTTTGAATTTCGGTGGTTCTTGCCTCCTTCCCTATGCAGTTGATTTCTATTTTTGTTGTTTGTTTTGGTTTGTTTGGTTGGTTGATTTGTTTTTAGTTTTTATCCTTTGATCTTTGGAAGAAGTCCCTGGTCACTTCTGAGAAACTCTCGTAGGCAAAGGAAAACTTAAAAATGTCAAAATATGTTCCATTGTAATTTCATTGAAAATTAAGGAAAGCTAAGTGATTTTGGCCAATGTATATAAATCATGCGTGGTAAATTTTTTTTTTGCCATTTTCGTTGAGCAAGTTTCATTGAGTAAGTCTTACTTTGCATTAGAACTAGGAGGAATTACCTAGTCATAAATGGAAGTAATGCACTTGAGAACAGTGCCAGTATGTTTTAAATAAATGTATTGTCTTAAATTGGTAGATACACATATATTAGGATGGGACATAGCTACTAATTACAATTCTCAGTTGGCTCAATAATAGTCATTATGTAACTTTTGGGGGGGTTATTTCAGTTATTTAGAAAAGGGGTTAGAAATTTTATAAAACAAATTCTACAGGCAGTACAGAACAACAGATATTATTTCCAGTCATTAAATTCTAATTATCTTCCTTTTTATGTAGCATTGACTGGTATTAGATCATTTAACATTTTCAAGGAATGTATTATCCACAATGAGAAATATATTAGGAAATATAGTAAGTCCATTATGTTTTCAGAAGTATAAATCAATTAGATGGTTTGGTTGAATGCTGGTTTTAACTGTGACCACTGAGGTCACTGACCTTGTCTTTTTCCATGGTAACTGCAGTGGATACTTTCTATCACAACAACAGTTTTTTGTTTTATTATGTAAGTACTTTCTTTTCCAGTTGTACACATGCCAGACTATTATAAATTACATTTAAAACCATATTTCAGAACAAAATATGAAAATTATGAAGCATTTGTAGAGTTATTTTTTAAGTATTGTTTTAATTCACCTAATTTAGAAATTTCATCATGTGAGTCTTGCAAACTTTTACAAAAAAAGGCTATTTTTTTTTTTTATTCCTAAGGTAATTCAGGGGCTGTTGTATCAAGTATTGATAAAAGCCAAATTTACAATTCTAAGGATACTGGTGGGAGATCTTTATGTGCATGATATGAGTTTAAAGTTTTGTTCAAAACAGACTGTTTTCCCCTTTATCTGGCAACAGAAGTAGTATTTTGTTGGTTATGGGGCTGTTTCCTTATGAGGAAGATTTTAAAGGTTGCAGGGCAACACAGGGGGCCTGGCTCAAGTGGAGCCTGTCTGGGGCAGAGCTGCCAACTCCTCCACGGTCATGCACTGCCACATGAAAATCCATTGGCCAGACCAGGCAGTCACTTCTCTTCAATGTTATTTCTGTATGAACATTACAGGCACTAATTTGTTTTCTGTGGTATCAAGAAAGGGTGGCTATGTCACTATTTAGTTCATATCACCATGAGAATATTGCAATAAAAAATATTTCTCAAGATGATTGATGAATTCTCCATTGAATTACTGTACTTCAGTAAGTATGAAATTTACATTATCATAGCCACATGCCCATTATGGCATCATAACTTTTTAGACATATGCCTGGTGACAAAAGTACAGTATTAGCATATTTTTTCCATCAGTAAAATGTGGAGAAAATGAATTTGATCTATTTTTATTGAAATGTCTAACATATTTTAAATATCTAGAAACATTTTAAACATCAGAAAAATTATTAGATATAGTAAATATTAATTGTTCATTTGTATATAATCTAGTATACAATCTAGTATATACTTTTCATTTAAAAAGTCAACATAGTACATATCCACAGATGTATTTTAAGTATCATATTACTTATTTTATCATTCTGTCATATTTATCAAATAATGGAACATTAATAATAAAAGCAGTTTGTAATAGCTAAAACTTGGAAACAGACCATTTACCCATCAGTTGGAAACTGGATAAAGAAGATGTGGTTTTTCTATAAAATGGAATACTACCCAGCCATAAAGAATGAGAAATTAGATTCATTCATAGGAAAATGGATACATATTAAGGATATACTCCTAAGTGAAATAAGTAGGTCACACATGTGTAAATACTGAATAGTTTCTCTGGTGTGAGCAAACTATAATAGTACATAAGGTCCTAGTGATATAATGGACAATGTGAAATAGGAAGAAAAGGGGTAAAGGTGTAGGGAAAGTGGGAAGGGTAGGGCAAAGCTAATAAGGGAAAAGAAAAAAATACGAGAAAATGAAAAAATGGAAATGAAGTGTTTTTAAATGGGGAGGGGAGGAGGGGGTGAAGGGAGGGCAGGGACAAGGGGAAAAAATGAGAACCAAGACCTGTTATGTGAAGGTACAAGATCTCAATAATGAACGTATCTATACTGTATACCTAAAATGTACCAATAAACTCAGTAAAAGAAAAAATAATAAAAGCAAAAGTTACATAGTGCCTAGTATGTAGCAGGAATTATTTTATTAATTTTGTGCATATTGAGGTAGCTCACTCAGAATAACCCTGTGAGTTAGGTACTCTTATGCATATTAAAAATGGACACCAGAAGCCAATAATGCTCAACTTTTATTCCCAGCTCAAATTTTGAGTGATATTGGGCAAACTCATTAGCCACTGTGAGCCGTAATTTCTTTTTAATCTGCAAAGTGACAGAACACTTACTTCATAGAGTTATCATGGAAAATGAATGATAGGTCTAAAGTTAGCCACCTAGAATGTAGTAAACTCTCAAGAAATTAAACCCTTCTTCCTATTTCAGTGACCTACTAGAAAGACTATTAGTCCTGGCATATTAGCTGCTATATTAATTGTTGCGTGGGTGATAAGCATTAGCATTTTCTGAATAATTTCTTGGTGATAATAAAATCACTTGAAAGAAAAAGTAATTGAATCTCTTTGAAAGTTCCCTATCAGATGCTTAAGAATAATGGATCAATACCAGATGACAGGAAGTATATCTCTTAGTGAGAAGAGAATATTGGTGATTGTTCAGGAGAAGTGGGTGATATTTTTCTCCCGTAGTCTTTGCAGGCAGCGTGATAGCTGTTTTCATGGCTCCTTACAATTCAGTTTGTCAACCCCATTGCTAATATATTAGGCACCCATGGCTTAAAAGTAGTTTTTGTTTCCTAATATTATGTAATCTATGTTTAATTATTTTAAATCATTGGTAAGAAATTAGACATATATTTTGTTTTTGTTATAGTTTAATTTAAAAATAAATATAATCCCATAGTGCTGTGTTCCCATTGCTTTAGCAAATAAAAAACAAGTTGTTACTGAGAACGATGGAATTGATGATTCATGGTGGTGGTTGTGAAATGAAATTGAAAACATCAAGGAAATATAATTTACTTATCCCAAAGCCTAAAATTGTACTTTGGTCTTCTAAATCTTTTTTATACTGTTTTTGCACTTTAAAATGAGGTTCAACATTGTAAATCAGGGATGTGGAGTAGGTTTATTCATTGTGGGCAAATGTTGTTGCTTCATTGATAAGTTAAATTATGATTCTTCATTTTCTTATGTTCTTCAGGCCACTCATTAAAATGAGTTTTTCTGTGGCCTAAGAAATTAACTGTTGATACCTGAGCATGCTGGTACATTCCTGTAATCTTAGCACTGTGGGAAGTTGAGGCAAGAGAATCACAAGTCCCAGCCCAGCCTCGGCAAACTTATTGACTTAGTGAGACCCTATATATAAAATAAAAAAGAGGGTTTGGAATGTAGCTTGATTAGGAGGGACTGAGTTCAATCCGAGCCTTGTAAAAAGAATTGTCAAAATAACTAAGTAAGACATATTACATCTTTATTAGTGTAATTAAGTAGAGGCGGATTCATTTTCATCATATTTATTCACTGTTATTTGGTGAGAACCCAGTTTTGCTTCTCTATATTTATTCGCATCCTTTCTGATTTTCTCATCATCAACAGGAGCAGTCTTTCCAGGGCAGTGGTAGATTCTCACCTTCTATGGGATGAAGTCATCCCATCTGTGTGTTGCACACAGACTTGCTTCATGACCCCAGCAGCAGCACCCTATAGCCAGGCTTTATTTGCTCAGTAACCTCTTAGCCCTCTGAAGCCTGGTTTGGGTAACTGACATTTATTTTCACTTTGATATCTGAACTACAGAGCCTACCAGTGGGATTCTTGCTGGGAGACATGCCAGGCCAATTCTGGCAGACTGCATTGGAAGGCATCAAGTTTAGACAAAAATCCTGAGAGCTGCCTGAATCTTTGAAGCAATATCATGTCAACATGAGCTAGACATGAGAAATATTTTATTTTAGGAAAGTGGGACTGAATGAATGTAGGTATTCAATAAATTCCAAAAAGAAGTATGCATGCTTCTCCCTCTTATCCCCTGAGATTGTCTGCAACACTCCAGCGTGTGCAGTCCTTCATCATTTCAGAATTGATGGGCTCCAGATGGAATCACAGTATGAACTTACTGGCCATCACCAGTCTGCCCTTGACCTCATGCGTTTCTCTAGCCCCGTGTTCACCAAGAAGAATCTGTGGAATAATGAGGCTATCAACCAAGTCCACAGGCTGGAAAAACCCTTTAAACATTAACTTCAAAGACTAGATCATAATTTGCAAAACCTAATGTAAACAGGAAAAGAGAGAGAGAAGGGATAAATGTAAGCTGCTAGCAATTAGGTACTAATTAGGTTCCTTTGGTTGGGTAGCTGCTGCAACTCAGAAGTACCACTTCTGTCCTTTTCAAATGTATTAGGAGTCCTCAGACTATTTTTTTCCATTAGGTTTATTGGTACATTTTAGATATACAGTACAGTTACATTCATCATTAGGATCTTTTACCTTTACACGACTTGACTTGGTTCTAATTTTTTCCCCATTCCCTTGCCCTCTCTTCACCGCCTCCAACCTTCCCTGTTTACCAAGACTTTGTTTCCATTGTTCCCTTTGCTCATATTTTTCCCTTCTTTCCTTTCCCCTACTCCTCCTATTTCCCCTTCTCCTTTAGTCATTTTCTTTCTATTTCACAATATCAATTATATATTTTTATCTTTCTTTATACTTTCAGTTTTTCACACCAGAGAAACTATTTGGTATTTACACATATGTGTCCTATTTATTTCACCTGAGTATGGCCTCAATGTGCATCTACTTAGCTATAAATGTCTCTAGTTTCTCATTCTTTGTGGCTGACTAGTACTCCATTTTGTAAAACAACGACAACAACAAAAAACCCCACATCTTCGTCTAGTCTCCAATTGATGGGCAGTTGGGCTTATTTCCAAGTTTTAGCTATTAAAAACTGTGGCCTCAACTCACCAATCAAGAGAAATAGACTGGCAAAATGGAATAAGAAGCAAAATCCAATAATATGTTGTATACAAGAAACACACCTAGTGCAAAAAGAAGCCCATAGCCTGAAAGTGAAAAGATAGAAAACAATTCTCCATGTGACAGGAGCCCAGAAAAAAACAGGGGTAGCAATCTTATTTGCAGACAAAGTAAATTTCAAACCAAAACTGAATCTAGTACTATTGATGTAGGACAGTACTGTATCATACCTCAATGAATGTAAAATATCTAGTACCTGCTTTATGATACATAGTAGGGACCGTGCTTTATCAGAGCTACATTTAATGATATTACTCTAGAATGTTCTCTTTCCAGATGATGATTACGAGGCTAATAGAAAAAATGGTGCCAGGTACCACAACAGCAACAGAACTTTGCTGTTGTCTGGATATTATTCTTTTCTTTGTTTTTTTGTTTTTTGTTTTTTTTTAATGGAATGTGCTGAATGTCTATAATTTTGTTCAGATGACTGCAGAACCTGGAAAAGCTGTTGCTATCAATGCATAA
>NW_022900923.1:28126479-28134629 GCF_012274545.1 Fukomys damarensis
GGAAAAAATATGAGAAACTGAAAAAATGGAAATAAAGTGTTTGTAAATGGGGAGGGGAGGAGGGGGTGAAGGGAGGGCAGGGACAAGGGGAAAAATGAGAATCAAGACCTATTATGTAAAGGTACAGAATCCCAATGATGAATGTAACGGTACTGTATACCTAGATTGTACCAATAACCTCAATAAAAAGAAAAAAAAAACAAAAAAAACTGTGCCACTATAAAAATGGGTGCGCATATATCACTGTGGTATGATTCTTTAATTCTTTTGGGAAGATACCCAGCAGAGGGATGGCTGGGTCAAATGGAACCTCTAATCCTCAAAGAAGTATGTCCATATTGATTTCCACAGTGGTTGCACCAGTCTGCACTCCCACCAACAAGGAAGAGGGCTCCTTTCTTCCCACATCCCCACCAACATTTGTTATTGGTTGATTTCTTGATAGCAGCCATTCTTTGTGGGGTGAGGTGGAATCTCAGTGTCGTTTTCACCTGCATCTCTAGAATAACCAGTGATGTGGAACATTTTTTCATGTTTATTTGTTGCTTTTCTTCTTTGTTCAGACTGATTTTTCGTAGTGAAGTTAAGCCACAATCTGTGGGCAAACTTACAGTAAAGATACATTATCAATATATTCAGATCTAAGTGGCTAAAAGAATTTCCCAATTGTTTGTATTAAAAGGTCAAGTAAGTGTAAAACAGACAGCACATCTGTTTGGTTCATCAGTGAACCCCTACAAGTTAACACAGGGTCTGGCACATAATTTTTGTACAAAAAACAGATGCTATTGGATGAATTAATTTATTTCTGTTAATACTCTTAGAATCTGCCTCAAGCATTGTGGAAATGAATTTATTTTCATTTATTTTTATCAAGTGAGAGAATGCCTACATTAAGAGTTTAATATTTTAATAGTATCTTCTTTGAAAATTAATTCTTATGACCTATTAATCTAGATGTCAAACAGGTAATTAAGGGACAAAATATATCAGCACCCCATATATTTCAGAGAACTGTGGTTTTATTTTTGACAATTCTTTAAATAATGTTTTACTTTCAAAATCTTTTCATTTTTGTGGCCATAGAAGTAAATGTAATAGAAAGCTTGTATAATTGACATTTGTCATTAAACTGAGTCCCAAGGCTCCACCGACATGAGTCAAGTAAGTTACCAGGATAGAAGGGCCCCGCATTGGTGGACCACACAGAGCCAGGTTACAGTTTATAAATGACTTGCATTCCATTAATAATTTTTAAAGTGTGTTCTATATCTAAGGTACAGCAGGATATACAAAGGATGTTAAATATTGCAGAAGATAATGGGATGTGGAATAGTTGGGAAGACACAGTCTCTGATCTCAACAGAGATATGATTTTAAAAAGAGCAAAGATTCAGTCAAACAAAGCAGGCACATGGTTGGGAGTAGTTGTGGCTCTGAACTTGCATTGTCTAAAAAAAACCAAAGTACTTTTCTGCAGACTTTGGCTGGAAACAGGGTTATATAAAAGTTTTAGATTAGCAGACAGAAACTAGAGGTCAACTGGTGGTTATAAAGTAGCAATAGGCCAGATTTGATGGTGACCATGGAGACACAGAATTAAAGATCAGGATCAAATTCATTTTATTTTCAAAGACAGTTTACTTCCCTAGTTTTCATTACCTTTGGTTTCTATTGCCTCATCCCTTATTAATGCCGCCAGACTTTTACATGATGAAGAGTTTCTACAGAGAGGCTAATAATAGTATGGTAGTAAGAAGCCTACAGATCTGCTCATAGAAAAATCTCCCAATATTGAAATAAATGGACAGTTCTCCACTTGTGTTTCTGTTTTATTTGCAGAGCCACCCAAAGTCACTGTGATACCCAAGAATCAGTCTTTCATAGGAGGGTCTGAGGTCTCCATCATGTGTTCTGCAACAGGTTATCCCAAACCAAAGATTGCCTGGACTGTTAATGATATGTTTATCATGGGTTCACACAGGTACTGGGTTTGTATCATCTTCTTTGTTTTTATTGAATAAGAAAAGTTGATGGAATTTGTGGATCAAATGAATTTGACCAAATTCCTAATACTACACAAGGCTTGATGAAAATCCACTGTTTTACATTTTCTACAAAATCTACAGTTTTACATTGACTACAGAATGTCAAAAAAGTAATAAAATAATGACTTCACATCTTAAATTAAAATGCTAAGACCAGGTGCTTTCCAGTATTTTGAGTTGTAGAAATAACACGGCAATACTTGGTTTACCGTCAGAAATTAAATTGGGATAATAAGCTTTCTGTGTGTGTGTGGGGGGGATATATCATGCTAACATATCTTTAAAGGCATTGTCTGAAGTTTAATAGGGAGGGAGGACGTGGGAGGGGGCAAAACACACAAAAGCAACCCTGATTACATTGTGTGGAGATGTTCATAGTAACCACTTCCACTACTGTATTGCGAGGTAGTTTATTCTACTGAATATTTCTTAAACACATTGAGTCCTTTCATTCCCAGAGAGAGTAATAAACATTGGAACACAAACAAGTTTTCCAACCATCAGGCTTCCATTACTCTGGGTTTGGCATAAAGAGAAAGGCTTAGATATGATCCAGCAAGCTTGGCCAGATTCTGTTCCTGAACTCATGACAAGCTCACTGTGGGACAGGAGGCATTGTGTCTCCCAAAAGTTTCATTTTGAGAAGTCCCTTAGCATAGCGGATCAAGGAGCAAGATTCTAGAGGCAGGTTCTACTATTTCCACTTGGTAACTCTGACTTTGGGCACATTAATGTAATCTCTGTGCTCATTTATAAAACAGAGATACTAATATTATCTAAGTCATTAGGCCTTAGATTGAAAACGTGAATGAATGGAAAGTTCCTGTGACAATCCCTGGTATTCATCCAGTACTGAATCCTGAAATGGTATCTTTTATTATTATTACATCTCTACTTGTAAAGTGATAATATTAATCATTTTTGCAACCAGCAACAAAAATATAACTAAAATATTTGCAAATACCTGAAAGGAAGGTGCTATGGTACTTTGATACCCTATTACTATATTTTCATTTTTCTTTTTGTTTTTTCCCCACAGGTATAGGATGACCTCAGAAGGTACCTTATTTATTAAAAATGCAGTTCCCAAAGATGCAGGGACCTATGGTTGTTTGGCAAGTAATTCAGCCGGAACAGATAAACAGACTTCTACTCTCAGATACATTGGCAAGTACAGTTTAAAAGGCAATTCCAATAGGATATTGTCAAGAAATATAAAAAAGTAACTTTCTGCAAATTAATATGAGAAATAAATTAACCTAACATTTTATAATCTTTTATTCATTTCACATATTGACTAAAGCAAATAGTATAATTAAGTCAAAATTAGGGAGAGCAAATAGCTTTATTAGACAACAGAAATTAAGGAAGCTTCCAGGCTGTGAAAGAGTTCCAGATTGTCCACAGAGTTCTTTGCTTCCTCTGTTGTCACTTACTTTTCACTTTCAGATTAATAAATTCTGCTTTCTTTCTACCTTGCCTCAATTTGTATATTGTATACTTCTATTCAAAACTGTGTATCATATTATTTTCATTTTCTGTAATTTCTCCCTACCATATTTAAACATTAATTGAAGATGAACATTATGATGATTATTTAATAGAATATTTCCATGTCTTTTGGTCTTTCTCAGTTAAATGTAGGATAAAAGCATCATATGCTCAATGTGAGGTTGTAAACCGTAAATGATTAAAGGCTAAAACTCACCCTCTCGCTGTTACTTGACTGCATTAATAGTGAGATAGTAAACGTAGGAATGTGAAAGAGCCACGCAGAAGTTGGAGATTTTTTATTAGCATTTATAGGTAAGAAAGGAAACAAAAGTTCGTAGGTATTGAAGCTGAGAGCCTGGAAAGAAGTGCTCTCTTTTACAGAAATGAGGAAGGTACATGGTAAGTTTCTAAGGCAGAATGGGCTCAGATTTAGAGATAATTGAATTAAAATGTTCATGGAACATATACATAGGTGGAGAGGGAACAAACACATGGGAATGTAGAATAAATTGAAACAATTCTATGTTGTAGAAAAAATTAGCTTCATTTACATAAAAACCAAAATAGCAGCACATTTATTTAATATATTAATTATACATTTAAAAACACTATGCTAGATATATAACACACTGTGCTAGAGACTATAGAGATACAATTTTTAAAAGTGCATGTCACAGTAGTGTATAATGGGAGTGGATACAGAAAGAAAAAATAACAAGGCAACCAAATAAGTCTAGGTAGGAGCTTGGTAGGGGGAAAATTAGTTTTAACTGTAGAAATTATAAATTTTCTCAAAAGAGGGAATTTAAGCTGACTGTGGAAAAATGAGAGGGATTTGAAGAGTTGTGACAAAGGGCATTTTAGGAAAAGGAATCCTAGCAAAGTCAGGAAGATAATAGTGAAGTGTGTTGTGTTGGGGGTTACCAATCTAGATCTCTATCTTGTGATAGAAGAAGTATGTTGGAGGGTAAGATTAAAAAGAAAGCTGTACTACTTTGTGATTTTTCAAGGCCTAATTATGGAATTATGAAATTAGAACCACTGCAGATTTTCTAGTAGAGGAGTAAAAGGATCTTTGAGAAATTAATTCTTTAGTTTTGTTTAAAGCTACCTCAGTGGAAGATAAGAAGTCTCAAAATGTCAAGGTTAAAAAATATCTGAGTGAACTACTGCTTTAAAGAAGTGAAGCAAAACATTCTGTTGGATACCTCAGGAAATAAATGTGTGATATATTAGGGAATATCTGTATTTAGAGTCACATGTAAAAATGTAGAGTCAAAACTGAGACTCTATAGATGCAAATATATTAGTCTTGTACTGCAAAAGGAGATTTCCGTAGTTCAGCATGAATATCCTTAAAATCACATAGCCCTCTTTTCAATCTGTTTATGTTACAATTATTTCTCTCTGTTCCTTTAATGTTGTTGTGATAGGATATATTCAGCTTTCCTAGATTTTTCTTTCATTAACTTTTTTGCATAATTACCTTTCAATTAATTTCCTAAATTGTTTGCATTTTGTTTTATAGTAATTATTCTATGTTTTAGTTATACTTATGTAATTTTGACTAATATCTACTTTTTGGTGTTAAGTGATTTTTAAATCATATACATTTATATGCAAGTATATTATGAGAGTTCCTTTCTTTTACAAACGTTGAAATAGCCACGTGAATGTAAATACTTCTGATTTTTTGATTCATTTAGAAAACATGGTCAAAGTCCATATGCTAAAAGTGCTTGATGCTGAGTATTGCACACTTGTTTTTTCAGAAGCCCCAAAGTTGATTGTAGTTCAGAGTGAGCTGTTGGTTGCCCTTGGGGATACAACAGTTATGGAATGCAAAACCTCTGGTGTTCCTCCACCTCAAGTTAAATGGTTCAAAGGTACATTTCTTAAGTATGTTCATGTCTGGCTCACTTAGCTTTGTTTTTTTTTTAAATAAATAATTTTGTTAAAAATTTGTTTTGGTGTATGACTTAGCAGCCCCATAAAATGTGTTTATGATCTCACTGGAGACAATAGTTCAAAATTCTGTACTCTAAATTTCAGGATTTGACATCTGGTATGGATTACAGGACATGAAAATCAAAGCAGGAAAAGTCTGCCTTTGCTAATCCAGCTGAACATTCTCTTTGTTAGTTTAGGATTGTTTCCTGTAGCAAATTGTCCAAGAATACTCAGTTAATGTTTAAAATAGTTTCACTGATTTTGGTTCACTTTTCTTAGAGATGAAAGGTCCCATTATTAAAGTTTTCTACATTCTTGAGGGTACTTTCTATAACGTGTTCAACTGAATACTCACATTGAAAAGAACATTGAAAGATAAATGTATGTTTTAACCAGCTTCATTGGGCATAGTAGATACTTGTATCAAGTATAGAAATAGTAGATAGTATATAGAAATATCTATCTGTATTTTTAATATAAGAATAGACCTCTGTGATTTAATAATAAAATAACAGTAATTTGCCAGTTGACCTTAGTGAAAAGACAGTTGGATCCTGCTCAAGGTTCAGATGTTGACAATAGATATCTGTGTAAAAACCTCTGTTTCTGCTTCTGTCTCAATTCTTCCAGTTTACAAGAAAAAAAAAAAAAAAAACTCCCAAACACCCTAACAAGGATGTTGCTAGGATTATCAAGATGCTGTTTGCAAAATACTTTTTAATCTTCAGATGCAAAATGCTAAATAGTACAAAGAACTATTGTTATGATTCTGTTTGCTAAATCATAGATGTTCCCATAGCAACAGGTTGATGTCATAATCACAAAATTATGAATTCACCTCGGGTTCAAATCTTGGGAAACATGAGGTGAAAGAGAAAGGTTTTATGTGGAACAAATATTTTAAAATACTGTAAATCAAAAGCAGGGAGAAAAAATAGTGTCATTTGCATGGTTTTCTTTTTATTGAGTTTATTGGTACATTTTAGGTATACAGTACAGTTGCATTCATTATTGGGATCTTGTACTTCTACATGACAGGTCTTGGTTCTCATTTTTTCCCCTTGTCCCTGCCCTCCCTTCACCACCTCCTCCCCTCCCCATTTACAAACACTTTATTTCCATTTTTTCATTTTCTCATATTTTTTTCTTTTCCCTTATTACCTTTCCCCTACTCTTCCCACTTTCTCTACACTTTAGCCCTTTTGTTCCTAATTCACATTGTTAATTATCTCATTACGATCTTGTGTACTCTTATAGTTTTTCACACCAGAGAAACTATTACACATTTACACATGTGTAACTTATTTATTTCACTTAGGAGTATATCCTCAAAATGTATCCATTTTCCTATGAATGAATCTATTTTCTCATTCTTTATGGCTGAGTAGTATTCCATTTTATAGAAAAACCACATCTTCTTTATCCAGTTTCCAACTGATGAGCAAATGGACTGTTTCCAAGTTTTAGCTATTGCAAAATGTTCCACATCACTGGTCATTCGAGAGATGCAGATGAAAACAATACTGAGATTCCACCTCACCCCAGAAAGAATGGCTGCTTATCAAGAAATCACACAATAATAAATGTTGGCAGGGTTGTGGGGAGAAAGGAACCCTCCTCCATTGTTGTTGGGAGTGCAGACTGGTGCAACCACTATGGAAATCAATATGGAGATACCTCAAAGAGCTTGGACTGGAGGTTCCATTTGACCCAGTCATCCCTCTGCTGGGTATCTTTCCAAAAGAATTAAAAGAATCATACCACAGTGATATATGCACATGGTTTTCTATGTTAATTTTTAAATTACTATATTTTCCTTGTAAGAAAGTCCTTCTGGATTTGCTCCTTAGTTAGGTTTATTTCAATTAATATGTACTAATTTTGCTTATTTAAAGTACCTAAATATTTTAATCACCAGTGAAATAGATCCCAATTTCAAATTCGCATTAATCATGATTAAGTAGATTTAGAAAATACGTTGTGGAGTATTTTTAAAATTCATTCATACTTTTTTCATTCATTTTTTTATGAAAATAAAAATTCAAAAAGTAATGAAAATGTGCTGATTTCCCTCCCTGTCTATAGTAAAGTTACATAAAGTCTTTTATTCTCTCAGACTGGAGCTGTCTCTTGAAAAAGTCTTCATGCAAATCTTGGTTCCACAAATGACTTGGAGACTAAGGGAGGAGATGGGGACCCATGCAGCCACACACAGAAGAATCTAGAATTTGCTGTTACTAGTTTCTTTTCTTAGCTGTAGATTCATAGACTGCAGTTCAGTTGGTGGAGAAAATAACACATTTTTCGGTCCGTGTTATGAACCAACAGAGATTGAATGTGGACATTAGATACCGAGTGACTGTATTGGAAGACATGTTCTCAATATTCGTCAACAGTAGTCCCAGCTGCTCCCAGTCCCACAGTCGGGCCACCTTGTCCTTCCATGCCTAGGCAGGCAGTGTACTCCAGAAGGAGAGTCAGCACCATCAAGAAAAAGACCCCACAAAGAATGGCTGCTATCAAGAAATCACACAATAACAAATGTTGGCGGGGTTGTGGGGAGAAAGGAACCCTCCTCCATTGTTGGTGGGAGTGCAGACTAGTGCAACCACTATGGAAATCAATATGGAGATACCTCAAAGAGCTTGGACTGGAGGT
>NW_022900923.1:28135245-28164757 GCF_012274545.1 Fukomys damarensis
GTGATACGTAGGGGAAGAACAAAAAGGGAAAAGAAAAAAATGTGAGAGAATGAAAAGATGAAAATAAAGTGTTTGTAGATGGGGAGGGGAGGAGGGGGTGAAGGGAGGGCAGAGGTAAGGGGAAAAAAATGAGAATCAAGACTTGCCATGTAAAGGTACATGATCCCAACAATGAATGTAACTGTACTGTATCCCTAAATGTACCAATAAACTCAATAAAAAAAAAAAAGAAAAAAGAAAAAGACTATAGAACACAAAAAGAAGGGATTGAGAACACGTAGACCTCTCTGTCCTGCCCTTACTGGAGACAAAACACAAGGATGCTTGAGAAAATCCTGCCTCACGGAGACTAGAGAGTGAAGAATTCCTCAAAAAAGGATTGCTACATTAACCTTAAAAACCTTTCTTAGACTTTTTGTCAGATAATTCTGATTAAAGTGTTCAAAAGAAACAAAAACAATATTCCATTCAAACCATGAGAAAAAAATTCCATAAATACAAACACTCTCTAAAATTATAAAGAAATTTAAAATTTCTTTCATTTTTAGAAATAAGCAAATAAAGTGGGTTTAAAGAATCAGAGATACTATTAAATGATAATCAAAAGGAAATTTGTGGTAAATATTAAAGAAATCAGATTTATTTAGTTCAGTACTTCTTAATATGGTTTGTAATCTCTGGGGTTTCTTTCCTCACAATTGTGTCAAGAGATCCACAAGATCAGAACGGTTTTCATAATAATCGATGTTATTTGTCGTTTTCACTCTCATTGCCTTAGCAGTGTACAGTGAGTCTGCATAATGTGTGACATTCAGTAAAAAGAATGTAGAAGCAAGTATGTGCCTTCAGCTGCCTTTTATTAAACAAGACATTAGACATTATATAAATTTGCAAAAATGTGAACAATGCCACTCTTACTGCATTTCTCTTGTTTGGCAAAATATTAATTTTTCATGAAATATGTTTATTATGTTACAATATCACCAGTTTATTATAAGTTAACTCATATGTTTAAATTTTTTTTTTCAGTTCGATTTTTAAAATACTAAAAACAAATAAATGTAATTCACATAGAAATTCATTTGGGTTCCTGGTAATTTGTAAGAGTGTACTTAAGGAGTGTTCAGACAAGGGTTTTGATAAATACTGAATTACCATTAACTCTTTGAAAGGCTCTTATGCAAAGGGTAATGATCTCCCTGTTAGTCTTTTCACCCACAGAGGAAAGGACTGAATTTAAATTAGAGCTGAAGGAACTTTCTCAGTGGCCATGAGTGTTAAATCCTATAATAGGTTACCGGGAAATTTTATATATTTTACTATGTATAATGTTTCATTTTGAAAAAAGGCTCTTAGCAAAAGGCCTTCGTTGTATCCTTCAACAGTATGTTTTGTCTTTGGGAATGTAAAAAACAAGTAAATTTCAAAAATTGAAATGCATTTTAGTCCAAACATTTTAATACTTGCTGAACAACAAGGTCAAGTTGCACCCTCCCTCAGTGGGAAGATACTTTATGTCAACATCATCTGCTTTTATTTATGAAAATTTCCCAGAGGCACATAGACAACAGTTTTAGTTGCTTCTCTCATTCTCAAGTGGTATGTAGTAGCAAGCTTTAGAAGATGATCGGGAATTTTTTCATTTTGGGAGTGCTGGAAAATTCTTTGTTTTTGGCATTGATGGTTGCTAATGCAATATTTTTTGTATTTAATTGAAATTTAGAGGTCCTTTGACCTCTTCTCAGAAAATTATATAAACAAAAAGAATGATCTCTTGTCTTAGTTAGCTCCAGGGCTTTTTTTGCCTATCACAAGCAAAGAAAGTAACTTCTCAAGTCCTGGTTGCCCTGTGACACTTTGGAGAGTACCTTTGCAGGTTTGACTCCTGGGAGTACCGTGGAACTCAAAGAACAATATGGCCTTCTAACTTCCTGAAAGTTCTTAGGATTGTCACACATCTTTTAAATTGAGTTTATTGGTACATTTTAGGGATACAGTGCAGTTACATTCATTATTGGCATCTTGTACCTTTATATGACACATCTTGGTTCTCATTTTTCCCCTTGTCCTTGCCCTCCCTTCACCCCCTCCTTGCTTCCCCATTTGCAAACAATTTATTTCCATCTTTTCATTTTCTCACATTTTTTTCTTTTCCCTTGTTAGCTTTCCCCTACCCTTCCCACTTCCTCTACACCTTTAGCCCTTTTCTTCCTATTTCACAATATCAGTTGTCTCATTAGGATCTTATGTACTATTATAGTTTATTCATACCTGGGAAACTATTCGGTATTTACACATGTGTGACTTATTTATTTCACTTAGGAGTATATCCTCAATATGTGTCCCTTTTCCTATGAATGAATCTAATTTCTCATTTTTTATGGCTGAGTAATATTGAATTTTATAGAAAAGCTACATCTTCTTTATCCAATTTCCAACTGATGGGCAATTGGGCTGTTTCCAAGTTTTAGCTATTACAAACTGTACTGCTATAAACGTTGGTGCATATATATCACTGTGATATGATTCTTTTAATTCTTATGGCAAGATATCCAGCAGAGGGATGGCTGGGTCAAATGGAACCTCCAGTCCCAGCTCTTTGAGGTATCTCCATATTGATTTCTGTAGTGGTTGCACCATTCTGCACTCCCACCAACAGTGGAGAAGGGTTCCTTTCTCCCCACAACACCACCAACATTTGTTATTGTGTGATTTCTTGATAGCAGCCATTCTTTGTGGGGTGAGGTGGAATTTCAGTGTTGTTTTCATCTGCATCTCTCGAATGACCAGTGATGTGGAACGTATTTTCATATATTTACTTGCTGCTTTTACTTCTTTGTCTGAAAATGTCTGTTCATTTCAGATGCCCATTTTTGAATTGAGTCTTTATATTTGGGGGAGCTGATTGTTTTGAGTTCTTTATGTATAATAGTTCCTTGTCTGAGGAACAGCTGGTAAAATTTTTTTTCCCACATTGTAGGTTGTCTCTTAGTTCTGTTGATGGTTTCTTTTGCAGTGCAGAAGCCTTTTAATAATATGAGATCTCAGTTATTGATTCTTTCTGCAAGTTCCCGTGCTACTAAGAATTTGCCCATAAAATCTTTTCCTATGCCAATGTCTTCAAGAGTTCTGCCTAATTTACCTTTCAGCAAGTTTAGTGTTTCTGTTTTAATGTTTAGATCTTTAATCCACTTGGATTTTAATTTAGTGCATGGTGAAAGATAAGGGTCCAGGTTTAATATTTGGCAGGTTGAAATCCAGTTTTTCAAACACCATTTATTGAAGAGGGTATCTTTCTTCCACTGAGGATAGTCAGCACCTTTGTCAAAGATGACGTAGCTGAGTACATCTGGATTTGTTTTTGTGTTTTCCAATCTGTTTACTGATCCTCAGATCTGTTTCTTTGCCAGTACCATGCTGTCTTTATCACAGTGGCTTTGTAGTATGGTTTCAAATTGGGAATTGTTATACCCGCTGCCATGTGTCTGTTGCCTAGGATGGCTTTTGCTATTCTGGGTCTCCTCTGGTTCCAAATGAATTTTTGGATTCATTTTTCTAGTTCTGTGAAATATACTGTTAGAATTTCAATCGGAATTGCATTGAATCTGTATAGCAGTTTTGGTAGTATGGCCATTTTGACTATGTTGATTCTTCCTACCCAGGAGCAGGGGATATCTTTCCATTTTCTTATAGCCTCTTTGATCTCTTTTTTCAGAGTGCTTTAGTTTTCAGTTAGAGGTCTTTTGCTTCTTTTGTTAGATTGATTCCTAAATACTTCATTTTTTTGAATGCTATTGTGAAAGAGATTTTTTTTCCTAATTTCTCTCTCAGTGAGTCTTGTGTACAAGAAGGCTATTGATTTTTGGGTGTTCACCTTGTATCCGGCTACTCTACTGAATCTGTCAATTAAGTCTAGAAGTCTTTTGGTGGAGTTTTTTGGGTCTTCAGTGTAGACACATTTTATACCGTCATTTACAAAACAAACAAACAAAAAGATGTGGACGTGGAACTGTCATTAGATGTCAGCACATGTGCCTCTTTGGAGACTGGTCATCCTGGTTAATTTCATTCTTGGGCCAAGTGATCTCCTGCAAGAAGGGAGCTATAAGGATAAACAGCCTAAATTGTGCCTTATTTGACGTGTTGTGTGCTTTGGAACAGAAGAGGTCACTCGGGGTTTTAAGTGCTACAGGAATACATAGCATGTGCAAGTAACTCCGACATGCTAGTCTTTCCTTGGTTCATCTTACCCTCACATTTCGGGTGGGCTCAGTGTGCCATTCTACCTTGCACACCATCATTCCCTGCCTGCTTCATCCTAAAATGCCATAACTGCACCTTCGGAAATTGTAATGACTTCGAGTTCTGCCTAACTTATCTTCCAGCAAGTTTAGTGTTTCTGTTTTAATATTTAGATATTTAATCAACTTGGATTTTAATTTAGTACATGGTGAAAGGTAAGTGTCCAGTTTTAATCTTTGGCAGGTTGAGATCCAGTTTTTCCATAAACTATAATAGTACATAAGATCCTAATGATAAAATTGACAATATGAAATAGGAAGAAAGGGGCTAATGGTGTAGGGAAAATTGGGAAGGGAGGGGAAAGCTAATAAGGGGAAAAATGTGAAAACGAAAAAAAGGAAATGAAGTGTTTGTAAAGGGGGAGGGGACGAGGGGGTGATGGGAGGGCAGGGACAAGGGGAAAAAAATGAGAACCAAGACCTGTCATGTAAAGGTACAAGATCCCAGTAATGAATGTAAGTACTGTATATCTAAAATGTACCAATAAACTCAATAAGGGGGAAAAAAAAGAAATTGTAATGAATAGTACAGATTTTAGTTGAGGTATTCTTGGAGATTTATATAACAAAACTCCTCTGGCCTGTGTCAGAAGTTTCTCATCCATTTGTTCTCATTTTTCACCAAGCATTTCCATAGCCGCTCCAGCCACCTGTGTGGTCTTTTCTCCCCACACATCCGTATAATTTTTTCCGCCAGCTTATACCCCTCACAAGACAAAATTTAATTGGTAGTATTCAGCAAACTAAACACCTGATCATTAGATAAATTACAAAAACCTGTAGTTTTGCAAGCATTTCCTAGGTAACCAAAATACCTCCTGCCACAAAGGCATAGAAATATCTTTTCAACCCTCACTTTCTTGTTTACTTCTTACCTGATACAAGCCTCCATCCTAGCTTCCAGCCTTTCCCAGTCCTCTGGTGTAGCTTCAAAGAGCTTATCCTTATTTAGGTACATGTATAGATATAAGTAGGAAATGTTTGTAAATACTTCGTTGTGGGGTCAAAATTAAAACTATAGAAAGTGTCTATGTTGTGTAATACACTTGTATTTAAAATCTTTGCAAATAACTGTATTCAGAAATTTTGAAATCAAACCAATAGCTGAATAAATTACATAAATAATTTAGTGTTTAATGTTCTCTCCTTTGTTCTGAATTAGGAGATCTGGAGTTGAGGCCCTCAGCATTCCTCATCATTAATCCTCTCTTGGGACTTTTGAAGATTCAAGAAACTCAAGATCTGGATGCTGGTGATTATACTTGTGTAGCCATCAACGATGCTGGTAGAGCAACTGGCAAGATAACTTTGGATGTTGGCTGTAAGTGTCCTGATCTGATAGACTACTTTATTTTGAAATTGGTGTGTTATTTTTCCATGTGTAATAACTGTGACACAATTTTGTAGAAATTTCTGTCAGAATTCCGATCATTAATACAATAATGGATGTCCTCTTCGATCTCTTTTTTTCAGACTGTTGCAGTTCTCTTTCTTTGTTAGATTGATTCCTAGATATTTCATTTTTTTGAATGTTATTGTGAAAAAGATTTTTTCCCTAATTTCTCTCTCAGTGAGTCTGTTATTTGTGTACAAGAAGGCTATTGATTTTTGAGTGTTTACCTTGAATTCAGCTACTCTACTGAATCTGTCAATTAAGTCAAGAAGTCTTTTGGCAGAGTTTTTTGGGTCTCTGTGTAGAGTATCATGTCATCAGCAAATAATGACAGTTTTAACTTCTTCCTTTCCTGTCTTTATTGCTTTTATTTCTTTCTCTTGTTGAATTGCTGTGGCTAATGTTTCCAAAACTATATTGAACAGGAGTGGTGATTGTGAAAATCCTTGTCTTGTTCCTGATTTTAGCGTGAAGGTTTTCAGTTTTTGACCATTTAATATGATGTTGGTTGTTGGTTTTTCATAGATAGCTTTTATCAAGTTGATATAAAGGCCTTCTATTCCAGTTTTCTGCAGAGTTTTATGAATGGGTGTTGAATTTTATTGAATGCTTTTTCTGCATCTACTGAGGTGATCGTATGTTTTTTTGTCCTTAACTCTGTTAATATAGTGTATTACATTTATTGATTTATGTATGTTGAATCATCCTTGCATCCCTGAAATAAATCTGACTTGGTCAGGGTGTATGCTTTCAATGGACCACTCTGTGCCAATAACTTTTTATGTATTCTCTCACTGAACCCACACAACAGCCTTAACAGGAAGATGCTATCACTAGGTGTATTATATAGACAAGGAAAATGAGGCTCATAAAAGCCAAGGAATTTGATTAGGATTACAGAGCTGGATAGGAGCAGAGCCTGGATGTCTGAACTCCAATTGTCTGACTTCAGAGACTGTAGACTTCACCAGCATATCATCATAAATCACCATTTTCCTATCAGGAGTCATCCAGTCTGCCACCAAGTTCCTCACTAGTAACATCTGGAGGCCAGAAATTAAACATTAGCTGTAGACTATAAATTAGAGATGTTGATGACAGGAAAGGTAACAGATGGCGCTTTTACTTCATTTTTAAAATTCACTAGTAATTGCTCTCCAGTGTATAAAATAAAGTACTAAATACAAATAAATGTCAGTCACTATGTGAAGGATACAATGTGTGCATGACAACTGTATTTGGGTTAGTCAAGAAGTTTAATTCCCCTCCTTCTTTGTTTTTGTATCACACAACTCTAAAAAATCTCTAAACAACAATCTCTAAACAATGTGGTTCATTTTGAAATAAAACAGAGCTTGTTTTTCATGGAAAAGAACCTGGCAGCTTCATTTAACAGATAATTAAACATTTACCTCTCTTAAAGCTTAAAAATATAATATTTTTTAAAATTGCATTTTAATTTATGTATAATATGTATGATGATTTTTATGCCAAAATTGTTTTTTAATCAAAAGTTATGAAAATGAATTTAAGAGCATTTTAGTCCTATTTAAGTCTTTAAATGAAAATTATGGCCCTCTATACTTCATATTTTGTTTTATGTAAACTAAATTTTTCCTCCTAGGATCTATGAAATCTTCTTACCCCTGGGCTAATGAAAATTTTTATTCTTGGTAATTATGGTCTTTAGATAGAACCAACAAAGCTGGAAATGAGCACAAAGACCACTATCAAATCTGTCCAGGGCACTATCAGATGAGTTTTCACCATGACTAAATTCTGTGCTTTTTAATAGAAATACCTCGGAAATTAGATTGCAAACTCTGGGTAGATACTGCCTCTGAGTCTACCAGGATTGTGTAAAACACACTAACATTTTAAGAAAAGTAAGGCCCAAATAAGGAGCATCTGGTAGGTAAAAAATTCTAGTTTTCAAGAAACATACTGACCATAGCATTTCTATTCTCAGCATTTTCTGGTCCTACTTCTTCTTCCTTCCTGCATGGATAGATCTTATTTACCTGATGTTCTTTTAGTAGTTTTTAGCCCTAGAGAGTAGAGAAATAGCCTTCTTGATGATGGTTTTAGCTGCTGGATTTTGCAGAGTGGTACATCATGTAAAGCATAAATAGCTGTTTGTTCTGGGGTGCATTACATTAGATTGGGAAACATCTCTACAGATATTTCATATTTATGCTTGTTTCCATAGCTAAACCGAACTTAATCTTCACTCATATTCAAGACCCTCACTCTACATGACCCTTTCTAAAACAACATATTTCTCAACTTTCATCTAGTAAATATTCTGATAGATTCATTAATATAAATTTAATTATTTGCTTACTCTAACCTTAACCATTGTCAACACTTGCCAGATAACTTAGTATTAAAGTCAACACCATTTAGGTTTCTGTTATGCCTTAACTATACCTTATTCACTATTAGCTCCTTCTTAGTGTAGCTTACAAAGGTTGATTTGAATTGGTGTGTTCACAAGAAATTGTCGTTTCATATTCTAGCAGATACAGGCTATAAATGCCAAGAACCATGTAAATCATAGTTGTAGTGATGATTGTTGTTTTCACTATTTAGTTTAAAGGAAAACACCACCAATTAAAACTTTATGGAGAAACTTGGGAGAGAATAGATTGTCTGCCTGACTTTCCCTATCTAGAAGATAAGGATATAATAGCTCCTAACTCCTAGGTGGGCTGTAAAGATGAAATGAGACATCATCACCAGTGCATATTCAACATGTCAGTTCTTACCAGCGAAGCTGCTTAATGCAACATATATCAAGTGGATGAATATTAACTGCACAAAATTTCCACAAGTGGTCATTTTCATTCTATGAGTCCTCATAAATAATAAAGAGGTGCCAGTGGTGGCATAGATTTTAAAATGAAGCATTGGGCTTTTAATATGCAAGTCACTGTTTCAAACTAACTTCTTTTTAGAAAAGTTTGAGACAAGTTAAGTTCTAAGCTTAGTAGTATATAAAATTATTTGAATTCCAGAACTGTTGGGCATAAGTAAGTAGCTTATGACTTAAAAAGAAAAACATGCTTTTATCCATAGCATGTAGTTATTTGGGCTTTTCCATTGCTTTTGTGAGCCTATTACTTCACATACTTAATCAAAAATAATGAAAGGGTTGTTTAATATTATTTTTGAGTTCTATCTTCTTGTCATGAGTATCCTTTTGCATGATGATGGTTTTACATTATGGACATTTCAGGTCAATAGGGAAAGTTACCAACGCTTCTTATCCTTTGTAAAAAGGCGCAGTGAGTTATGAAGTCATTTGGAAGTGAAGAGGATTGGCTACATCAAGTAAAAACTTGGCCTGGCAGAATTTTATTTCTAGAATTCCACACCACACAGGGTTTGAGTCTCAAGCTGTGGTTTCATGTTTTGTGGTTTGCTTGAACCAAAATGATGTGTCTAGTTATTTTAGGACAGAAAGTCTCTGGCAGGTGTAATTCAAGAGTTTCTATGCAGGGAATATATTTTTAATGGTCTCTTAGGGAACTGGAATAATTATTATGGAAAAGTTTCTAGAGCAAGGTGGACACTCTGTTTGTAATTATTATATTTTCAAGATAACGTGTGCATATAGCCACATCTATTTGTAAGTAACACAAAGCTGAACCATGGCATTGGCCCCGTGTAGATCTCAAAGCCTTGGTGTAAAATGCTTAGAGGATCAAACGTTATTCTAAAAGACTACCTGAAAAACCTTAAGTTAAAATGAACTGCAGATATATTGAACTCCAGAAATAAGATCTCATAAATTAATTCTTATAAATAGGTATTTTGATGATAGTAACTTGAATGGTTCCTATGCACTAAATGGATAGTGAAGATTATATCTTTTAACCACAGAAAATAGAAAATATTCCCATTTGTTCATGGGGAAATTTAAAGAGGAGGAGGTGAAATGATTTTCCCAAGCAGACTAAGCAGCGTGGAGCCACTGTTTAAATCCACTTGCTGGGCTCCTAACCTCTCTAAGCAGTGCAGCCTCCTCTGAGCAAGCCCCATATCCCTTATGATGCTGCTTTCCTCTCCCCCGTTTCTTTAATCTGTTTACCATCCACCCAGTGTACCTCACTTAGAGGCTGTGTTGACCACACTCAGGATAGGAAGTATTTAAGAGGTTTCTTGGCTGATCTAGGAGTCACTTCATTTTTTTGAGATTTGCTTGCCTTTTATGCTGTCTTTGGCTGCTTACATAGGGTCTGGTATTCTCATTTGTCTTGTTTTCTGATTTGAGGGCATGTATTCCTTGACTAAGTCTGCTTTCCATTGGATGGTTTCTCCCATCCTGATTCTCTTTTGTGGGTACCACATCATAAGCTGTTCTTGTCCCTTTTTATTCCAGATTATTTTCTTTTACTTCTGATCATTGTAGGTTATCTCCATTTTTATTGATGCTAATGTTTTAAAGTGTTGGTAAATTGATCTTTCTCCTAAGTATTTGGTTGATTCCAGGCCTTTTCATATCTTTTTTGCTATTTTAGAATTTGTTTGATGTGTATCACTGCATTACCTGCTCAAACTCCAAGTGTAACATATCTTGAGACTTTGAGACTTAACATCCATTTTTCAGCAAAGCTTTCTGTTTTAGGAGAAATGAAAAACTTTGGAGAATCAAGCAACGAGCTGCTTTGTAGACAATATTTAAAATTCATTTTGCTTTTAAAAATTGTTTTGCAATATTGGAGACACAGTAGGCAAGAACTGGATCCCTGAACTATATAGCCTCAGCCCTTTCTTTATTTTATGGCAAGGCAAGCTCTTGATAAACTCCCCCGGGCTATCCTTGAATTTTCTATCCTCCTGTCTCTGCCTCCTCAGTAGATGGGATTACAGGTGTGTGTCTCTGCACGTGGATTTACTTGCTACTTTTGTAAGTCAAATTCCTATAATACGGATTAAGAAAAATCTAAACACAAGTAGACCGCTTACTTCATAAAACATTTTGTTCCATTATGGTATTTAACCTAATTTTTGTTTGTTTAATAAATAAATATTAATAAATATTAATAAATATTTGTAGGTTCAATAAATAAATAAGAGCGCTTCTGAAATTGCCATGTTTCTTTCAGAAGTGAAAGTTCAAATGTATCGAGGTCGAGATTGTAATTATTAGAATACTTAAGGGCACAGTCACCAAAGCACATGTACACTAGATTATTATGGAAGTTTTTTCATATTGATTCAGTAATTCATTCACAAATATTTAGTGGCCACATATAATGCTCAGTACTATATTAGCCTCTATTAAAGTTAAAATATTTTTGCAGTATAAACTCTAGGAGAAAAAAAAGGAGGCATATAGTCTAATGCAAGGCTGAATGTGACAATTGCCTTGAATACAGGAAACAGCAAGTTGTCTGAAACTTTGGAAAGGAAAGAAATCACTTTTGTCTGAGATGATGGGGTGGCATCACGATGGAGGGTCCTTTCGAAGTGTGCTGAAGAATTGTCAGTGTGTCAACAGCTGAGACACTGAGGGGGATGATTAGAAGACAGGTACCAACATAAGAAAGGTCAGTCCTTGTTTGGAGAAGGACAAGGAATGCCAATTGCCCAGAGTAGGGAAATAACAAGAAATGAAGCCATAGAATTAGAAGTTCTTCAACCTAGTTTAAAAAAGTACTAAGTCTGCTTAGAAGACCCAGCTTTAGAAGTCCCATGAGGAGAGGAATGATCTCTGCCTGTTTAACAGTGGAAATCTGAACAATTATTAGATCCCGCGGAGAAGAGGAAGCCGATTAAATGGAAAAGATTGTGGTTGTGAACTTAAAACTTTTATTCAAAGTCATGTGCTACTGAGCAACTTAACTATCTTCAGTTGTTCATCTCTAAAATCAGAGTAAAAAATAGTACTTACCCATAGGAATATTTTGAAGATTAAATGAAATAATTACTAGAAAGCTCTGAACAAAACCCCTCGCTCTGAAAGTGATAATTATTGGCATTTCCAACCAGGATTTAGCCTTAACTTTATTAAGGAGCCAGCCCTAGAGGACCACCTCTTAGAATCTTACTGAAGCAGATTTCTTCCATTGCTGCCAATAGTGCCTTATATAGTTCTTGCCTTATGCCATGAAATCATTAGGTACACATTTCTGGGACATATTGAGAACCTCAGGTGTGTGGGCTAGCTGGCAATATCTTCCTTATGTTGCATCCCTGTGTTTTTCAGGGTGTGTCTCTAAATTATTTGCATCTCTTCCTCTCAGTTTCTGTAGGAAACTGGATTATACAGGTATCTGTAACTCCTTGTCTATAATTTTATTACTTCTGAATTATTATTTCTGCCTATGATATTAAGCATTTACTATACTGCTTTTATCAAATACTGTGTTTCAATACTTTAATTTGTATTGTTGATTCTCACAGTTCTCTAAATCAAAATTTTTGAGTTATGAAGAGCAAGAATATGATATTGAAGAAGGTCATAATGTAGGAGTAAGTACTATTGCCTTGTCAGATAATGATTATTAAATAAAAACTCTGGTATAAATTAAGGCCATGTACAAAATTCAGCCAAAGGGAGAAATTTTGGAAAAAATCAAAAATATTGCATTACAATGCCAACTTATTTATATGAAAGTTTTAAACTCTGAGCAGCATAACATGAACTAAAATTGAAAACAAATTCCTAACATGAGAGAATCCCTTTATTAAGGATGATCTAGTTTAAATTTCCACTCTTTGAATCATTTATTATTTTAAGGAAATGGTTGAGTTTTTTATTGCCTCCATTTAAGAATCAGAAAGAGACCTACCTGCTATTCTATATCAGATAGGAATAACTACAGGGTAAATTTATAATATTTTATTAACAATGATTTGATTCAAATTCAGCCTGTTGATAATTTAATAATCTGTTGATATTTAATATGCCTATCTTCTATACTGATGTCTTTTTAAATTTTTGATATCTTACAGCTCCCCCAGTTTTCATACAGGAACCAGTTGATGTCTCTATGGAAATTGGCTCAAATGTCACATTACCTTGTTACGTTCAGGGTTACCCAGAACCAAAGATCAAATGGCGAAAATCAGACAGCATGCCGATTTTCTCCAGACCTTTTTCAGTTAGTTCCATCAGCCAACTAAGAACAGGAGCTCTCTTTATTTTAAGTAGGTTAAAATTTTATATAAATATACACATTTATATCTTAGTAGATGAAACTATACTTATTTTGGGTGTGATATTTACAAGATTACAATTATCCTCCTATTTAAAATCTTCTCGACTTCTCTGTTGGTGACAAGGTAAAAACCTCAATCTTTATAGGTGTTCAGCTTCAGGCTTCCTGACTAAACCCCACAACCTTTAACTAGTCTGTGCCATGATTACTTTTAATATTATCTTTAATTGTAAGTGTTTTATAATGCTTTTATTATCCTGAAATAATCCCATATATTCATCTTACCTACATAATTAAAATATTTTAATATCTAACATGTCGTGCAAAGAAAAATAAGGGAAAGGAATTATATTAAAATAATATATATTTCTGTATATAAAGACAGATGCATATTTATTTAGCATTGCCATGAATTTCACACCTCAAATGCAGACTGATAGAGGAGTAAGATGTTGATACTCTCAAAATTCATGCTAGAGTGATTTTTCTGAAATTGTGAATAATTTTTGCTGAGGTTCTTTCTTCTACTTAAAAATGAATTAGGCTCATGTAAGTGTAAACAAAGGCCAGATTCATAAATTTCCAGTGCAACCTTGAGAATTCTTGCTGGACTAGTGATAAGTTGTTCTTCCTGTTAATCTCCCTCATGTTTTGCTCCTCTAACTTTTACCCAGTAAATACAAATAGACACTGCCAGTTACCCAGCCAACTTAAACTCTGCTCTACAAACTTTCAGATTGTCCCCCAAGGTAATGCAGCTTTCCATTCTTGAAGGTTTGTTGATTGATTTTTTTCAAGCCATGATTTTGCCTTTGTAACCCACTAGATTTACATTTGGATGATCCCATGGGCTAGGGATTTAGCTCAGTGGCCCCACACCTGCCTCAAAAGTGCAAGGAGGTGAATTTGATCCCTGGTACCAAAACAAACAAACAAACAAACCAGATTTAGGGGACCCTTCCTCTCTTCTGCCCACTTTTTCAGATACAGCTCAGGTCCTGCCTTTGCTGTGAATCTTTCTGTAACTCCTTTTCAGACAGTCATTATTCTAAACTCTCCTGTCACCACCCACTGTCTACACTCATATGGCATTTGCCACATGATGGAGTGGTTGCTGATTTCTCTGTGTCTCCTCCACTAGAAGGGGAACTACCAGAAGCCAGTAGCATAATTTTCATCCACTTATCTCAGACCTCTTCCCGTCACAGAGTTAAGACTTCGTAGGTGGTATCAAATTAATAAATGAGTTCTTCTTTTTAGACTTATGGGCAAGCGATAAAGGAACCTATATTTGTGAAGCTGAAAATCAGTTTGGGAAAATCCAGTCACAGGCAACAATAACAGTGACCGGACTTGGTAAGATCAATGAAATGTCTAGATACTGCACTCTCACAAATCTTCAGATTACTTTTACTACATCTTTTTTTTCTGTGACACAAAGAGAAAAACACATCTGAGTATTAGACTAGACTTTTCTCTCCTACCCCATTTCGTATTTCATTGAGTGCTACAACTGCAAATAACCTTAGAGATCATTTTCTTCAAGCTTCTTATCTTCAATTTTAAAAAATGAAGTTCAATTTAAATAAATTAAGTCTCACATCTCAGTTTAAACACACAAATAGTGGAGTTCTATTCTGTTTACCTTTCTATATTTATCATTTTGGTCCACACAGACTTATGTTTCTGCACGATGTGAAATAAGAATAAAAGCAGTTTATTTCTAAGTGGTGATACATGTGATTCAGTATCTTATTGAATAATATCTTTCCACTGATTGAAATATCTATGCACTGAATATATATTTCTCTATTCCTTAGAATTATTTTGTGCCCCAGCATATTATTATATATATCATATTATTAAAACATCTGATAGAATTTTTAATGTCAGTGCACATTTCTCACTAATATTCTTTAACGAAATTTGCTTTATATATCTTCCTTCATTTGCCTAAAATTTCCCAGTAAAAACTCTTAAGGATTTTGCTTTGATTTATGCTAGTTATCTCTGATTTCTAGGAAAAGAATGTATTTGTAGTATTTCTTTATTATTCTATCTCACACAGTCCACCTCCTGGTATTTTTATTTCAGCTATTATAACAGTCTTAGTATTGGACCCATTCCTTCTAGTCTCTTCACAATTTTCAGATAAATATTTTCCTCCAAAATAGTTGTGATGATTCTACTTCTCCATTTACAAATGCTTTTTTAGTCAGTGTCCATTTGCCCACCAAATGCCTTGCAAGTATCTTAGCTTGACATTCATGGCCTTCTAGGCTGTGTACATTTCTTTTTTACTTTCTTTATTTCTTCACTATTTCCTATCCTTTTGCCATCCTTAGGATTACCTTTTGTCTCACCATTCAAATTAATACTCATTTTCATTATAAAGTTTTGATGCTGAAAACTCAGGGTTTTTTGGCCTAACCAGTAGTTATCTTTGCCCATAGAATAGTTTGCTTTCCTTTTTGATGAAATAAAGTTGAAAGTTCCTGTGCTCTCTCTGATTCAGTTGCCCCTCTTATTGGAATCAGCCCTTCTGTAGCCAATGTTATTGAAGGACAGCAGCTTACTTTGCCCTGTACTCTTCTGGCTGGAAATCCAATTCCAGATCGTCGGTGGACTAAAAATTCAGCCGTGGTAATAACACTTGAAATTCATGCATTTGTATTACTAATGTTATGGAATAAAAAGTGATATACTTAAATACTGAAATATAAACTTAATAAACATGGAAAATATGTTTTGAAAGTATGCCAAAGTGTTCTTTATTGTTAACATGTTTATCTCATTCATATTATTTTGAGATTAAAAAATGGAGAAACAGTGTTTTCATTTTAATAAATTTACACTAAATTTGGTGTTACTAATAACTCCCTTCAGAATATGTAAAAGTTGAAATAGTATTATTTTCATAGTATTTAAATATTTTTACACTCTTTTTTCAGGACATTATAAGATGTTAATATTCCCATAAAAGTTTTTCAGTTTACATATAGTCTTTATTATTATTATTATTCAGACATTATGTCTTCTATCATGAAATATTTCAGAATGCAGATGTACAGTATATAATAGATTTTAGTTTGTCCTTCTTAGCATATAGTTTTTTTAATTATGAAAGGATGTGGAAAACTCCTACAGTTATATGAAATTTTTCAGTAAACTTCCAATCTATGTTTAGAGCGTTCTAGTTCAGAGCATTTTCCCTTCCATTTTCCGGGAATACTGTGACTTATTCCCTTCTTGAAGTTGTCGTTAGAAGCGAACTGACTTGGTGTAAGTTGTAAATTGTTCATATTTGTATATAAGCCTCAGGAAAATGAGCAGACCTCACAGTGATCATGAAACTTTCAGAGCTTTTCATGATAACAAACAGCCAGCTGTGGCAAGTGTACCTTAGGTTCACCACTGCTGTATATAATGATTTTAGTTTAGCACAACATATCCTATATGCATTTTACATAAATATTACAGGTTTAGAGGTGATCTTTCTTAATTGACAATCAGAATTCCTGTGTCACACAGTGTCTGCTAATATTTTAATCTGTAAGGTGACAAGGATGGGTGTTGAGATTAAGTAATTTTCTCTCAGCTTGGATAAGTACCTATGTATCAAAATAAAAATGTCAAACTTGCTAGTGATAATAAGGTCTTCTTGGAAAGAACCATTTAAGCCAAAAAAATTGGATTGTAAAATTTGAGCCCCAAGCAATAAAAAAAGTTTACAGAAACACACAGCAAATTGCATCTATTGTTTCTTTGTTCAAGCATGCAAAAACTCTTGAATAAATATTAGATATAAATTTTGGAGATACATGAGTATTAAATGTAATTGATTGTCTCTGTAACATTTAATGCACATCACTTTTTTCTTAAGGGTGATAAAATATGTTGCTGTTTTCTGTTTAGTAATGCAGTTAGGAAAAAAAGCAGATTTGGTTTGACTCAGATAAATCCTTGCTTTTTTAAATTAAAAATGACTTTTCTTTTCCTTTAAGTTGGTGCAAAATCCTTACATAACTGTGCGCAGAGATGGGAGCCTCCATATTGAAAGAGTTCAGCTTCAGGATGGAGGCGAATATACTTGTGTGGCCAGTAATATTGCTGGAACCAGTAACAAAAGTACCTCTGTAGTTGTGCATGGTAAGAGAGACAGACCCAGTGTAACTTTTCCAAAGATTTATTCAAAGCGGGATGAAGTTTTAATCATAAAATTCTCTTCTTCTAATTATAAGAAGTACATAATCTCTCCTAATTATTATTTTATACTTCTTGAACAATATCTTCATTGTTAATTCTGTTTCCAGATTTTCTTTTACTATGTACACAAAAAAGGCCTTCTTGGGAGTCATCAGCTGAGTCTAGCTAAGGGTTTTTGTAAGTGGTTTCTTAATTCATAAAAGTGAATTCAGTTCTCAAAGCATTGTGCTTATTAAAATGCATTTTTATTTCAAGTGAGCTAAACTTACTGTACCATCCAAATTGGGTTTTTTTTTTAATTGTGCAGCAAGTATTTCCATACTGATGACCCTTTTGTATTTGAGCTAGAATGACCTAAGCTTTTCTTTTCTAAAGGTCACCTTATGTGCTCCAGGCAATCTTCTGCATGTTAAGTAACTTAAAGGTCACAAATAAAATCCAGAAGCAATTCATTTGTGACTAACAGTTACCATTTTTACACCTTAATAAATAATGGACAGTTTTGTAATTTAAAAAATTATGATCACATTTTGTATATTACCTTTAAAAACTGCAACATTGCTTTTATGTTTAAAAGTATAACATTAAAAATAGTTTGTGTAACTCAAGGAAGTTGCCCAGAGCACTTATTTTTAATGATTCAATCTTCATTTAGAACATGAATTGTAGAATTCATTACTTTCCTGATTTTGTTTGATCTATTGAAAATATCACCATACATAAGCCGTCTTCTTTTTTTACACCCACAACTCTTGCACCTCTCTCAAATTTATACCAATATTCACCAACATCACCTTAAATACTCCTGAAGAAGTATTAAAGTGACACTGTTAGTTATAACCAAAAAGAGTAAATGAATATTGGTAGATATAGTATTACTGTGTAACTACTTTTTAAGAAGAGCAGAGTCCTGGAAAGTGCTTATGGACTGGTTAAAAATCTCAGGTAGGAATGCCCTCTGCCCTATCCTTTTATCTTCAAGTCTCAAGTCCACCCCGCCCAGGCAGATGGCAGAACCACTGAGCTAAATCCATGGCCCTGTCCTTTGATCTTCTAGTGATGGCATAGAAATTGTATCAGGAAGGATTCAGAGGATGGATTTCACTCAAATAAAGAAGTGACAGAATTAGTTGTAGTTCCTGGTAGGTTAGAGGGATAAGAAGACGGAAACCAATGATACATAGTTTATCATGATGTAAAAAGCTTTAATAATCAGAAGAGGTCCTTTCATAGCAGCTGTTTGACCATTTTGGTCCAAAGTGAGCAGCTAATTTAGTCAAAAGGTTAAAAAATATCAACCCAGCCATTTGGCATCAACTAAACTTAACAACCATTTACCAATTGGTTGTGATACAGTATGGCAGTTTTGTATGTCTTGTTTATGTTAATTAGCAGTACCACTCTTTCCTCATTCTGCCACTCCACTTTCAAGAATTTTCATTAAAAGTTCTCGACTAAGTCTGAAAGAATGAATAAGTGCAAATTGAAATGACACGGCAGTTTAGTTTGTCGTCAATATGACAAATATATGCAGATTGGCAATCTGGACAGCAAGTGTTATTCCATACCCAGATGTCATCAGATTTCAAAACTGGCATAAATTTCCCACTTTTCCTTATTGCTGTCAAACTTAATATGGAGTTAAGAAAATGGCTTGTTTCATGTTGCCACAAATTGACAGCATATTTGAAAGTTGAATACTCCACCATAATTTTTAGAAATTAAATTTCTTGCTGTATTGAGTTGCCATTTCTTTAGGAAGAAATTATCGAAAGAACAAGGTCACCTCAGCCATAGGAAAATATGAGTATTTTGCAGACTTAAACCTTCCAAGGAATGTTTGCACTGCCCTCTGGTATCTCCTACTCTAGCAAACTTCTACTCCGTAGAATGACAATTCTGGAAAATTTTGTTTTTAAGCAAATGACGTGGTAGGTGATTGAGCTCCAGGGAGCATTCCTGTTTTATGTTCCCAGGAGACGTAAAGGAAAGGTCTGGGATATATCAGGCTTTTATTGTGTTCCTCACACTGTGAGAATGTTCACACACAGAAGCTTCTTTAATCAAAGTCATTATTTTGATAACCTTGAATATTGACCATTTCTGTATATGAGTTTGTTCTAACTAATTGTGATGTGCACAGAAGGAAGTGATTAACATTCCTCCTTCTCCTTTTGCTGCAACAGTACTCATATAATGTTAATTTTTAAGTTGTTTTTGAAAGCCAGAAATAAATTATTCTTACTGGAAAGTATTGACTTACAATTCTGTACTTTAGAATTTTAAATGTCAACTGTTATCTTTCAAGTTTCATTGTCAATTTTTTTATAAAAACAGATTATTTTTTTTCTCCTTTTAAGTTAAACATGGTAACTAAGAGGTCCTTGTGTATAAACAAAATTTTTTAAATAGTGGTTGTCCTATCCATTTCTCTGGAGATGGGCTTATGTCAGTCAGCTCACTTCAGCTGAACAGGTAAAAGACAGGGTAAAAGACAAAAGGTTCACATGGAATGGGAAACTTTAGAGTTAATCCTGTCTTGGATTTTCAGGAAAAACAAAAAAAACTTCAGTTCTCTTTCAGTTTTGTTAGAGGAGGTCAGCATACTAGACATTGTCCACGACTTGATGTCTTTTAAATTTGTTCAGATCATTAGTATTTTTAATTTCTTTGTTTACTTTACATCTTTATCAGAATATGCTGTCTTTGCTCAGTTTTGGAAAAGCTAAGTACATACCGACAATGTTCAATTTTACACACATGATACTAAATGGAAGAACAGGTGCTCAGCTTCTGACTCCTGCTGGATTCCTTTTCAGTTCTGCCAACCATTCAGCATGGGCAACAGATACTCAGCACAATTGAAGGCATTCCAATAATGTTACCATGCAAAGCCAGTGGGATTCCCAAACCATCTATTGTCTGGACCAAGGTAAATGGTATTCCTAAGATATTCTCAAAAAGCAAAGTTTACCGGGAAAGTGAGCCCCTGAGGCTTGAACCCAAGAGTGGGAAAGTGAGGCCCCAGAAGATAGGAAGCTAATAAAGTGCTGCACTAGGCTGGCTTCCCCTGTACCTGGGATGATAAACTCCAATGTGTTAGCACCCCTCCAAGAAGCCATGTAGACTGATGTGTCTCAGAAGGATCCCTTTGGTGGACAGGAAGTGGGACATGTTTACAGGCCATGTGACTGCAGAGGAGGCAACATTCTTGTATTTCCTGGCTACCTGTGAACGTGCTACACAACCTTCTAGAGCTTTGGATAAAACCCTGAGGCAAAAAGGTAAAGACTTGCTTCCAAGAAATATGACAAGGCACAGTACACGGAGCTGTCCACTAGAGCTGCACTGAAATCAGAGAGCTGAAGGTATATGGCAGCGGGTAAAACAGGATCATACTGTACCACGTAAAGTCCTTAAAACAGTTCTTGGTACACGGCTGTCCACAGAAAATCTGTTGTATTACTAATGTGATCTAAGCATCAGATAGGTGATAGTGCTAAATCTTTTGTGGTTCCATCCATGTAACATAACTGCATGGATTTTCCTTTGTACACGGTTCCTTAGGACAGTCACAAATACAGTGTATACCTAAAAATTACAATACCCATGTTCAAACTCATTTGTTCACTTGGATTCTTGCGGTGAGGAGAAACTCATTTTCTTAGAAGTTCTTTTCATCTTTAAATGGCTACAGAGATGGCGTATTTTCCCTAACTTGAATCTGGGGACATATCAAACTAATAAAAAATTACATAATAATGGAAAGTGACATTTATATAATTAGTGCTATAATTATTGTTTTTCCATACCATCTAAATTTATCCATCTTAAAAAAAATCTCTAAAATATGCAGAGGTTGGTGCTAAGATATGTTAGATGCAGATAAATAAAAAGGTTAACATTTGTATATTCTGGACACAAAAGAACAATTGAAAAGCTGATCTCCAAACTGCACAGTGTCTGACACAAAGTAGAAGTTTAATACAGTTTAAGGAGAATGAAAGCTTGACATCTTCTTGGCCTGCCTTTGTGCTGTGGCTGAAGAAGTTAAGAATTTGGGCTTGAGACCCTGACTCCTGGGTTTCCAAACCCAGCTCTACCACTGACTGGTTTTGTGGTCCTGAGTGAATTACTGTACCCTTCTCTCCTTGTGCTTTAGTATTTCGAACTGTAACTGTAGAGATTGTGATAGTTTCTACCCATAAGATTGTTGTGAGTGTTAAAGTACCTAATTCATTCGTGTAAAGTACAAAGCAGAGCCTCATATAGACAAGCCCTCATAGTGCCATGCACTACTACAACTGTTATTCTGACCCTTCTTAAAGTAGCTCAAGGATAAAGGGGACATGATTCACTGTGGACAAATACCACTTTTAGTACTTTTATTTGCTGGTTTTTCTTACATATGACTCTTATCATTCGAAAAAAAAAATTTTGTTTTTCTTCCTCTTTACACACAAAGTCACTCGTTTATTATCATTTTAAAACCCTCCATCTTATTGTGTTTATAGAAAGGAGAGCTGATTCCAACTGGCAGTCCTAAGTTTTCAGCAGCGGCTGATGGCAGTCTGTATGTGGTGTCACCTGGAGGTGAGCAGAGCGGGGAATACGTCTGCACAGCCACCAATGCCGCAGGCTATGCCAAGAGGAAAGTGCAGCTCACAGTCTACGGTGAGAGCCCCTGGAGAAAGTTTTCCTTTGCCACTGTCTCTCTGTGCAGAACCCACAGCTCTTTCCCAAGTATCATTACCAGACAGCTGCACCCCAAAGTGAATCACTCCCTCAAGTTCATATTTTTTTACCAAAAAAAAAAAAAAATCCGCTGCCAACTGAAATTGCCTTCACTTAGATTCCCATTTTCAGGAAAGTAATTATATAGCCTTCTGGAAAATTTTTATGGTGTTTTCCCAAGAAGTATGCTTCTCACAATCCAACGCCAGTTAGTTAACAACAGTTAGTTAAAATTCCTCACATGGCTAAGCCCCAGCTATGTCTGGGTTTTTCTCTGCCTGGAGGGGTCACTGTCACAGATGGGGGCAGTGAAAGGCCGTTCCTGCAGACCTCTTCCAATGTGCTGGGAAGAAGTGCTATGAAGGGAATTGTGCTCCTCGTTTCCCTTTTAGCTTTCACCATAAATTATTAATGGAAAATTTTAGGTGTGTGCTGCGACTTGCGAAAAAAATAACATCTTGTTAGGAAGTACTGAAGATCAGTATTAGCCCACATTTTAATATAGATTAAACTGTGCTTTATTTTCAACACAGTTTCTTTCGTGATGTGTGTTTATTTTAGTAAGGCCCAGAATATTTGGAGAGCACCTAGGACTGACCCAAGATAAGCCTGTTGAGATCTCTGTGCTGGCAGGGGAAGAGGTGACCCTTCCGTGCGAAGTGAAGAGCTTACCCCCACCCATAATTACCTGGGCCAAGGAAGCCCAGCTCATCTCGCCGCTCTCTCCAAGGTAGGAGATCTGGGATGAATTGCAGTGCATGGAAATACTAACTTTTGGGGACAGATTGCTTGTGCCTGTTGAAGTTTTCAAATGTCTAAAAAATGCTAGCTTTTATATTTAAGATAACTGACATGTAAATCTGAGCCTACTGAAGATATACTTGCCTTCGATCATTGTTTAATGTCAGAAATGCATAGACTTGGCTTTGTCATACTTTCCCACTGGTGCATTTTATAGGGTTGTTATTAAAATGGACCAGATTTGTCTGTAGATTCCTGTTAGCCCAGTCTGTGTAGCACAGGGTTGTTAGTCCCTTAGGAGCAATAGAACATGATAGTCACTTTAATATTTGGTACTTCATTTTAACTAGATGGTGGGGTAAGTCTTCTCGATTAAAACCTTGTGTAAATAAAGACTATATATTTGAGAGGCTAAGTGAAATGGCAAGAAAAATATCAGCGCTTTAAGCATACAATCTTTGTTACCATCAAGGCATGAGTATAAATCTATCTGTGCTACCACTTAGAGCTTGCCGAGAGCTTTTAGCAGTTTTTCCCCCCAAGGAATCTCCTTTAACCTTACTGAGGGTGTGATATGATGAATATTAAAGTAAAAAATGTGTTACAGTAAAAGACACATTGCCATTAATCCCCCTGAAAAGATTCCCCCTTGCTTCAAATACATATCTATTCCATTGTTCTTACCACTTTCTGAAGCAGTTCTGAAAGTCCTCCGCTGTGAGTCTTTGTGAGGTCTGATGAAAACTATAGTGAGTGCTGTCTTCTGTGCCATCCGATGGAAAGTAGGCTTGGAAAAACATGATGTGTCATCAACCGCCTTCTTCACCAGATCTGGCAACACGTGACTCCTGGCTCTTCCCCAAAGTTAAAATGACCATGGAAGGTAAACTATCCCAATCAGTTCAAGGCAACAAAGCAGCCACGACAGTGAAATTAGAGATACGAGAGTCAAGCTTCCAGAACTACTTCAGAAAGTGGCAAGAGCGATGGAATATGTGTATTCAAAGTGACAGACTAATGGGAATGTGTCTTTTACTGTAATACATTCTTAAAAATGTGTACCTTTGCCTTATTTTTTTAATTACACAACATATGTCCTGTTGTATCATGATGCTTACATGAGAGCATCATATATGATAATGAGCATTTTACATCCTCTGTCTTTAATTCTAAATTTCCAATTTAATGCAACATCAAGTCAAAATTTAGTGGTAAATAAGAATTATTCTCTGTAGTTATCACTTGTTAAACTCATTGACACATAATTATAAATTATATAAAACATAATTATAAATTATAAAGGTGTGAATTTGTATTGGTGTAGTTTCTCTACCTTTAGTTAGGAAAAATGACAATAATTACTTGGCATAATTTCACTTTTTCTTGCTAAATGATTTTTATTGAAGATTTTTGAGTAAGAAATACAATGTTACAGATAAGATAAAGTTCTATTTTTCCCTTCCCCAATCAGGATTTCTTTATCCTTTCCTGGGGACAAACACCCCCCAACCTTCATAAGCGTCCTTACATACTTAAGTAGCACGCAAACTGTTTTTGAGTTTTGATATTGTTTTTATGTGTACATTTTCATATTGCCATTGAAATATATAATATATTATTAATTTACTGTTTATTATGTCATCTTATCCAATACTATGCATACATATAAATTCAGTTTATTCATTTTAACCAGTTATATGCAATTTCTATATTTTATTTATCTGTTCCTTATTTATAAGTGTTATGGTTTTGTTATGTTTTTATTTTTACAAATGTTTTAGTGAATACTTATGTGTATCTCTTTGTATACACATGCATAAATTTCTTAGGGTCTGTGTGTAGAATTATAATTTCTGATCAGAGCAAATTCCTATTTCCAGCTTTGTAGACACTGCTAATTTACTTTTCAAGTTGAACACAGAGGTGCATGTCTGTAACTCCAGTACTCACGAGGCTGAGTCAGGAAGATGTCCTTTTAAGGCCAGCCTGAACTGCACAGTGAGATCTTGACTCAAAAAACAAAACAAAACAAAAACAAAAACAAACAACAAACAACAAAATAAAACAATAAATAAATTGCTCTTGTAGGGCAGCTCTGCTTTACCTCCCACCAACTGCTTTTCCATTTTCTAGTGAATGTATGGCTTTGATTGACTTAAACAATTTTTGCCAGTCAGTGGATAGGAAATTATTTCTTTTCACTGTTTTAATATTCACATGACTGGCTTAAAGTAAGCTGGGAGCATGTGTACCTGACTGTCCGTGTGTTATCTGTGAAGTGCCTCTATACATACACAACACAGTTTTCTGCTTTCTTTTTCTTACTCATTGTAGAAATTTGGTGTTTGTTCTTTTTTTTTTTTCCATTAAGTTTATTGGTATATTTTAGGTATACAACATAGTTGCGTTGATCATTGGGATCTTGTACTTTTACATGATATATCTTGGTTATTTTTTCCCCATTCCCCTGCCCTCCTTTTACCCCCTCCACCCTTCCCTATTTACAAAGACTTTGTTTCCATTTTTCCTGCTTTTGTCATATTTTTTCCCTTTTTCCCCCTACCCTTCCTATTTCCCTACTCCTTTAGACCATTTCTTCCCATTACACAGTATCATTTATACATTTTGATTCTTATTTACACTTTTAGTTTTTCATACCAGAGAAATTATTTGGTATTTACACATGTGAGTCCTATTTATTTCACTTAAGAATATGGCCTCAGGCTGTGGATTTAGCTCAGTGGTTCTGCCACCTGCCTCACAAGTGCAAGGACTCAAGTTTTGTCTCCAGTAAAAAAAAAAAAAAAAAAAAAAAAAAAGAATATCGCCTCAATGTGCAGTCACTTAGCTATAAATGTCTCTAGTTTCTTATTCTTTATGGCTGACTATTACATTTTATATTTAAAAAAATCTTTATCCAGTCTCCATTTGAAAGGCAATTAGGCTGTTTCCAAGCCTTAGCTATTACTAACTGTGCTTCTATAGACATGAGTGAGCATATATCACTGAGGTGTGATTCTTTTAATTCTTTTAGGAAGATACCCAGCAGAGGAATAGCAGGGTCAAATGGGACTTCTAATCCTAGTTGTTTGAGATATCTCCATACTGATTTCCACAGTGGTTGCACCAGTCTACACTTCTACTAACAATGAAGAAGGGTTCCTGTCTCCCCACAACCCCACCAGCATTTGCTATCGGTTGATTTCTTGTTAGCAGCTGTTCTTTCTGGGCTGAGGTGGAATCTCAGCATTGTTTTCATCTGCTCTTGATAACGAACTTTTGTCTGTTTTATGTGTTGAAAGTATCTTTTCTCAGTCTGATGCCAAGTTTCAGGTTTATTTATGTATGATATTTTTGTGGTACAGATTTTTAAATCTGTTTTTTTCTTTTTACTGAGTTTATTGGTACATTCTAGGTATACAGTATAGTTACATTCATTACTGGGATCTTGTCAGAATTTTTAAATCTTACAAAGCTCAATCTATTAATTTATTCAATTTTTGATTTGTACTGTCTTCTTAGGGAAGAAGATAGCTTTGTTTTTCACATTTTGGACTTAATCCATCTGTATTTTTATTATGTGTATAATATGAAGTAGTACTCTAATTTTATCTATTGATCTTATATGAAAAACCAGTTGAATCATGTCATTTTGAATACTCCGTCCTTATAGTTCTTTAAAAACTATTTTTTGCGTAGTATATATTGAGTTCTTGTTCATGCTTAGGTATTTTTAGACATCTCTATCCTTATGTGAGTTTCTAGACTTATAGTGTGCTTCATTTGTCTTTGTTTTATATGAAGTCTTGATATTAGGCAGAGCTAACTAGCTTTTTGTCTTCCCCCCTGAAGTACTTTAAAGTAACTTAATGCAGTAACATTTTTATATGTAGGTCTGATCCATGCACTGTTACTATCTGGTAGGAGGAATATGTTTAAACTATATTTTAAAACATTTGCACTTTTGTTTGCCTTTATTTTAATACACTAAATATTTTATGAATATACTATAGTGTTCCAAATTTACTAAGGTATATATACATTTACTTTGTTTAGCTGCAACTTATTAATGCAGAAAAATGTTTAATTATATGATGATTTTTAAACAGGTTAGATTGAAAATTTAAAAGAAAATCAGTTTTGTGGTTTTAGGAACATCATGCAAAATACAGAAGATGGTTATGAAAATTCCTCACTTTTATGGTGTACAGCTATGCATTACAGATGGGAGGGTGGTTTCGAAACTTCCTTGGAGTGTACTAACTACCCTGATATACAGCTACATGGGGATATTTGAATTCTCGTGGTTTATGGTCTGATATTTGTGGGGTTTTCTTTCTTTCTTTCTTTTCTTTCAGACACATGTTCCTCCCTTCTGGTTCAATGAAAATCACTGAGACACGCATTTCAGATAGTGGGATGTATCTTTGTGTTGCCACAAATATTGCTGGAAATGTGACTCAGTCTGTTAAATTAAGTGTCTATGGTAAGCTTTGAAATGAAGGCATTTTTCCTTTGTCCAGTGAACTATCTTAGATTTTTGGATTTTATTTTTTCTAGATGTCCACAGTCACTTAGGATTTTTGTTATTGATATGCAGTAGAAAAAGTGTGCTTAAACTGGTAGAAGCTAACTAGATTCTCAAGAAAGAATTTAATTATTGCAATTTTTAGCAACTAAAAAAATTCTACTTCCTAGGATTCACTGACTACTTCACAACTCTCTGGGTAGTGTGCTTTATTCCTGCACCATATTACAGCCCATCCAAGTAATTACTCATTCATTCGGCACTCGATTACATGCCCTGTGCCAGGTATGGTGGTAGATGTTCAAATATAAGAAGAAATTATCTCAGAAACTATTGACTTGAATTTACTCTCAGATCTGTCCCTACAGTAACATCCTAGTGACCATGGGTTTTGACATCAGGTAAGAGTTCTGTCACTTAAGAGTTCAAAAATATGAAGTATATTAGCTAATATCTCTTATCTTTATTTTTGTTATTCATAAAATAATGGTAAAATATTATCAAATTTGGAGGGTTTTTGTGAATGATGACTTTTAGAAAGTTAAAGAAACATGAAAAATGAATGGGGGTTTTGTAGGATATATGATACCTGGATTCTAATCATATCCCTCTGGCTCAACTTCATTCTACACAATAGTATACATGGAAAAGGCATCAATATTCTTCCAGTTTTGATAAACAACTTCATTTAAATTTCTAAAGCAGATAGATAAGGAGAAATACTAGAGGCTCTGTGTAATCTTCTCCCAAATTAGCAAAGGATTTACGAGTCCCTTTATTATTGTCTAATACTTCCACAAAACAGTACCAGAAAAAAAGACTGAAAACATGGAGAGGGATACTTTTTGTTTTACTCTCTTACATTACAGAAATTATCTAGATTGCCTTTTAATATGGTTTTAACAGTTTAAATTATTTATAAACAAAAGAAAATCTAGTATTTTTAAGTGTTTGGTAGCCTCAAGTTTGGAGGTAAGTGTTTTATATTTATTATGTCCTGTTTCCTATTGATATTTTATTAGTACGATTTCTTTTACCCAGATTACTAAGGTAACAGAACACGGAAGTTTAATGATAAGTTATTTTAAAGATTACACAGGTAGCAAGTGGCACAATCTTGAGATTGCTTTACTTTTCCATGTTACTTCTCAGTAAAGGGCTTTCATTTAGAGTGAGAAAATAAAGGATTTTTAAAAATTTGATTGATAATACTTATTGTTGTTTCTAGTTCCTCCAAAGTTACAGCATGGCCCTAAACATGTGAAAGTCCAAGTCAGTCACCGAGTGGATATTCCATGTAATGCCCAGGGGTCGCCTCCTCCTGTGATCACCTGGTCTAAAGGGGGCCAGACCATACTGGCTGATGGAGAGCAGCACATTATCCATCCGGGTGGAACTTTAACCATCAGCCAAGCAATGCTGTCGGATGCCGGCATATATTCATGTGTTGCTACTAATATCGCAGGCAGTGATGAAGCCGAGATAACACTCCAGGTCCAAGGTAGTGTTTGACATAGGAATACATATGTATAATGGGAGGGGGTGGAGAAAAACTCCCGAAGTCTATTCAGGACATAGAATGTTGGGTAGTCTCAAATCACCTTAGGAAGAGTCTTTAGAATTTTTAATTTAGAAAAGAGGATCATTCTAGAAGGAAATGAAAGCATACTATTACCAAACCTGCATACATTTTCATGTTTACTTTTGAAATGAAGCCATTGTGTAGGGCAGGGATTTAGCTCAGTCGCCCTGAGCCTGTTGTGCAAGGTCCTGAGTTTGATCCCTGGTGCAAAAAGATAAGAAAAGAGAGAGACAGAGAAATGAAGTTGTTGTGGATGATGTATGTATCGGAAACAGTCCTACATAATGTCCCACACAATACTTCTGGTTTGAGAGAAATGGTGGGCAGTTAGTTAAGAGTATGGTTTCACCTCACACTGATAGCACTCAAAATTGATTCTTAGAAAGTAGAGGTCTACTTCTGCCTGTTGACATCAGCCTTATTTTGAGGTTTCAAAGGCCAAAATATATTCCTTCAAGTAACAAATACTGCGCTCATGTCAAAGTTCTATTGTGTTATAGGCAGGAGTAAGAAAGTAATAACAAAAGCAAAGCCCATGCTTTCATGACCTGTCCTAGTCTGAGTAGACAGAAAACAAGAAAGCAAAGAAAAAAAGAAGCCATGCAGATGAATAGTACAGTGTAGAAAATTTAAGTGGGGAACTACTTCCAGAAGTTGGTTGCTTTAAGTTGGATTGTTAAGAAAGACTTCTTTGAAGAAGTGATATTTCTAGAGTGATTTGGAAGTGACCAGAAGGAAGCAGCCATGTAGAATCAGGGGAAAGAACATTCCTGTCAGAGGCAATACCAGTACAAAGACATGAAGAAAAAAATAATCAGGTATAGTACTTAGCACAGATCTTAGGACCAGGACCAGGCA
>NW_022900923.1:28164840-28189013 GCF_012274545.1 Fukomys damarensis
TGTTTTTTTTTTTTTTTTTTTTTTGATGAGTGACCACAACACTAATGCAGAGTTTATCTAGTTCATTCACTGAACAAATTTATTGAGTACTTGTGTTTATAAACAATGACATCTATATAATAATCTTCTAAATTTCACAAGTACAGAAGTACAAACACTGGTTTGTGTTTCAAAGAAAATATTCTAGAGCCTGTGTAGAACATCCATCCAAAGGAGAATATATTTGATAATGAGAGCCCAATAAAAAAGCTCCTGACAGTTTTGATAAGAAAAGAGTATAGATTTGAAATAAGCAGAGAGTGTAAGGAGAGAGAAGATATAAATATTTATATGAACATATATGGTACTGTATGATTGAATGGATGTGGCAGTCAGGAGTAAAAGAGAAAGAAAAGGAAATGAAGGGATTATAACACCTTAACTGAAGAAATAAGAGAATCAGAATGGGGACCATGAGAAACATAAAATATTGAATTGTGTTTGAGAAATTTCGAATTTTAAGTCCCTGAGTCACATCTAGGCAGAGAGATCACCACAGGTGTAAATATGAGTCACAATGTAAAAGAAGAATCAGGAGAAATAGCAATTCACCAATATAAGTGGTTAATGATGTCGTAAGGGACTTTGAAAGTGTCCAAGGAAAGCCTTTGATAAGGCATTTATTTTTCTAATAGAACCTCCTACAATGGAAGACCTTGAACCACCTTTTAACACTCCATTTCAAGAACGGCTGGCCAGTCAACACATTGCATTTCCATGCCCAGCTAAAGGTATGTAACACTGAGTCACAGGCCCTGATGTAATATTGTTCCAGAATTTTGTATTACACCAAAATGCTGTCTTTATAAGATTCCATTTTTCAATTCATGTTATTATAACAGTTGAGCATAATAGAAACTATCCCCTTTCAAGCAACAGCTCTTTGATAAGTACTTTTCTCTCCTAGGTATTTTATTTATTTCAACGGAGAAATCTTCCCTTCTTTCAAATTTGCCTAATCTAGTATGTTCCTGTCCTTCATGTTACTTTTTATTTCACTCTTTTGAGCAAGATTTCTTTTTAAAATGTGACAGCTAGAGTTACTCAGAAACTCTACATTTATCTCAGTTAGTTACAGGCATGAATTAAGATTATCCCTTTGTTTTGGACATTCTTCCAACATTTCTTTTTCTAGTTATACTCTCAATTAGTAAAACTGGGGCCATGTTGTAACTTATTTCTTGGAAATTTCTGGACTTTCTGTCCCACCATGCTTCCTGGCAGTAGATTGCTAGTATTTCTCTTCAGGGGAATGTAAAAGGATAGTGTAACTGTCACTCATCCTCTTAGTGCCAAGTTTGTGGCTCAGGACATTGTCTTATGCACATAAGCATTCATTTGAAGTGACTCAAATGAGCTTTGCAGCAGCTCTAGGAAAGATCATCTACTGTTGTTTTACTAACTCCTGGACGGCTGTGGGTGGTTGGTACTATTACTACTCCCATGTGTGCCTCTTCTTAGCAGTAGTTCCTAGGGGCAGCCACTCCTGAAGTCTGCATTTCTTTGTCAAGTTTTTGCATCCAAGAGTAGCTGTCACTAATGATTACTCTAATGACTTTAAAAGAAAGATAATGTAAACTTTCCAGACTCTAAGAATTATCAATAACTCAGAACCATTGAAAGTGTGCAAGGAAAGTTCTGGAAAGGGAGGCTTTTTCAGGAGGGTGTAAGTCCAGGAAGGATTTGTCCTGGGACCCTGACCCAGAACTGTTGCTGCTTCTTTTCCATGATCTTTCCTCTCTTTTCCACTTTGAAAAGCCATCTCTTCCTAGTTCTTTATTTTCACCTGGAAAATATTGCAGGTTCATTTAAACATGAATTTTAGTTATCTTTTGCTGTGAATTTCATCTTGATAATGGTTATTCTACTGTTATTAATTAAAGATAATGCTACTTATCTTGAGTAGGATGAAAGAAATGATTATAACCTTTTTTTTTTTCCCCCTTGAGAACATGGACAGATAACTGGGATCCATCTGTTTTACCATATTTTCCTCATTGGCCAATATTTTATAAAGAGCATAATTAAAGAGGATAATCTTTGTGCTTTATTTTTCCCAATAAATATGACATTTCTAGTAATTTTTATAAGATCTTAACTCAGTTTGAATTTAGCCTCAATGACACATTCTAGGTATTCTGCCATGCTTTTGTACTTACCTGGATTATATGCCCCATCTTTTAATATGTTTATTATTTGTTAGTGTGGGATTATGAATACTATCTCATAGACTTCACTCCCAAGCTTTCCCCTATCTATTCAGTTTAAATAATAGTTTTTTAATCCATTCTTCCTTGTGACTTTGCCAAGAAATTGTTTTGCATATTATTATCTGTTTTGTTAAAAATGGCTTTAACTGGGCTGGGGATTTAGCTCAGTGGTTCCACTACCTGCCTTGCAAGCACAAGGGTCTGAGTTTGATCCCCCGAGCACCCTCAAAAAATGGCTTTTATCAAATTTTACACTACTAACCATATATTTCAAGACCGATCAGGAGTCAAAGGCATTAACTACAATAATCATTTCAAGATTCCTTGCCAGATGAAATAACTCTAAAAGTAGCAAAGAATTTTGTAAGGGTAAAAATTTTATCCTTAAAAACTTCATTTGTCCTTGAAGTATTGGATGTTTTAAAATGATTGTAAACTTGGTTATAAAGAAAACTTTAATGTCTCTTTTAGGTGCTCCTAAACCAACCATCAAGTGGTTACACAATGGTGGAGAGTTGACGGGCAGAGAGCCCGGCATTTCTATCTTGGAGAATGGCACTTTGTTGGTTATAGCTTCTGTCACACTGTATGACAATGGGGAGTACATCTGCGTGGCAGTCAATGAGGCTGGGACCACGGAGAGAAAATACAACCTCAGAGTCCATGGTAGATTTGCATAAAATGCTAAAAACATAATTGAACGTGTGGCAGTTTCCAATTCTTCTATATTTAAATGATTTCCTCAATGTCGTATTCTTTAATAGTAACACAAATGGAGGTACTATAAAACAGAAAACAGATGATCTGGTTGCTTTTATTTATTTGATTTAAAAATTTTAAATGTTTCATTGAGGCCTAAGATCCTTTGAAATTGCAACAGTAGGAGAAAGTGCATAGTGATCATCTCCAGAGTGAACTGAGCCTTCCACTTCTGCCGGCTAGAGGCAAAGAAAGTTATTAGTTTTGCATGTGACTGTGCACATACATGTGTTTCAGTGTGTGTCACCTCTTAGAGATATTGTAGGCATATATAAGGAAATATAAATATGTAATAGTGTATCCTCTTCGTACTTCTAAAAAGAACACTTATGTCCATTATACTATACCCACTCTATTTTAGTAAGCAATCTATTTAAAGAATTATTTGAGCCGGGCATGGTGGCACACACCTGTAATCCCAGCACTCAGGAGGCTGAGGCAGGAGGATCGCTGTGAGTTTGAGACCAGCGTGGGCTACATAGTGAGTTCCAGGTCAGTCTCAACTACATAGTGAGACCCTGTCTCAAAAAAAAAATTAAAGAATTATTTGAGATTCCTTATTTGTAGCATCTCACGTATGGTAATGCTATGATTTATTTAACTTTCCTCTGCATGTGATGAGCATTTAGGTTATTACCAATTGTTTGCTATCTTAAGTAATACTTAAATGAAAATCTTGTACAAACATCATTCACATTAGCGAAGTGGTATGAACAGTTTTAAAACTTGAATTCTATCTCGCCTAGACCCTGGAAAATACTCATCTCCATCAGCAAAGTAGTGAGTCCCACTGACTTAAATTAGGACCCCTGCAGCTTGTCTTTTTAGCTGTTTGTGAAAGGTTTTCCTTTCAGTTTGTATTGAATTCAAAACCTTGAAATAATAAAGTAAAAAATCTGGTAAGATTTCTATTTATAATTACATAGTTCAGAATTTTTATTTTACAATTGAACATATGCTTAAGTATGACTAGCTTTTCCAGGCATTGCATTATCTCAGAATTTGCTTTCTGAAGGACTTGGTAAAGAAACTTTGTAGTATTCATTGTAAGACTGTATTATCATGAGTTATCTCTTTTTGCAGTTCCTCCAGTAATTAAAGATGAGGAACACTTAACGAATGTGTCAGTGTTGGTAAACCAACTGACCAGTCTCTTTTGTGAAGTGGAAGGTACTCCATCACCCATCATTCAGTGGTATAAAGATGATGTGCAGGTACGTGAACACATGCAGATGTATATGTGATTCCTTCTGTCTGCACCCAAAAGGAATTGCTCAGATGTGAATTTTTTCTTACTACTAACAATATAAACATTTTATTTGAATTTTTAGCTATGCATATTTCATAGGATTGGAAAATACCACTGATCTTTTTGGCCTTTACAGGTGACTGAAAGCAGCACTATTCAGATCTTGAACAATGGGAAAATTTTAAAGCTTTTCAAAGTCACAACAGAGGATGCTGGGAGATATTCCTGCAAAGCAATTAATATTGCTGGTTCTGCTCAGAAGCACTTTAGTATTGATGTTCTAGGTAAAGAAAACATTCTTCTAAAAAACTACAATTCAGATGCATTTCTGACACTGCATAGAGTTGACCATAGGAAAAGTATATAAAAAGGATAGAAAATATTAGTTTCACTCTATTGTTTTTGTCTTTAATATTGACTAATCAGTAGCTTTCAATGATAAAGTTTTACTATTTATAATACAGAGATGCCTTTGAATCATATGCCCCAAAGTATCATATACCCCAAATTGATACTATCTCATGTAAAATAGAAAATTATTTGCTTGTGGATTTCTCCAGTTATCTGGGGAAGAAATACTTGTCTGGAAAATATTCAGCTGTGGGGTAAAGGATGTAAGTCGTTCATGCTCTGAGCCTCTCTTGAAGCTGGTGAATGTATTTGAAATGGAGAGGACACCAAATCCCCTTTCCGTGCCTCCTAAAATTCTTACGATTAAGTCATCTCACAGTGTAATTAAAGGAAGAGACATTTTAGAACAGTCAGACAATTTGGAGGGTGGGGAGATGATTTTAAGAGTGGATAGCCCTGTAATAAATTAGGACATAAAACATTTCAGTGATGATCATGAATTTAATATTTGATCATTTTAGTCAGTGAATTTATTTTTGACCTTGAAAGTTTACTTTGTGATAAAATGACTTTCTCTTGTCAGTATTTTGCTTATCAAAATGGACATGTAATTCATATATCTCTAATGGAAGTGAAGCTCAGATATCCTAAATTAAAATTAGTATTCATAAAAATTCAGAGTCATAACCTACTACAACATGAAGTTATAGTCTCCTCTAAGCCTAAATTATTTTACGTTCTTCTCCCCAGAATCATCGTTTCAGTCTATATAAACAAATTGAGTGTTTTTTTATGACTAATTATTCTCATTGGCACTATTTCTCTTGACCCTGTTTCCTCCCCGGATTCCATTTGCGTGCTGACGACTCTCAGTTTTTATCTCCAGCTCATGTTCCTTCAGTGACCTCTATTGACAGATATCTAATCTCCATCTGTCTTAAACTGAGCGTCTTGGTGGTTTGCCACTGAATACCACTGTGGTGTATCCAACAGAATGGTCCCAGTGAATATCTACTGTGGTCGTCTTTACCATCCCCATCAGAATGACCCACATCTCTACCCATCCCTTCCCTTCTGGAACCTGAGACTCGTTCATTGTACTACCCTTTCCCGAACTCCCGAAATCTTCTTTATCCTGCTATGTTTACGTGCTAAGTCTATGTTAAACTGTCTACTTCTTTCCATTCCACCGTGAAAATACATTGTCATTTCTAAGATAAATTAAGGTAATAAATACCCCCCCGACTGCTCCCTTGTATCCACTCTGCCACTCTGTTCCACTCTTTGCTCAGAGGCCAGTGTGGTCTTAAGCAAGTCTTATCACACCATACGCCTTCCCTGGGGACACCCTTTCATGGCTGCTCATGTTCTGAAGATGAATACCAAGCACCTTTAACCAGGTGTGAAGGGTAGGGAAGTATAGATAGTGATGGAAGTGTTCTGGAGTTTGTTAAAATGCATGCAGTTCTAAGTATGAAAACTAACATATTCATTTTCTTGGTATATCTCATTCCAGTTTTAGCATAGACGTACTTTATAACAGACAAAGCTAGACATAATATATGATATGTAGAATTTGAACACTATAAGATTGAAGATTGTCATTTATTACAAAAATGAAAAATAATGCATTACTTTTTATGAGCTTCACTATATACTTGTAGTCTGAGATCCTTGCACTTGAGCTTAACATGCCTCAAAATGGATCATATAGTATCATGATTCTTGAAAAGAATTTCCTGCTAACAAATATTTCATGGCTGTCTTCTCATATTTAAATTTAACATCTGAGTAAAGAAGCGTGATATGAAAAAGCATTATTTTGTAACAGAAATAGTGGCACAGGACCTGTCTGGCAAGTTGGAGGCCCTCAGTTTGATTCCTGGTACAAAACAAAATCAAGATCATACTGAAATACTCTAGAAATCGTTGACTGTATGCTTCTCCTCCCTTCGTTCTTCCAGATAAATTGTAGATTTTCATGATAAAATGTCTTTGTTCAAGTTCCACCCAGCATAATAGGTGCCAGCTCCCCAAATGAAGTCTTTGCCATCATCAACCACAGCACCAGTCTTGAATGCCAAGTTAAAGGCTCTCCCTTTCCCACTATTCACTGGTTCAAAGATGGCAAGTGAGTATCTTTCTGAAACTGTTACAAGGGTCCAATAGATAGGAAACAGATGTGAATTTTCTCGCTCTTCAGAATGTTATCACAAAAATGTGTTAAATGTGCATGACAAAAAAAAGATTGCTCAGAAAGTCTTAAAGTTTTTTAATAGCGTTCATTCTTAGGAATTTTGAAGGAATTCATTTTAGAAACAGAGTAATTCCAATTTATTATACACAAAATACATTCTGTCTAGAGACTAACAGTGATAATTGCAAGATTCAAATGCAAAGATAACTTTGATTTTACATGGAATTGATTTATTACAAAGGAAAACATTTATAACAGCAAGATATATATTTAAGCTAGTTCTCTGTCTGGGGGAAAAAAGAACCAAAGGCGAGCAATTACGTATTTCCCAGACTGCACACCTCAAGAGTTTCTGGTGTTTCCCAGACAAATGGTTTCAGTGATCTGTATTGGTTTGAAACCTTACTGCTCATAGTGTGGCCACAGTTTCTATATTATGACTTTGTCTGAAAGGTGGTAATGAAGGACTAACAAAGAGTCGAGATTTGCAGAGTGTGGAGTAAATGACTGTATTCAAATTTTGTATGGATCATTAAGAAAGGTAGCACAAAAAGTGTGATTATAAATAGGAAATTAAAATATACAGTAAATAAATACATTGTTTCTTATGTTAAGTAACTTGATAATTATAAATAAAATGTAATTTTGTTTTTCACACATCATCTTGATAAAAAGTAAAATGTAGACAATATCAAGTCTTGGTTAGGGCCTAGGAAAGCAGGATTTTGAGAGAATGTAAATCTGTGCCCTGAAAGGCAGTTTGCTGCAATCTATTAAAACTGGAATGAATGCTCACATGCTGTAATGCAGCATTCATACCTCCATTGCCCAGGAGAGGGAGCAGTCGTGCATGTCCAAAGGGAGGCTCTTTCAGTGCAACTGTGATAGCAGAAAAATGAGAACCGGCTAAAGTCCAACCTTGGGAAACTAGGTAGATAACTTATGGCTCATCATATGATGAAACACCATACAGTAATTTAAAAGAGTCGAATTAAGCTATATATACCAAAAATGTCTCCATAACTTTTATTATAGAGTGAAAAGAAAGGCAGACCAATAGCATAATAGCAATAGCAAGATAAAATGTTAAAATTGTAGGCTCGCTTGGGACTACTTTAATGAGTGAAAAAGTTTAGAAAATATGTGCAAGAATAAAAACCAAACTGATAATCGTGAGAAGTTAGAGTGAAAACTCACATTAGGAGTAAAAGACCTTCTCTCATGTTACTTACATTTGTTTGTTTAAATTTTTATGGTAGTTACATAATTACTAACCAATAAAACTTTCAACATTTTGTAAAATTAGGTATTCTCTTCCCTTAAAAATTTAAAAAGCACTTTCGATCCCCAGCACCAAAAAAAAAAAAATTAAAAAGCACTAAATTTAAAAAGCACTAAATAGCTTTATACATACCAGAAATAACCTTAGGAAATTAAATGTGTCTTCTAGCTTAATTGTGTAGACCAAATATTGGTTTATTATTAGAGCAGTGCATTTAATTATTCATTATGTGGCTAAGTGATAAAACTTTTTAAAAACTAGCTATGGGTTTCCTGAAATAAGATGAATGGTTTTTAAGGGTATGATTCTTAGAATAGCATAGATTTCAATAACCATATGTTTCAAGTATTGAAGTAAGTTCTTGCCAGTTACATGAAAGTAAACATTTTATAGTAGAAAATGACTCTGTATAGTAGAAAAATATGTCCTTGACAACTATTTATGAGCATTTGGGGGGCATAAATCCTACAATATTTGTAATAGTAGAAGCACTCATATTTATTATAATACCTACCTTTTAGAGAAGTTGGCAGATCACTGCCTATCATAAATAAGAGCCAGTCATCCTATTACGAATATTTTTCCAGATACAAAATGATACTAGCGTAAAAATAATATTACTTGGTTTGAAGTTCCTATAAGGTTAAACTGAGTTTTTCTTTTTTATATGATAGTAGAAATTTTTCCCATGCAAACCAAATTTTTTTAAATTTTAAAAAGAATAAAACTGGATGAATAAATGAAAGAAATGATAACTATTACATTTCTGTTAATGCTATTAAATAATTTAAGATTAAAATAGAGAAACATTTCATCCCACAATGACAATTAACTTCTATTAGTAAATGCTTTAATAATTTCATTTTTCTGAATAGAAGTACTAATCATGTAATATAGTGATTTTTGTAACTGTGATTCATATTTTTAATCTTGTACTATTTACTGAACAATTTTGTTGTGATTAATAAGATAGAAAACACGGGGAAATGAAAACAGAACCATAGAATAAGATTTTTTTTTTTCTAGGCCTTTATTTTTGGGAGATCCTAATATTGAACTTTTAGACAGAAGACAAATTTTACACCTGAAGAATGCACGAAGAAGTGACAAGGGGCGATACCAGTGTGCTGTGTCCAATGCAGCTGGTAAACAAGCCAAGGATATGAAACTGACTATCTACAGTAAGTATGATTTTCTCATCTTTCTGTTATTATCAACTGTCATGATAAATTGAAAATCAGGGCTTACTGTGATGTTCAGTGCCCTTTTCTTCCATACTGAATACTTGGAATGTTACTTGTGTCAAGTTTTTTAGACTGCAACATTACATCCAATTTTAATTTTACAAGTATGGCTTTAGTTCAATGATTTTTACATGAGCTCACTTAAAATAAGTTCCTAATTGATTAGTAATATAAATAAATTAAATGACTATCTTTGAAGAGTTAGGAAAAGACTTAAAAAACTATGGAGAGATACAAAGAACAATGAAGTTGATGGTGTATAAACAATTTAATTATTTAATTTCATTCCATCTTGCCCTTTATCCAGACCACATGGTTATATTTCATTTTTTTATCTTTATTAAATTTATTGGTACATTTTAGGTATACAGTATAGTTACATTCATCATTGGGATCTTGTACCATTGCATGATTTATCTGGTTCTTATTTTTCACCACTCCCCACCCCTCCCTTCACCCCGTCCACCCTTCCCTATTTAAAAAGACATTGTTTCCATGTTTTTCCTTTTCACATTTTTTTCTGTTCCCTTTTTACCTTTCCCCTACCCCTCCCACTTCCTCTACTCTTTTAGACTTTTCTTCCTATTACACAATATCAAATATACATTTTGATCCTTATTTACACTTTTACTTTTTCATGCCAGAGAAACTATTCAGTATTTACAATTGTGACATATTAATTTCACTTAAGATTATGGCCTTCATGTGCATCCACTTAGCTATAAATATCTCTAGTTTCTCATTCTTTATGGCTGAGTAGCACTCCATTTTATTTTTTTAAAAAAAACACTTTTTTTTAATCCAGTATCCAGTTGATGTGCAGTTGGGTATTTCCAATTTTTAGCTATTACAAATTATGCTGCTATAAACATGGGTGCATATGTGCACCCATATCGCTGTGGTATGATTCTTTTAATTCTTTTGGGAAGATACCCAGCAGAGGAATAGCTGGATCAAATGAAACCTCTAATCCTAGTTCTTTGAGGTATCTCCATATTGATTTCTACAGTGGCTGCAACAGTCTGTACTCCCATCAAGAATGGAGAAAGGTTCCTCTCTCCCCACAACCCTGTCAGCATTTGTTATTGGTTGATTTCTTTTTTTGCTTTTTCTCATTGAGTTTTTTTGTACTTTTTGGGTATACAGTACAGTTACATTCATCATTGAGATCTTGTACCTTTACATGACTTGGTTTTCTGCTTGATTTCTTGATAGCAGCCATTCTTTTGGGGTGAGGTGGAATCTCAGCATTGTTTTCATCTGCAGCTCTCAAATGACCAGTGATGTGGAACATATTTTCATGTATTTACTTGCTGCTTTTACTTCTTTGTCTGAGAGATGTCTGTTCATTTCAGATGCTCATATTTGAATTGCGTCTTTATATTTGGTGGGCCTGATTTTTTGAGTTCTTTATATATTCTAGATAATAGTGCTTTGTCTGAGGAGCAGCTGGTAAAAATTTTTTCCTACAGTGTAGTTTGTCTTTTAGCTATGTTGGTGGTTTCTCTTGCAGTGCAGAAGATTTTTAATAAGATGAGATCCCAGTTGTTGATTCTTTGTGCTAGTTCCCATGCTACTGAGAATTTGTTCATAAAGTCTTTTCCTATGCCAATGTCTTTGAGAGTTCTCCCTAATTCATCTTCCAGAAAGTTAAGTGTTTCTGTTTTAATATTTAGAACTTTAATCCACTTGGATTTTAATTTAGTGCATGGTGAGGGGTAAGGGTCTAGTTTTAATCTTTGGCAGGTTGAAATCCAGTTTTTCCAACATAATTTATTAAAGAGGCTATCTTTCCTCCAGTGAGGATGGTTGGCTCCTCTGTCAAAGATGAGGTAGCTGAGTACATCTGGAGTTGTTTCTGTATCTTCCAATCTATTCCACTGATCTTCGGGTCTTTTTCTTTGCCAGTACCATTCTGTTTTTATCACAGTGGCTTTGTAGTATAGTTTCAAATTGGGGATTGTTATACCCGCTGTCATGTCTCTGTTGCCTGGGATGGCTTTTACTACCCTAGGTCTCTTCTTGTTTCAAATAAATTTTTGGATTCTTCTTTCTAGTTCTCTGAAATATAGTGTTGGAATTTCAATTGGCATTGCATTGAATCTGTATAGCAGTTTTGGTAGTATGGCCATTTTCACCATGTTGATTCTTCCTACCCAGGAGTAGGGGATATCTTACTATTTTCTTATATCCTCTTCAATCTCTTTTTTCAGTGTGGTATAGTTTTCAGTGTATAGGTCTTTTGCTTCCTTCATTAGATTTATTCCTAGATACTTCATTTTTTTGGATGCTATGGTGAAAGGAATTGTTTCTCTAATTTCTCTCTGTGAGTCTGTTATTTGTGTACAAGAAGTCTTTTGATTTTTGAGTGTTGACATTGTATCCAGATACTCTGCTGAATTTGTCAATTAAGTCTAGAAGTCTTTTGACAGAGATTTTCGGTTTTTCTATATAGAGTATCACATTGTCAGCAAATAATGACAGTTTAGCTTCTTCCTCTCCTATCTTGATTCCTGTTATTTCTTTCTCATGTCTAATTGCTGAGGTTAATGTTTCCAGAGCTATATTGAACAGGAATAGTGATATTGGAAATCCTTGTCTTATTCCTGATTTTAGCCAGGTTTTCATTTTTTGGCCATTTAATATAATGTTGACTTTTGGTTTTTCATAGATAACCTTTATCAAGTTGAAATAAAGACCATCTATTCCAATTTTCTGCAGGATTTTTATCATGAATGGGTGTTAAATTTTGTCAAATACTTTTTTTGCATCTGTTGAGATGATCATATTGTTTTTGTCCTTGATTCTGTTAATATAGTGTATTACATTTATTGATTTACATATGTTGAACCCTCATTCATCCTTGGGATAAATCCAACTTGGTCAGGGTGTACAATCTTCTTGATGACCCTCTGTCTTCTGTTTGCCAATATCTTATTGAGGATTTTTGCATTGATGTTTATTAGGAAGATTGGCCTGTAGTTCTCTTTTTTGGTTGGGTCTTTCCCTGGTTTTGGAATCAAAGTAATACTTGCTTCCTGGAATGGATTTGGAAGTATTGCTTCCCTTTCAATTTCACTGAAAAGTTTAAAGAGTAGTGGCACTAGTTCTTCTCTAAATGTCTTAGAGAATTCAACAGTGAAGCTATCAGGACCTGAGCTTTTCTTTGTTGGTAAATTTTTAATTACATTTTCAATTTCATTTACTGTAATTAGGGTGTTTAAAATTTTTGTATCTTTGTTCAACTTTGGTAATTCATATGTATCTAGAAATCTGTCCATTTCTTCTGTGTTTTGCATTTTATTAGAGTACATACAGGTTCTCAAAGTAAGTATTGATGATTCTCTGGATTTGTGTTGGATCTGTTGTGACTTCACATTTTTTGTTCCTAAGTACATGTATCTGAGCCTTTTCTTTCCTTTTTTGACAAGGTTGGCTAAGGGTTTATCAATTTTATTTATTCTTTTGAAAAACCAACTCTTTGATTCATTGATTCTTTTTTTATCATTCCCTTACTTTCTATTGCATTGATTTCTGCTCTGATCTTTATAATTTCCTCCCTTGTATGAGCTTTGGGTTTTCTTGTGCTTCTTTTTCTAGGATCTTATAATTCAGCATCAGGTTGTTTATTTCAGCTTGCTCTGTTTTCATAGTGTGGGCATTCACTGTCATGAATTTCCCATGTAAAACTGCTTTCATTCTGGCCCACAGATTCTTGTATGTTGTATTGGCATTATCATTTATTTGCAAAAACTTACTAATTTCTTCTTTAATTTCCTCTGTGACCCATTGATTGTTCAGGAGAGTATTGTTCAATTTCCATGTGTTTTTGTGAAGTTCTGACAGTTTCTTATGCTATTGATCTCCAATTTAATTGCACTGTGGTCTGATAATATACATGGGAAAACTTAAATTCCTTTTCATTTATTTAAACATGCTCTATGAGCTAGTATGGGGTCTATTTTTGGAGAATGAACCATGTGCAGCCTAAAAGAATGTACTTTCTGCTTTTGTGGGGTGGAACACTCTGTACACATCTATTAAGTCCATTTGTTCAAAAGCTTGATTCAATTCTAGTATTTTGTTGTTGATTTTTTTGTCTAGATGATCTGTCTGTTTGCCATAGTGGGGTATTTAGGTCACCCACTACAATTTTATTAGTGCTTATTTGGTGTTTCATGTCCCTTAATATTTGTTTTACATAATTGGGGGCATTAATATTTTGTGCATATATATTTATGACTGTCATCTCTTCCTCTTGGATTTTCCCTTTATAAGGACGTAGTGGCCTTCTTTGTCTCTTAATTAGATTTGGGTTGAAATTTACTTTGTCTGCTAGTAAGATAGCTACCCCTGCTTTTTCTGGGCTCCTGTCACATGGAGAAGTGTTTTCCATCCTTTTACTTTAAGTCTATGAGTTTATTTTTTAATTAGATGTGTTTCCTGTATGCAGAATATTGTTGGATTTACTTCTTAACCCATTCAGCCAGTCTATTTGTTTTGATTGGTGAATTGAGATCATTACTATTGATGGCTATTACTGATATGTATTGACTTGTTATCCTATTGTCCTGCTGTTGGCTCATTTTAATCCCCCCCATTTAGTTTCTTGCCTTGCCTAACTGATTTGCTTTGTTGGGCCTCATGGTGTTGTGACCTTTCTTGTCTTTTTCTAGGACATTGTTTAGAAGTGTTTGGAGTGCTCGTTTGGTAGTCATATAGTTTCTCAGGCATTCTTTGTTAAGTATCTTATTTCCCCATCTGTTTTATTTTTGTTTTTGTTTTTTTGAGACAGGGTCTCACTATGTAGTTGAGACTGACCTGGAACTCACTATGTGGCCCAGGCTGGTCTTGAACTCACAGCAATCCTCATGCCTCAGCCTCCAAAGTGCTGGGATTACAGGTGTGCACCACCATGCCCAGCTTCCCCATCCATTTTAAAAGAGAGTTTTGCAGGATACATCAGTCTACAGAGTCGCCTGCTCAGCTGAGCAGTCCTCACAAGTCTCTCTGCCATTTAATTTGATAATAAAATAGTTAGCAGTATGCTGTGCCTTAATACAACATTTGAAATCCATTATTCTCTTTTCTTGTTTTGTCACAAGTAGTATGCACTGTAAAAATAAAGTAAAAATATCATAATACTGTGATATGCATGACACTTGAAATGCTGTCTGGTTACAACTGCGTAGCTGAAATTTATATTTAACTTAGCAGCAGTAGAAATAATGAGAACACTATGTGAGTTTTTGTTGGCGTGATTTAACTTTAGCCATTGTTGTGCAAATGTAGTCATGGGTAAATGAATGAATATGACTGTATTCCAATAACATGTTATCTAAGACAGTGAAGTTTGAAAATCATATAATTTTTACAATTCACAAAATATTTCCCAAACATTAAAAATGTAAAATAGCCTTAGTTCAGTATTTCCTAACCTGTGTTTCACAGGTGGCTAGTCCCTAAACTTTGGAGTAAAATAAACCACAGTACAGCAAATCATTACACTATTGAATTCATCTAAAGTATAGTAGGTCATGACTTACATTATATGTGAAATAAAAAAAGGTGTATATGAATGTTCATCACAGTGAATGAATTCTAAGAATGCCTACCAAAAACATCAAGGTAATCCACTCTATGCCAAAAATCTTGTTTTCTAATATTCTTCTGTACTGAAAGGAACCAGAGTTTCTTGAGAAAAGTTTAATCCAATGTCTGGGGCAGGAAACAAGATGATCATATAGCATAGCTGTAACAGAAATTAAGGAAGTACTAAAGCATAAAATGACATGGTTACATCAAAGGTGCACAGGGGCCAACTGAGGGATTGTACTGATAAAACTGGATAAATGTAGTATGGATTATAAACTCAAGCAGAAAACAAGTTTCTATGAGTCCATATTGATAGAAGTAAATGAACTGGGGCTAAGAGACACATGTTGCACCCAGAATTCTAAATAAATTCTGTAGATGGGCTCCTCTCAAGAAAGAACATAACTCTGCATCTAATATTTATGGGTAGGAATAGTGACTCCTTGTTTCAAAAGAAAGGGAGGGAAAAAGGGTAGCTTTGTAATTCGACTCATGATAGATACCATCTCAGCCAGGTCATCAGGGTTATCATGATCAGTGTTCAGTCACAGGCATAGTGTTTTCCACTGCTAAGTTGTGATGAGAACAGCACTGCACCTCTGTAATCTCTCTCTTGATACCTGCAGCCCTAGTCTACCCATAAGTAAAACACTATACAAAATACTCTGTTGTAAAATTTAAAATTTATTGAAATCATGTTCAAACAATGAAATTCAGATACGTACAATTTGATTTCTTTAAAATCACTGCAGTGTTAGAACGATCCTAAATGACCATGTTCAGAATGTGTAGCAGAGACTGAGCAACTTGAGATGTTTTCCCAAAAGTGCAGTTCTCATGTGTGGGGAGAGGCCAGGCATAATGTTACTGAATTATGGAAGGTACACATGTAGCCAATTAGATGAGTTGAATGAATTGACTTTCAGCAGTTTAAAAAAAAAAAGTAGCAGAAAGCAAAAATTAAAGACTGGTCATGCCAGCCCTTAGATCTTGACTTTCATTTCATGAGGATAGAACATGCAACTAACTGTACCGCTGCTGCCTTGGCTTGATTTTAAACTTAAGTGTCTAAATGAGATTTTATTTTGTTTTGCTTTGTGAAATGTAGCTTCTCAGTTACTGTAATGGGATCTATTGGACTTAAATGTGCTTCTGAAATAGAATCTGTGACTTACAGTTTTTACTGAAAGTTGAAACACAAAATATTGTTTTGACAAGACAGGCGACTCATTGACAGCAGTCACAAAGTTACTGTCTTTAATTGTACTTAAACCCATTATATAAACATCTGTAGCATTTAAGATTTTGATGCAGATACTAAACTTAGAACTGATTTTGCTCTGGAATCTTTTGTAGTTCCACCTAGTATTAAAGGAGGTAATGCTACCACAGAAGTATCAGCGCTGATCAACAGCTTAATTAAATTGGAGTGTGAAGCCCGTGGACTTCCAGTGCCTGCTATTACTTGGTATAAGGATGGCCAGCTGGTCCTATCCAGCTCACAAGCACTTTATATTGATAAAGGACAATTTCTTCATATTCCTCGAGCACAAGTCTCTGATTCAGCAACATACACGTGTCACATAGCCAGTGTTGCCGGAACTTCTGAAAAATCATTCCATGTTGAAGTCTACGGTGAGAAAAACTATATGCTTTAATTGCATACCTTGTTAACTAATAAAGCTTTGTATGTTTGCCTTTTGTCAATATGCATGGATAGAATGAGGAAAATTTGTTAGGATTTTACATATAGGTACAAAAGCTAAGATTAGCAAGTTGTAGTTCATTCTTTTGACCAATATTTGCCCTTGGGACTCAGCATCCAAACCATTTGTTTCATATGGAGAAGATACAGGAGTTGTTAGGATGAAGATTATTCTCTACAATTTGACCTTTATAAACCTATAATATAAATTATTCCAGAATATTTAGAATATTTACTGAACCAAAAAATTATTTCCCCTTCAATTTATAGGAGCAAGGTAATGTATGTAGTTTCTGTGGTTAAACTGTGTCAGAAAAAATAATCTCTCCTTTATTTCATTAGGAAATATTTCATGACTTACAAAAATTGCCTGAAACATTACTGTATTTCTGCCTAGTTCCTCCAATGATTGAAGGTGACTCAGCAACACCTTTGAATAAACAAGTTGTTATTGCTCATTCTCTGAGCCTGGAGTGTAAAGCTGCTGGGAGCCCTCCTCCATCTCTTACGTGGTTAAAAGATGGTGCGCCCGTGAAAACCAGTGACAACATCCGCATAGAAGCTGGTGGGAAGAAGCTGGAAATCATGAGTGCCCTGGAAGTTGATCAGGGACAGTATGTATGTGTGGCTACAAGTGTGGCAGGAGAGAAGGAAATCAAATATGAAGTTGATGTCCTAGGTAAATAAAGATCCCATCATCAGGAGTCAAAAACCTGATTAATTTATTAAATTCTTTTGGTCATGCAATAATAAAACAATCTAAGATAAAGTATAATTGTTTGCTGAGTCTGGATTGTAAATTACCAAGAGGTAAATTTATCACCAAATCCCATGATCAAGAATCTCATATCAGTTTTCTACTGATTTTAATAAGTATAGTTTATAAGTGGATTGGTCATTTTTACATCTACAAGTGTATCTGATTGCAGTGAGCCACAGTGTCGTCCTTTGTTGTGTGTACTGTGTTAGGCAACAGGAAACAGTGCCTGCACCTTCAGAAGTCATCTTGCAACCTTAGGTGTCTATAATTTAATTTACAGACTAAAGATTTTTTTTTTCCTCTCATTGAGTTTCTTGGTACATTTTAGGTATACAGTACAGTTACATTCATCCTTGGGATCTTGTACCTTCACATGACAGGTCTTGGTTCTCATTTTTTCCCTTTACCCCTGCCCTCCCTTCACCCTCTCCTCTCTTCCCTTTTTACAAATATTTTATTACCATTTTTTTTCATTTTCTCTTTTTTCTTATTACCTTTCTCCTACCCTCAAATTGAAGGTTTTTGAATAGAAGGCCCAACTTTGGAGGATTCCCCTCTCTTAGTCTAATGAAAACAAATAATCTAAAGTATGAATCAATTTTATATTTACAAGGCATAAGTAGCACCCCTTGCCATTTAGAGAAGAATCCAAACTATGTCATAGTACATTCAGTGATCCTCCTATTTATTGTAAAATTTATTGACAGTGCCTTGCAAAATCCTTTCATGTACTGAATTACTATGATAATTATTAACTTTCTAAACTACTGCTTAGTATTGATTCATTTGGTGATAGTTTTTTCTTGTTTATGTAGCTGTGTATGTTTCATCCTTTCTATTTTCTAGTGCCACCATTTGTAGAAGGAGGAGATGAAACATCTTATTTCATTGTGATGGTTAATAACTTATTGGAGCTGGATTGTCAAGTGACAGGCTCTCCCCCACCAGCTATCATGTAAGGGTTTTGGTATGTCTTCTAAATACCTCCCACTTTTTGATGTGAATGTTTTAGTGCTTTATAAAAGACTTTCTGTATCATTACAAAATGGAAGTATAAAATTATATCCTTTGTATTCCTCCTTTAAAAGATGGTTCTACTTATAAAGCAACTTTTACTTGATGCAGAGGGAACCTGAATTTGCTCAACTGAAGAAATTCTTTTGTGTGATCTTAGAAATCATATGACCAGTTGGGAAAGACTACAAAGCAGTATTTTAGTCAGAACTTCCAGAGTCATTCAAGTGTTTAACAAACTGATGAATAAAAAGAAAACCAAAAAAATTAAAGACATAGAGGATGTTAAGATGTATTTGCCAATTTTTACTCATTCTTTCGTTCACGAAGCATTTATTACATAGTTATCTTTCACTTCCACTGTGTGATGGGATGTACAAAGGTGCAGTTAGATAACTACAAGAATGAGATATATTGACAAGTAAGCATAAAACTAAATAAAAATGATAATTCCAATGTAAAATTTTACAGATATATGATTTCATTGTTTTATTTACAAAAGTTTTAAGATTATGTACATTTCATTTCTAGAATTTTTCTGATTAATGTTATTGAAATTAATAATACTTAGGGGCATTTGCCTCTTTCTGTAACCTAAACTTATTAGAACACTGGAGAATTCAAAATTGTATTAGGTTCCAACAATAAGCCAACTTCTGTATTAGGCCACTCCTATTTTTTTTCTCTTCTCATGTATAATTTATTTTAGAGTGAATAATTAGAAAAGCAAATATGTAATAGAGAATAAATGTGTGTGTGTGTTATATATATATATATACATACACATATATATATATATCTTCTAGGAAATATATCATTTGGAAAAAATGTATATTTTATTACATATACATTTTATATATATATATTAATATGTATATATATATATATGTATAAAACTTCCTTTTCCTTTTTTATAGGTGGCTGAAGGATGGTCAGCTAATTGATGAAAGAGATGGATTCAAGGTTTTACTAAATGGACGCAAACTGGTTATTGCTCAGGTTCAAATGTCAGACACTGGCCTTTATCAGTGTGTGGCAGTAAACACTGCTGGGAACCACAGGAAGGAATTCAAAGTGACTGTTCATGGTATGTGGAAGAAGGGACAGGAACACTACATTTTAAATTAACATGCGTTCTTTCACTATCTAGTTCAGATTGTAGCTCATTAACCTGGATATGTCTTGAATTATGAGAAATAATGTGAACAATATAAATTAGAGTTAATGGCAGATTTTTAAATCATTTTTCTGACATAGAGACTCAGCCAAGAGATATAATGTAAATACATCTAGACAGAATTTAAATGGTTTGAAATAGAACATGTAAATAGGAAGAAAGGGGCTAAAGGTGTAGGGAAAGTGGGAAGGGTAGGGGAAAGCTAATAAGGGAAAAGAAAAAAATACGAGAAAATGAAAAAATGGAAATGAAGTGTTTGTAAAGGGGGTGGCGAGGAGGGGTGAAGGGAGGGCAGGGACAAGGGGAAAAAATGAGAACCAAGAGCTGTCATGTAAAGGTACAGATCCCAATGATGAATGTAACTGTACTGTATACCTAAAATGTACCAATAAACTCAATGAAAAAAAAATAGAACATGTAGAACATGGAGTGGAAATTCTCAGGCTGGAACTAAATCAGATGGAAGAGGTAGGCAGCAACTTCTGAAGTAAAGGGCTGTGTCCGCACTGAAGGGTTTAGCCCAAGGAAGAGTGGTTATGAATTGAATAGTTCCCGGAAGTGGGGGCTGAGGGTGTAACTGTAGGATGCAGGGTGTATAAGTGCATTCACAGCACTGGAACATTAGGGTTATAACTGTGCATCTATTGCCAGAAAGAACTCTTGGCCAGCATCTTATGTGTCTCATTTGCCAGTAAAACTTGAGAAGGGAAGAATTGTGACAAGAAGCTGGACAGCCATTTGGACACCACTAGAAGAGTTGTTTATGAATGTTCACTGCATTCTTCCCCCATCTTTGCAGACTTGTTTTTTAGCCTTTTTAGCCCAATGCCCCATGATGAAATATAAGTAACCCTGTTTCTCAGTCTCAATCACAATTCCTCAGGGAATGTAGCAGTCCAGTTTACATCAAATTACCAGCTCAGGTTCCATTGACTATGCTGAGGCAGAGTCAAGTGGCAGAAATACTACTGGATTCTCTCTCTGGTTTTAATGAATTCTAGAGAGAGGTGGGGGCACTAGTGATTGGGAGAACACACCAAAACATGGGAGCCAAATGTACACGTTGAATTTCAGTAACCATAAATATGTTTTGCTTATTCTTTAGAAAAGTAGAGATCTGTATTTAGATTATTAATATTTTAAAATGCTAAGAATTATAAATTAAATGGCTGTGATGAAATTACTTTATGTTTGTTGAAGCAAGGATTCCTTTTATTTTCTAAATTTTAAAGTTTCTGATTCTTGCATACTTTTTTTTTAATGGTTTGATCTGACTGTTTATGGTTTCTCTCCTGTCTCTCCCTTGTTTCTAGTTCCTCCAACAATCAAATCATTAGGTCTTTCCGAGAGAGCTGTGGTGAAATACAAGCCTGTGACCTTACAGTGCATAGCCAATGGCATTCCAAATCCATCCATTACATGGTTGAAAGATGACCAACCTGTGAACACTGCCCAAGGGAACCTCAAAGTAGGTATAGATATTACTGAGCCCAAATCGAGAAAGCTGTATAGATCTCCTTGAAATTATCACATTATTCTACCTTAATTGTAGATTTTCCTATTGAATATATTTTGTAGAAAAGTTATTAAAACTTTATATGGTATGGAGGATGCATCTCATTGGTATAGTACTTACCTACTATACATGAAGCCCTGCATTTGATTCACTGCACTGCCAACAGAACAAAACAGAAACCACAATATGTATTGTCCTTAGAGGTTTGTTAAATGAAATTTAATAAAGATTAAATAACCTAAACAATGATATAGATATTAACATATTAGTTGGTATTTTTACTATTTTGACTTATGCCTATTTTAGCTTTCTAAACACTGGTATCTCTTGGATAAATAATGTTGAATAATAAACCAATGTATCCCAAAATGTTCACCAGACTAGGATGAAGGTGAAACCATAGCTATATAAAACTAAGTGAAATAGGTCTAGAAAATCACTTTTAAAAACTATTTTCTGAGCTTTGACAGGAAAAAGACTCAGTTTCTGTGAATAAGGTCACTTCTGTGTCCTTCATTCTGAGGATAGTCCTTTGCGCATGATTGTGTTTCAGTACAAATTTCTTGAATTAGTAAGTAGGTAAATAGATAATAAATTTCAGACCTGGATTCTCTAAATGATACATTTAAAATTAGAATTAACTGACTTCACTAGTAAGAGCAAGTTAATTGATTACTGTGGGCTTAAACTTTACGTGGAGTAAGTCCTCAACATGAGTGATATCTTGAGTTCTTTTCCCAGAAGAAGCACTGGACATCTGTTCACTTATTCCTACCCCAAATCCAGTGGAACTAACCTCAAACCTTTATGCTGCTGAGAGATTCAGTGCATAGATTTCACAGATAGTGCAGATAAACAGTTATTGATCTGAGAAACAGACATTTATCATGCAGCCATACAAACAGAATTATAAACTGTAATGAGCAAAGTTTTAAGAGAGAATATAGAGAGGTATAAGAAAATATAAGAAATATTTTGTATATGGGGAAAAATTAGGGGTAAAGCCTTTGACCAGAGTGCTCAAATAATATATGGGAGTTAAATAGCTAACTAATGGAAAAGGACTGAGACCTGTATTGCGAAGAAGATGTTTATGGGCAAAGAACTTAATGTACAGGAAAGTATGACACCCCTTTAGGCCCTAAAAGTAAGAGAGTAGGCTGAGGAAAAAAGACTAGGAAAAATGATACTGGAGAAGACTAGAGAGTAGTAGAAAGCACTTACCTAATGCTAATAACTTTGTTTTATTTTAAAGCAATGCCGATATTTTGAGGTGTTTTAAGAGAAGCAACATGATCAGTTTTCATTTTATGTAGTTATGTGTCACTTAATTATGGATATACATTCTGAGAAATGCATCATTAGAGCAATTTGACAATTGTACAGCATCATCTACACAAATCTGGATGATACAGCCTACTTCACACCTTGGTTATATCATATTTACCATCATATATGCATCACTGACGAAACCATTGTTAGGTGGTGCATGACTATATTCATCTGGAAATTTTCCAGGGAATAAACTGGAGCATCCAAGAGTAGATATGTAAAACCAAGTAGGACCTATTTGCATTCGTCTTGGAGAGATAGAAATTTGGATTCACATACTGGCTGGGGAAATGAGGATACTTGGATAGATTTTAGAGTTAGTCAAATCATTGGGGTATGTGAAATATTACTTATGAAAGACGAGGGAGAAGGATGTGTCAAGGAAGACTCCAAGGAGTCTAACCTACATAACTGCGTGAATAGTACTGCCAGCCAGTAAGGAACACTTTGGAGGAGGGCACTTTGGAGGTGGGAAAAACTATGATTTGAGTTTTAGACATTGGGTTGAGGTGACTTTAAAATAAACTAGTGGAGATGTCAGTAGATCACTGAATATGTGACTGCGAACTCAGCCATATCTCTGGTTGGAGATACTGCACACTGATGATATTTGAAAGCATGATCATAGATGAGTTCTTCCAAAGCAGGGAATAATGAGTAAGTAAAAAAGGAAAGATCATCTTAGTTCAGAGTCTTAAGAAATCATGACATTTAAAGGCCACCTGCAACATTCCAGAGGTGGATACAAATGTATGACTGTGTTGCTTAACATGCTTAGTACAGTATGGCTGGAAAATAGGTGAAGTTGCAGTTTGCACAGTGTTTTGGAGAGATCATTTGGGGTCAGAGTGTAGTGAACTATGCTGAGTTTGGATTTCATTTTGGGCAAAGTGGGGAGCCATGAATGAGGTTTGAAGGGGAACTGGTAAAAAGATCAAATTTCCATTTTAAACAAATTATTCTGGCAATAGTGTGTAAGATAGATTAACAGTTAGGGAGGTTGGACACCCTGGAACATCAGTTAGGATGCCATTATAATCCCACAGTGGCTCTGAAAATGGAAAACATGGAATCTGAAAAACACTCAATGCTCTAATTAATAGGACTCAAAGTGGACTCCAAAATCCAGATGACTGGAAAAATAGTGATCGCCACTAAGCAAGACTGGAAAACTGTAATGAAAAGTAGGTTTTAAGAGATACAGGGAAAAATTTATGAGCTTAATTCTGGATAGATTAAATTTCATGTACTAACTTGTCCAGCAGATAGCAGAAACTGCACATGTAGAGCTCAGAAAGACATATAGGCTACCACTGTAGATTTAAGAATCTGGATAGGGTTTTTCACTAAAGCCATGAATTTGGCTGAAAACTACAAGAGACATAAGTTTCCTTCTATGGAACAGAAAGAGGAGGCAAATTCTGTAAAGTAATCTCCTAAGAAAGAATAATAAGAACTGAAGAAATGCTATATCTTTAATGCTTACAGAACATAGAGTTGCAGTGCTGTAGCTAGACAGTAGGAAAGAGTATGCAGTTACTAATAGGCTACTCGAAATTGTAATTGAAAATTAATGTTGACCTCAGAACAGTTTCAAAGAATAACCTCTGAACCATAAGCTTCAAAATGGTAGGGAAGGTGTGATGCTTAGGGGAAGAACAAAAAGGGAAAAGAAAAAAATGTGAGAGAATGAAAAGATGAAAATAAAGTGTTTGTAGATGGGGAGGGGAGGAGGGGGTGAAG
>NW_022900923.1:28189083-28200533 GCF_012274545.1 Fukomys damarensis
AAAAAAAAATGGTGGAAGTCAGTTGCAGTGCACCTAAAAGGAAAATAAGGAAAAACAGGAAGATTTATCTGCATTTTCATTATTCGTATTCTGTAAACTTTATTGTTTTTGTGGACCCCATGACAATTTAATCAAAAAGACTGTTGTTTTAAACTATTTATGAAGTGTTATGTAAATGTGGCCATGTTTTTCAGATGGCTTAAATTTTCATCACACTCTTCGTAGTGTGAAAGTGTTTTAGTCAGTGGAGTTTTATGACTATACCAGCAGGCTAGCCCTTAGGTTATTTTATTTTGTATTTTCCAATGAATAAGAAATAAACTTTTCAATCAAATTAGTTGATTTTCTTATGTATAATGAAATGATTTGGCTCTGATCTATCAAGATATATTTAAGATATTGGCATAAAGATATAAAGATATAGATATTATAAATTTAAATGAATTTTTCTATCTCAGTGAATTTTTTCAAGTCCAAGTGCAAAGTACAAATTGCTGCCATGCTTTCTGCTCCCAATTAGATTCAGTCTTCTGGTCGAGTTCTACAAATTGCCAAGGCCCTGTTAGAAGATGCTGGCAGATACACATGTGTGGCTACCAATGCAGCTGGAGAAACACAACAGCACACTCAATTGCATGTGCATGGTAATGTAATTTCCACATCTCAACAAAAGAATATATTTTTTGGCTTTTTAAAAACATGACGGCCTCATTTTTATTGAATTACAGTATAAAAGAAATGAGTGTTTTGGTTCACCTGAGAAACTCTTGATAAAGCTTATTGTAATCTTAATTGTTAGTATTAAGATCTTCAGTTTTCAGGTTATCAAACAGGATGTGCAGGACCCCATAAAGAATACTAATCCTACATTTTAAATTATCTGTATTCTGTTAATTATCTGACAGTTTTCTGTATTCAGTTGCCTACTTATAAGAAGTATTTCATTATTAGATGGTATCCTGGTTTAAGATCTGCTCTGTGCTTTAATAAAAGTCTAGTGGCAATGGAACAAGTTGCTAGTGTTACAGCACTTTAGATTTCTAAAGGATCATCAAATCAAGTCAAGAATTGAAGACTTCAACTTTCCTAATTTAGCCAGGATATTTTCATAAAGCTGTCCAATATCTCTGTGCACACATTATTTATTTTCTCTAATTCATGTGACTGCTTATGCAGTCCTCCCTCCATACATACGTACCTCCCTTCCTTTCGTCCTTCCAGCATTCACTCCACATTTACTGAGGAATTGAGCTTAGAATAATGCACCCACAGCACCTAACTTAATTCCAGGTGCATAGTGAATTTTAAAACAGTATTAACAAAGCAAAGAGTAAATAGAAAGTGGATGAAAGAAATTCAGTCAGATATGACATTCTTCTAATTTGCTTCTTTGCATATTTTATTTTAATCATAAAGTTAAGATTTATTACCAATCCCCTAAGTGTTTCTTTTAAAAATTTCTTTTCTTCAGTTCTCCAAATAAAAACACCTCATTTAACCATATTTACGCACATGAAATCTATGCTCCTTAAAAGGGCCTATTATTCTTTCCCTGAGTAATTAATTTGAAGAGCGTTGTCAGAATGTAACCATTTGAGGGAGGGGAGGGGTATGGGAAAAAATGAGAACCAAGACCTGTCATGTAAAGGTATAAGATCCCAATGATGAATGTAACTGTACTGTATACCTAAAAAGTACCAGTAAACTCAATAAGAGAGAGAGAAAAAAAAAGAATTGGCTCAATATGATTAGGGAGTTGAGAGTTTGATGATACTATCCTTTAAATTACAGTACCTTGAGTTTATCTTGTTCCTCATAAGATCACTTGTGTCTTCCTTGTGATCTTTGATAGCGGTCTCTAGAAGCTACTTAGACTTCTATTTCCATCTAAGTATGTGTTGGACTTTCTCTTCTCTATCCTAGTTTGTTTCCCCAAGGCTCAATTTTTTTCTTCCATATTAAAAACACAGCTTTAATCTCTGGTATGAAAAACTATAATAGTACATAAGATCCTAATGATATAATCGATAATGTGAAATAGGAAGAAAAGAGCTAAAGGTGTAGGGAAAGTGGGATGGGCAGGGGAAAGGTAATAAGGGAAAAGAAAAAATATGAGAAAATGAAAAAATGGAAATAAAGTGTTTGTAAAAGGGGAGGGTAGGAGGGGGTGAAGGGAGGGCAGGGACAAAGGGAAAAAATGAGAACCAAGACCTGTCATGTAATGGTACAAGATCCCAATGGTGACTGTAACTACTGTATACCTAAAATGTACCAGTAAACTCAATGACAGGAAAAAACCAAACCAAAACAAAACAAAAATCACAGCTTCCAGAGTCCTGCCCCCTAGGTCTCCTGAAACAGCATCTCTAAAGTAGGTGGACTGAGCCTCAGTATCAAAAGAAACACTGAGCCATGCACTAAAGATTGATTTGTAGACCTGTAAATGTAGTCACAAATAACTCAAAACCAGAGTCTGAAAGAAATCAAGTATTTCACCACGTAAAAAACAACAATAGAAAAGAATACTAATACCAAGAAAACACAACTCTATAAACCTGTGATCTGAATATGGAAACAAAATGTCAGTTAGCAAGAGATGTAATTAGGGTGCACATCTACATGGAAAATCATCAAAGAGAAGAGCCATCTGGAAAACATCTGCAGTAATGTGAAAAGAAAGAGAAACAGAAAGTTAGTCACTAAAACTTTTTTAAAAACTGCCAAATCTGTTGGAGCATATAAAACAATCTTCTTTATATAAATTGTCACATATTGTAGTAGCTTACAATGTTTCATCTAATATGACCTGGATTTGTCCAAATAAAAACTCATCTCCCTGCAGGGAGAATAAATGATGAAGTGAACTTCTAGTCTAAGATATTGGCATAAAGATATAATTAGATATTATAAATTTAAATGAATTTTTCTATCTCAGTAAATGTTTCCAAGTCCAAGTGCAAAGTACAAATTGCTGCCAAGCTTTCTGCTCCCAATTAGAGCACTTCCTGGAGGAAGTGGCCAGCTAAGTGCATATGACTGGAATCTGGACAGAAGGCTGCACCTCTTCTTGGCGCTCATGATAGCAGTGTCACTTTGGATACATGGGACTTCAAACTTGACTTTTTCCTCTTCGATATTTGTATTAGTCATTTCAGTGATAATTGGGGCTGTTTAGAAAGCATATTAATTTTTAAGAAGTTGGATAATGAAAGACATTAAAATGACTTCAGTGGTCAAAAGGGAAAGTTAATGTAATATGAAAAACTATAAGAATACTGTATTAAAAGCATGATTTAAAGAGTTCACATTTTGAAATACTTTTATTTTGATTTTTGCAGTTATTGTAGATATGTTCATTCATTTTCATAAAAGGCTGAATCAGTAGTAGGGTTCAGTAATGGAAGTTACAAGATAAGGAATAAGAGTAGAACTGCTCCCTCTTGGAATGGTTCCAAAGTATTATGTACATTTCTGGTGATAGACATTAAGAAGGACTTTGATGAAAACTATAGGGAAGAAGTTATTATTTATCTGTTAATGAATTTATTTAACTAACCCATTAATTACTTTTCATTTTGTTATGGAAGGAATTGATAAGTGACACACAGCGAGGCACAGAATGGAAGTAAAATAAGAAAAGTTTATTTTGTCGGCAAAGGTTGATCACACCTAAAAGCATTGCCTGGGATCTATGATACACTAGGTTATAACCCTTTTTTAAAATATGATTTTACAGCCTTGATCTCATTCAGGTGGTTATGTTTAATTCTCTCAGTTCACATTACTGATATACAAATCATGGTCACAAGACAGTTAACTTTCAACCCATATATATATATCAATTCTTTGTAGTTAGGGGAGTTTACCTTTAAGATTCGCCTAGCTATCTATTCTAGCCCATAGGAAGGGGGGTGTTCAGGGTCAGGTAAGCAAATGTTAACAATTTTTTTTTTAATCTTAACATTTTAACAATCATGTGGTTCACAGAAGTTTGGAGCTCAGGGTTTTATGTGCCCTGTCATCTCAGGATAAGACCAAATGACTCATTCAGTGGTAGATGCCTGTTAAGTGTCTGTTAATTCTAAACTCAACAAAGCAGACTGCTGTTAGAGACAGCAGAAGCCATTCTACATTGTAATATTTTGTAGGTTTTGTTATTTATAAAAGTTTTTTCTATCAATGTTAGAACTTAATTTATTCAGTCTTTATAGACGGGTAACACATTCAACAAATAGACATTACAGTTGTCATCCAAAACAATCAATCCTAAATTACTTATCATTCTAATTGTATAATATTTTCTCTTCTTCTAAAATAATCTTAGATACTGTCATTCTTCTCAATCATGGAAAAGAATGTTTCCAATAGCTGAACTAAGGGTGCATGGTCTCTTGGACTAGGAGACCAAGTCATGATCATAAGAAAATAAATGTCTATTTTAAAAGGCAGGAGCCTCAGTAGGTGGTCTTTTTTCATCGTCAAAGTTTCATAATTCTGAAAGTTTTTATTCTCCAGAGCAAGCTATGAAATTATATCTAAACCTCAAATATTTGCCAAGTGACACAGATGTTTCCATAAACAAATGACTATTTGAGATCTAATAGCTGAAACATTCATTTCATCTGCACCTAATTATTTCCTAGGAAAGAATCAACCAAGGTGAAGCTACCAGAAGTAAAATACAGCTATACGAATAGACTTCACATTGGTTTTTACATTGTCAATTAATGCATATGGGATACTAAGCTTAGATATTAATTATCTGAAACTTACAGTACTCATCTGAAAATAGTAAGCATAATGATAATACCTCATATTCATGGGCATTGTGTGAGTTTTAAGTGTAAAACTCCCCATGAAAATATTTGGTTCCTGGCTTTTAGTCAGAATCCGTAAATTGTAGCATGAAGACTTTCGGTAAAACACATGTCTGGTTTCTGGAACTATACTGCACCATTTTAGCAAATATACCTAAAGTCCTGCTGCCTTTACTGTTGATCCCACTTGGTAAAAGTATTAGTAGAGCACCCATTATTTTTATTTTATTTTTAAAAAGTATTTGCTTGGCTAACATTTGCAAACACCCACTAAAAAAAAAAAAGTTTCTCTCTCACTTCTGTGTTTTGGGTAGTAGCTCACTTATGGCCTAAAGGAGACTTGGGAATGCTGTAAGGAACAATTGCTTCTCTTCTTCCTCCTCCTTCCCCCTCTTTCCTCCCTCCTGCTGTCCTTTCCTCCTCCTTCCCCTCTCCACCCCTCTCTTCTTTTTCCTTTTAATGAATACGTTTGGTTCAGGGCTCTATTAGACTGTCTTTCTGTTGTGACTGATTTCATTTACCACTCTTCCATAATTTTGATGTACAGAAGAGAATAAACTTCCCAAAATTATTTTTAGAGCAGTTAACAAATTCAAACTTAACCAGGATTACAAAGAGATGATTCATGCTCTGCGTGGTTAAAAGAGTAAGAAGAGTCTAGCACATACTGTGTCAAGAGGATGTTGTGATTTGGGCATGATATGCACATGCAGGTTTTGGAAGAAAAAGAAATGAATGCATTCCGTTGAAGGAATTCACCTTTCTGCCTGGAGAATGCAGGCATTTTATAACAGAAGATACTGTTACTTTACTGAGGCTTTATCTAGGATAATGTTCTACATTCAAGACTATATTTAAGTAGTTGAAATGATTACTTTTTAATCTAAAAATTAGGTTTTTCTTATATTTATTGATTTATATTGGAACTCTGTCTACAGCTGAGCCAATGAAAAATCATACAACTTTATAGGCAGGATTTTAACTTCTTTGGCAAATAATGCCCTTAAGAATCAGTAGATTTTCAGTCTGCTGTTTCTGTCAGTCCTGTGTGCTAGTAACCACACCCAAAGAGCATCCCCTCCAGGGAGGCATTTGGTTTTAGCTGTCCTTTTTTAGTTACTAAACATTTAGTTACTTAACATGTCCGAAGCATTTGTTTTAAGTGACAGTTACTTTGAGGTCACAGCTAAGTTATCATCCTTAGATTTGCTAAGTCTGGCTGAGAAGATTAATGAAAACCACTCTATATTTGAAAACCTGTAATTTTTGTCTTTAACTCTTTGAAGTAGAAAAAGCAATTGGGCTTTTTAATCCCCCATAGCTGTGAATTATGTTGAAATTCAAAGAGCAACAAATCGAATTCTTTGTTGTATTTTTATGAGATTTTTGTGTATCAGTTATGGGAGCTCCTTCATCTTTGATCAATTCTTATGTATTTAAAATTCTAAACTGATAATCATTTATATACAGATCACATAGAATTCACATAGAAAATACATTCACTAGAAAATACATCCTTTTGAAGTGTAAAATTCATTTCTACAAAGTTGAGTAATCCTCACCACTGTTTAATTTCTGAATGCCACTTCCTAATTCTAATTCATCCCCTAGCCTCACAAAAATATTCAGGTCAAAGGAATATTGCCCCAGTAATATTTATCCTTCCAAGAAACATGGGTTTCTTTCTATTTACTTAGATCTTAATGTCTTCAGTTTATTTCAGGGGTATTTTAGAGTTTTTAGTTTAAAAGTCTTGCACTCTGGTAAAATGTATTTTTTAGTATTTATTTTATGAATATTTTAATGTTACTGTAAAGTGAACAGTTTTATTTCACTTTTAGATTTTTATTGCTAGTATATAGAAATATACATGATTTTTGTGTATTGATCCTACTGATCCAATGTCTTATAACCTTGTCAAACTCATTGGTTGCTTGATGATTTCTGTGGAAGTTGACATTTGTGATCTGGATGACATTTTTTTTTCCTATTTCCTAATTACCCTGAGTAGCACCCGGAGTATAATATTGAATAGAAATAGTGGGAATATTGTCCTTATCTTGTTCCTGGTATTGGAGGAAAACTTAAACTGTTAATCACTGAATATGGGGTTAGCTGTAAGTTTTCTAAAGATGGGATTAATTAGGGTGAAGAAGTTTTATTCTATCCTACACTATTGAGTGTTTTTTTAAAAACCAGGAGTAGTTTGGATTTTGTTAGATGACTTTTCTAGCTGTGCTGAGATGATCATTTTTCATACTTAATTTTACTAATATGGTACAGTGCATAGATTTATTTTTATATCCTAAGCCAACCCTGCCTTCCTGTGATACATACACCTTAGCCATAGTGCTTAATCTGTTTTGTAATTTGCTGTAATTTTTCATATTACAGTTGACTCATAATTTTTTTTTCCTCATTGAGTATATTGGTACATTTTAGGTATACAGTACAGTTACATTCATCATTGGGATCTTGTACCTTTACATGACAGTTCTTGGTTCTCATTTTTTCCCTTGTTCCTCCCCTCCCTTCGCCCCTGTATTAAGAGATAACAGGAAGTAGGAAGATAGATATTTCTCACAGGAAAAGAAAATCAAGGAATGGAAGAAGGGGAGAGAGAGAAGAGAAAGGGAATAAAAAAGACTTAAGACATGTTATGTACATGTACATTCTCCAGCAATTAAAATGAACATTTTGTACCTCAAGCACATGACAAAGAAAAAAAACACAAACAAGAAGAGGTCAAGGGATACGAATAGAGGGGAATTGAGTGAAGAAATAGTGAATGAAAAAAGGAAATAATATATTTAATTTAGGTGTGCCAAAGCCCCACAAGGAATGTAAATATTATATACTGAAAATGTACTAATAAATAAAAAAATCATAAAAAACTCAGTTCACATGACATGTTGAGCTGAGCAATCAGTTAAAAGGAAGATACGATTCCTTTAATTTTTTTGAAAATATACCTAGCAGAGGGATGGCTGGGTCAAATGGAATCTCTAGTCCCAGCTCTTTGAGGTATCTCCATATTGATTTCCATAGTGGTTGCACCAGTCTGCACTCCCACCAACAATGGAGAAGGGTTTCTTTTTCTCCACAACTCCTCCAACATTTGGTATTGTTTGATTTCTTGATAGATAGCAGCCATTCTTTGTGGGGTGAGGTGGAAATCTCAGTGTTGTTTTCATCTGCATCTCTCGAATGACTGGTGATGGGAACATTTTTTCATATATTGCTGCTTTTGCTTCTTTGAGAAATCATAATTTTTTATGACTTTTGTCATGCACATTTCCTTTTTATGGAAGATCTCTGTCTGGTTAATTTTTATAGGTCTCAGAGGAGTATTCCTTTGCTTTTTTGTTTTGGAAAAGTTTGTGAAGAATTGATGTTAATTCTTTTTAAAGTTTGATAGGATTCACTAATAAAGTGATGTCATCTTACTATTTTCTTTGTGGGAAGTGTTTTGATTACTCATTCAATTTCTTTGTGATTATAAGTTAATTCTGATTTTAAATTTATGCTTGAGTTTCAGTAGTTCTAAGAACTTTTCATCTCATCTGGGTTATCTAATTTGTTGACATGCAATTGTTTATAATATTCTTTTATAGTCCTTTTTTATTTCATTAAGATCATTAGTAATCTCTTTCCTTTTTTATTGTAGCTAGTTGGTCTTTTCTTTTTTGTTTGTCTTGGTTAATCCAGCTAAAGTCTTTTCTATCTTGATGATTTTGGGGGGAGGTAGGGATTGAACTTGGAACCGTGCACTTGCGACACAGAAGGCAGCACCACTGAGCCAAATCTTCAGCTTTTGATGATTCTTTTGATATATCAGCTTTTGGCTTTCTTATTTTTTCTCTTATTTTTCTATGTTCTACTTTTAGCTAAAGTCTTTTTATCTTGATGATCTTTATGAAAAATCAGCTTTTGGGTTTTTTTATGCACTGTTTTTCTATGTTCTTTTATTTCTCTGTGCTCTAATTTTTCTTATTCCCACCTATATTTGCTTTCAGTTAATTTTGCTCATTTCTTCTTTCTTAGGATAGAAGTTTGGTTATTGATTTGAAATCTACTTATAAAATACAGGTGTTTAGGGCTGGGGATTTAGCTCAGTGGTTCTGCAGCATGCCTCACAAGCATAGGGACTCAAGTTCGATCCCCAGTACCAAAAATGAAATAATAATAAAAATAAAATATAGGTGTTTGCATTTACAAATGTCACTCTAAGCTCTGCTTTATATGCATCTCACAAGTTTTGCTGTATAAGCTTTATCTATTCATCTCAAAAACTTTTATCTAACATCTCATGTGACTTCCTCTTTAATCAGTAGTCTATTTAGAAGTATGTTAATTAACTTCTGCCTATTTTTAATTTTCCCCAATTTTTTATTAGTAATTCAAAATTTCATTCCATTGTAATAGTGTAACATGTCATATAATTTTAATCTTTTAAACAAGACATGCTAATGCCTTAGGTACAATTCCTGAAAATGTTTTGTGCTTCCTTGTGAAGAATGTGTTTTTTGCTGTTGTTGAGAGGAGTGTTCTGTGTGCAACTGTAGTGTTGTACAAGTCTTCTGTTATCTGTAAATTGTTCTATTTATTATTGAAAAGGGAATAGTGAAGTCTCCAAATTTATTGCTGAATTGTCTGTTTCTCTCTTTGATTCTATTAATTTTTGTTATGTACTCTTACATTTATAAATTTTGCCTTCTTAATGACATTTGGCATCATTAAAAGGCTTAAAAGTACATAACATCCTGTCACTAGTGACTATCTTTATCTTGAAGTACATTTTTACTATAGTATAGCTTCTCTAGCTTATTTTGGATTATTATTTGTATCATGTGTCTTCTTCTATCCTTTTGTTTGCAACCAGTTTGTGTCTGAACTGCAAGTGCTTCTCTTCTAAATGTGTAGTTGGATCATGACTTTTTTATTCATTCTTCAATTGCTGTTTTTTGATTGAATCATTCAATGCATTTACATTCATATAACAATTATTAATATGGTAGGATTTAAGTCTGTCATTTGTTATATACTTTTTATATACGCTGTGCCATTTTTTGTTTTCTGTTCTCCCATTGCTGCTTTTTTGTGGTAAACATTTTCTTGTGTACCATTTTATTTGCCTTATTTCCTTTACATTTGTATTCTTAGGTTATCTTAAGGATCAAACTTAGCATCTTAATAATAATAATACAGTTTAAATTAACACCAAATTAATTTCAACAGTATATAAAAATTGTGCTCCTGTACAGACCCTTTGTTTTTCCCATTATTTTGTGCTATCATTGTTACACAAATTACATCTTTTTAAAATCATCTACACATTAAAAATTCTTAAATTATTGATTTATGCTATTTTCTTTTCAATCAGTAATTGGAAAAAAGAAAGTATTTTTGCTACCTTTTATTTATCTATGTAATTGCTTTTTTATGTTTATATGCATTAATTCGTATAAATGCATTTCAGCCTCCAAGACTTCCTTCAATATTTCTGGTTAGAGCATATGGCTAACAATGAATTCTCTTTTTTTGTTTATCTAGGAATGTCTTAATTTCTTTATTCTTGAAGGCTAGATTTGCTGGATTCTTAGATAATACTAATGCTCTTTCTGCATTTCAAATGTCATCCCACTCTCTTCATGATTCCATTTTTTATATGATCCCTGAGATTTTTTAAAACTGTTTTTGCATGATAAGTCACTTCTCTGGTGCTGGATTGAGGGGAAGGGATTCTGATGTATTCTGGTGTGGATTTCTTTGAGTTGTTCCAATGTGTACTGTTAACCTTCTTAGGTGTATAGATTAATGTTTTTGTTGCAATTTGGGAGAGTTTAAACCAGTATGTCTTTAAATACTCTTTAAATGTCTTTAAATACTCAGAGGGTTCTCTGAGATTTGTATGATCTGTTGCCTTTTTAAAATGAATTTTTTATCATTGCTTCTAAAATTAGATGCCTTCAAATTCAATGGTTTTGTGTTTTCCCATCTTGAACTTGCTATTGAAGACATTAGAATTCCAGGATTTCTATTTTCTTTTTAATTATCTTTTTATTCATTCTCTATATAGAGAGATATTATTGTTCTATTTCCACTGAGGCTTTTAGAAATGGTTTCTGTAATTCCAAGAACATATATTTAAGATAGGTGATTAAAAGTCTTCGTCTCATTTTGGATGCCCATTTTTGAATCAGGTCTTTATATTTGAGGGGCTGATTGTTTTGAGTTCTTTATATATTCTTGATAATAGTCCTTTGTCTGAGAAACAGCTGGTAAAAATTTTTTCCAACATTGCAGATTGTCTCTTAGTTCTGCTGATGGTTTCTTTTGAAGTACAGAAGCTTTTTAGTAAGATGAGATCCCAGTTGTTGATTCTACCTGCTAGTTCCCGTGCTACTGAGGATTTGTTCATAAAATCTTTTCCTATGCCAATGTCTTCCAGAGTTCAGCCTAACTTACCTTCCAGCAAGTTTAATGTTTCTGTTTTAATATTTAGATCTTTAATCCATTTGGATTTTAATTTAGTGCATGGTGAAAGATAAGGGTCTAATTTTAATCTGTGGCAGGTTGACATCCAGTTTTTCCAACACCATTTATTAAAGAGGCTATCTTTCCTCCACTGAG
>NW_022900923.1:28200692-28238089 GCF_012274545.1 Fukomys damarensis
AAAAAAAAAGTTCTTCTCATAAGTAAGCTTAATATGGACATGCTTGGAATATATTTAAAAATAATTGATATGAGGTTTATCAAGGAACACTTTCTTAAGGACTTTATGCTGCTTTTTCTATGTATGGACCATGTTCTCTTGTCTCTTTACATATCAGGTATTTTGTTAAAAAGTAGACATTTTATATAATATCATGTGGCAACTCTGGAAGTCATATCCTCCTCTCTTCATAGTTTTTACTGTTATTGTTGTTGCTGGTTTTTGTTGCTTGAGTAGGAGGAATAAAGTCCCTGACTTACTGATGAACTCTGTTCCAGGAGAAGATTTGTAAATTGAATTCATTTATAAGTCCAACAAAGTCCAGTCTTTGACACAAATATACAAGATAAAGCATAAAAAAGTCAAACACACACAAATACTGTAAATACACTATTTTTACTTTTACAGTTACCCTATTTTCATTTTTGTTTCCATGGTTATTGCTTTGCGCTTCCTAGCAGTCCTTCCACATCACCAGTGCTTTTCTTCTTCCTCCTGGACATCCTGGGCTCTGACGGAGCACTGTACTACTGTCCACTGTCGCACTGTACAGTGAGCACACAGCAGCACAGCCGTGACAGTGTCTGGCAGACACGTGAGCTACTTCTGCAATTTGTTCACATCTATGTATGTTCCTAATGTGAGGTCCCTTCATACCTGTGAAAGTTTGCAACTCAAATGTACCTAAGTTAGGGACTTGCTGTACCTGTATCCTCCAAAATGTTCATATCTTAATGCTGGGACCTACTAATATCTTAGGTTACTTTTGTTTGTTTGTTTGTTTTGGTACTGGGGATCGAACTCAGGTCCATTGTGCTTGCAAGGCAGGTGTGGGAACCACTGAGCTAAATCTCCAGCCTTCTTAGGTTACTTTTTAAGGAGGAATTTAAGTTGCAAATGGAATTAAGGTTGTAATTAGCTGACCTTAAAAAATTATCCCTGAAAATCTAAAAGGACCCAGTGTAATCACAAGTGTTCTTGAAAGTAGAATAGAGAGGCAGAATATCAGCGTGATAGGCCTCTTTCACCTTCACCCCAACTATCTTTGAAAATGGAGAAAGGGAAGGAAGCCAAGGAAATGGCTTCTTGAAATTGAAAAAGGCAAGGAAACATATGGTCTTCTTGAGCTTCCAGAACAGAAACCAAATCTACTGACACCTTGGTTTTAACCCAATGAGGCTGTGTTGGAGGGACTTCTGAGCTACAAAACTATAAGATAAATTTATGTTTATGTTGTACCATCTTTTTGAGGTTTATACATTATAGAAATAACAGAAACTAATAGAGTTACTTTCTGAACAAATCTATAGTCTGTTTTTGCAGACTTTAAAGCACACTTGGGAAAAAATTTATATGCCCTGAGAGAATTCTCAGACACATTAAATAAAGACAGATCCTGCAAATGGGATTTTGCAGTAGGGGCAGATAAATCAAATGACAGTTCTCTCGAAATGGGGCTTTTCAGAAATCGCAAACCTGTTTTACTCTCTCCAGTACCTGTTAGGCTGCTTTTGTTTACTGTGAGTATGGAGCTGTTTATTTTCAATCTTGAGACCAGGGAGAGGTGATGGAAATAGGGTGAGTTAAAATGTCAGCAACTTACCATGCTTAATGAGGTTTAGCTGGGGTTTTCCCCCTTGAATAAACACATCTCAGATTGTTGCAAGGGTTTGGTTAATTTCCAGAGCTTTGAAAAATTCGATTTTAACTATTTTCCAGTGATTCTGTTTCTTTCATGGAGGACTGAATTTTCCAAGCCCTTACTCTCTCATTCTTTCTGAAATACAATCTTTTTTTTTTTTCTTAAAGTTCTCTAATGAGGTAAGAAATAACCAGCCCACTTCCCACCTCTTGCATTATTCCCACCAAAATGTTTCACTGTAGTAGCTATGTCTGTCAAAGCCGTCAATGAGCGCTTCACTCCAGATGGCTTCAAGCAAGTACTTAAAGGTTCTAAAGGAAGGTGTCACAGACTGGTTATTTTTCCTTTTGCAATTGGAACAATATTTAAAAATTAAATTTCCTTAATCATGGTATGGACAATCAGAATTGAGTGTACAAAACAGAACCATGTTAGGCACTTAAAGAGGAAGGGATAACACTCGGCATTAGGAGAATACAAAAGAAATTGAGGGAATGAAGTGGGTTGTAGGATGAACGTTTGTAAACAAGCTGTACAATAATAGAGCTGGCCCACAAGGATATCTACCTTTGAGGATAGACTTCATTTTAAATTTTTCATTAAAATACCTTTGAATTTTACTGTCTTTTTTGGTTTAATTTGTTTTCTTTGGTCTTATTTTCTGCTTTTATTTTTATTATTTCTTTACTCCTAGTCTATTATTTGTTGTATTTGTGGTTTTCTAGATACTGGATGCTTAGGATATTTTTATTATTAGTTTCTAAAATATATTAATTAGCATTTAAGATATCTTTTCAGTGCTACTTTAGTGAAATCCCATAGGTTCTAATAATAATGTTTCACCTTAATTTTCCAACACCTTTGTGATATTTTATACATTTAGGTAGCTTTATGCTTTTGTCATTAGTTTCTATTCTTTTTACTGTAGTTTATTAACTGTGGTTATAAAATGCTTCGTGGATACTTTTGGGTCTAATATTTTATTTTGAAAATATTCCATTGGTATTTGAAAAGAATATATTATATATATATATATATGTATTATTAATGACAAATATACACACACACATAGGACTTAGACACAAAATCTGAATGAGTAATTTTAGTTTTCAAATCCTTTATTACTTTGTTATTTGTTTCACTATACAATTAATTTCTAAGGAAGGCATATTGAACAAAATTTCCTAATTTTGTAACGATATTTGCTGTTATTCAGTGCATAAAGCATTGTCATTGTAAAGGTTTATTCGTGTTACCATGAATAATATGAAAATAAAGGTTTTACGTGTTATCCAAAATAAAGCAATACAAATATTGCTTTGTCATGTTAAATGATTTTTGTGTTGTATACTAGTCTATCAGAAAGCAATGTCAAATTGCTGCTTAGGGATATCTTTGTCTAGCTCTTATTAACATTTTTGTGAGGGTTTGTGTATATACATGTGTATGTGTGTACATTTATCCACTTATATTTTAATTTTAAGAATACTCCTAACCCATAAAAATATTTTTAATGTCTATTTTAAAAGTCTATTTTAAAATCATCAAAAATTCTGTTAAACAAGAAATGCATTTAGTCACATGTATGATTTTGATTTGTGTTTGATTTTATTTTTAACATCATATTTATTTCTTGTCATTTTCTTGGGTGATTTTTTTCCTTCTTTCATATATACATTTTTTGGTGTTTTTTTATTGAGTTTATTGGTACAATCTAGGTATACAGTAGAGTTACATTCATTACTGGGATCCTGTACCTTCACATGACAGATCTTGGTTCTCATTTTTTCCTCTTGTCCCTGCCCTCCCTTCACACCCTCCTCCCCTCCCATTTACAAACACTTTATTTCCATTTTTTCATTTTCTCATATATTTTTCTTTTCCCTTATTCCCTTTCCCCTACCCTTCCCACTTTCCCTATACCTTTAGCCAGGGATTGAATTCAGGACCCTGCACTTGAGAGGCACGTGGCAAAACCACTGAGCTAAATCCCTAGCCTGCTTTCATATTTTTGTAGATTAATAAACTCATTAATTCATTATATGTAGATGAGAATCTCAAGTTCACAAAATGGGTTAAATTTAATAAATCCTTAAATATTTTTGCAAACTTCATATGCTAATTCATATCTATAAAATCATGTACAAATAAGACAATCGTTATTTAGTTTACTTGAAACATTTTGATCCTGTTATCCTTCCCACACTCTTTGGAATATTGTTGAAAATACTAATGTTCCATGTTGTTATTCTTTTTACCTTATGTCCTTTAGGCTTTATAAATTCCTATTTGCCAAATACATTAACTAATAGGACAGAATTATTAGTAGTTATTTAAGACTAGAATTGTTTTACTGCTATTTTTATATCACAAGAAATTGTCCATAAAGATAAAAATTCTAACTTTTCTGTAATAATTTAAGAAAGTATTGTCCAATATAAAGTAGGATATTTTGAGACAGACACATCAACTTTTTTCTCACTGGAAGAGATCAAATGCAGTAAATCATTTATTGGTAAGGGTAATCACCAGAAAAATCAGATTAATTTAGCTTTTTAAAAATACTGTTTTAACTTTCTTTACACTACTAGTCCCAATCTTAAGGATTTTTTTTCCTATCTTTGCAAAAAGAAACAGTTGATCCAGAAATCCTATTAATATTTTTGGGCCAGGGATTTAGCTCAGCTGTTCGGTGGCCTGCCTTTCAAGTGCAAGGACCCAAGTTCAATCCCTAGTACCAAAAAAAAAAAAAAAAAAAAAAAAATTTTTTTTATCCTGTTCTTCATTTCTACCTCATAGTGTTATTCACTTTATCCCAAATATATCAATGTATACATAAATATATATATGAGAATGAAACAAAGGCAGGAAAGGAAGGAAAGAAAAAATAATAATTTCCACTGATCAAAGTTTCAGTCTGAGCATCCTTCTCACATCAGGTAATTATCTGTCTGGGCCTCTTGCAGAACCACCCAGCCTGGAAGATGCGGGGAGAATGCTCAATGAGACGGTGGTCGTGAACAACCCCATTCAGCTGGAGTGTAAGGCAGCAGGAAATCCTTTGCCAGGTGTGTTTACATTTACAGTCTGTAATTTATCAATATTTTAAGATTACTGAGAATAAATTAAATTGTGAGTGTAAGTGACATTATTAATAAAAGAAAGATAGTAGAAGACATTTCAAGGATAAAGCATGATATCACTAGAGGATGTTGTAAAGTTTTCATTACTTTTTGGTACATGAAAGTATTTGTTCACTGAATGTAGAATCATATGAATACATTAATTGTTTTGTCTTTATTCTGGCCACAAAAAGCACATCTATATTTTACATATATTTATGTTGAAAATATTTTAAAACTTTATAAAGTTCTTAGTGAATTTTGACCAAAATGATGCTACCTCACAGTCGTTCTAATGAGACCACCACTTTGTTTTACATATTCCCACGACTAGTCATATGAATCAGTAATATATATTTTTGAAGCCTTTAGTATAATGTGATATAGTGTGTGTATCTTTGTGTTCCTCTGCTAGGGATTGAACCCAAGGTCTTGCCCACATGCTAGGCAAGTGCTCTAGCACTGAGATAGATCTTCTTCTTTTTTATTTAAATTTTATTTTGAGACAAGGTCTCCCCAAGATGCCCAAGCTGACTTTGAACTTGTGATTGTCCTGCTTTGGCCTTCAGATGAGATGGGACTACAGGCGTGCGCCACCACACCCAGCTTGACATATGGTTTTGAACAGATGTGTGAACAAAATTTGTGTAGGAAATAGACAATAGAAAAGGAATAGAATAGACTGGAAATTTACCATCAGGCAACACTGACATATTGAAGGCAATATAAAGAATGTTTTAAGGTTAATTCATTTTCAAAACTCACATTAACTCAAGTGTTGGTGTTTTTCTTACCTCTCTTAATCATCAACCCTAAGGAGATGTTCATGTAAATAGATTAATCTCAGTAAGCAGAAGAAGAAAGCAGTTGTAACTATTTTAGATAAGATCTGACTTGGTATATTAAATTTTCAAAGAAAAATTTACCTAGCTTTTTTCTTCCCTCCCCTTTCAGTTATTTCGTGGTACAAAGATAGCCATCCACTGTCAAGTTCCACTAGTGTAACTTTCTTGAACCGAGGACAGATCATTGATATTGAAAGTGCCCAGATCTCAGACGCCGGCGTATATAAGTGTGTGGCCATCAATTCTGCTGGTGCCACGGAGTTATTTTACAGTCTGCAGGTTCATGGTGAGTGCTGCCTTGCGTAGGTTGATCTTGGGTTAAAGAGGTTTGCAAAATGATTAACTGCTTTTATAAAACTCTAGTGCAGATATTTAATAGAATGTGTTTTTGTCATCTTTAATTAAAGGCCTGTGTTCTAAAACTGATGAACATTGTTATGGGTGATTTTTATGAAAATGTTGAATTTTCACATGCTTTTGCATATGTTTGCCTCAGATGAGTTAGTTGTTAAAAGAGTCATTGGTATTCTTTTCAATTAAAGACAATAACCTTGCTTGTGAATTCATTCTAATAGAATCATGGATATTAGTTAAACAAATGTTTCTAAACTACTATCTCTGAAGAAGGATTTTTAAAGAGAGTTGGTAGTTAAATAGTAGTGTATGCAATGGAGGAAAGAATGCATAATGTACATACACATCTAAAAACAAAAATATATTCTGACATTTTAAAAATTATTTAACCAGTGAAAGCTCTGTCTTCTCATCTCTAAGATGACTATACTGATACTTGCCCCACTTTATATGATGGCTGGGATTAGATTTTGAATAAGAGCTCTGAAAGAACTTATCAAAAACAAAAAAGCCCATGTACAAAATCTACCCATAAACAAATTATTCTGGATATTACATGTAGTTTTCCTTACTCTGAGATTACATATACTTTGATGATAACCTACTTTTATTTATTTTTTCAGTGCCCCCTTCGATTTCTGGCAGCAATAACATGATAACGGTGGTGGTTAATAATCCAGTGAGGTTAGAATGTGAAGCCAGAGGTATCCCTGCCCCAAGTCTGACCTGGTTGAAAGATGGGAGTCCTGTCTCTAGTTTCGCCAATGGAATTCAGGTATCCCTTTTCTGTGGTGAAATCTATCATCCAGCTCTTCACAATGGGAAGTACAAAGAGATAATTTTTTGAAGAGATTTTGAGAATATTAACAAAAATCATTTTTAAAAACACGTAAATACATGAGCACAAGCAGTTGAGATGTGTAAACAATTCACTTAAAACTCAGTAACTCTGTTTCCTCACCTCATCTATAGGGCTTACATTTTACCTGTTTAGTTTAGAAACAGGTTCTTTTTTCTGACTTCCCCCACTTCATATTTGTACCACAAGACGTGTTCTTCAACAACAGAAACAGAAATTGTGGGGTAGAATGTATATATTTCAATGTCTGGAAATAATAAATCTTGAAAATACATAGAGTTTATATACTTCTATAAAAACTTCAAAGAATAAAGTTAGAAAAGTTATAATGAAAACATCATGTGGAATGAACTTTGACTTTTACAAAAATTGTCTTGCATTATATTTACTCAGATTTAAAAACAGAAGCAGCTTTACTGGCATCCCTTATGTTGCTGTGATTCCCTTTGTTGTCCTTTGCAGATATTGCATTTTTCACAAATGAAGGTTTGTGCCAGCCCTGCACCAAGCAAGTTGATCAGTGTTGTTATTGCAGTAGTTCTGATGATTATTGGCTTTTTTTTGGCAATAAAGTATCTTTAATTAAGATATACACATTGCTGTTTAGACTCAGTGCTATTGCACACTTTATAGACTACAGGATAGTGTAAACATAACTTTATATGCTGGGGAATGAAAAAAATCTGTATGACTTGCTCTATTATGTTATTTGCTTTATCGCAGTGGTCTGGAAGCAAATCAAAATATCTTGGAGGTATGCTTGTATCTAATTTGAAGTCTAGTTTTATTTTACCGAATAGAGAATATAGTTCTCCTACAATTCTGTTTCCTCAGTTTTTTTTTTTTTTAAATCCAATCTTTCAGAATTTGGGATCATAGAAGATCAAAAGTTAAGGTCAATATATAGAAAAGAACCATTGTATTTATAGGAGAAAAGAACAAGGAATGTGACTGATTAATTTATTTAGCTACTACTTTGTTGTTGATTAACTTATCTGTTCACCCAAAGAAAAACTAGAATTAGTTCCTGATATTTCTGCCTCTCCCGTTTGTGCCCCTAACATGGCTTTTCTCTCTTTGTGTATGACTGTGGATGAAATTTGATGCTGTGTATAGAAACTTGCTTTCAGTGGTCATTAGCAACGTTTGTTCTGTTTAGTCTTTCGCTTTCTTCCACTTAGAAGATAAGGGGTTTATATGATGGTTACACACTTCCAAATATCCAAGTGAAAATCCCCCTAGAGCCCGTTTGTGCCCCTAACATGGCTTTTCTCTCTTTGTGTATGACTGTGGATGAAATTTGATGCTGTGTATAGAAACTTGCTTTCAGTGGTCATTAGCAACGTTTGTTCTGTTTAGTCTTTCGCTTTCTTCCACTTAGAAGATAAGGGGTTTATATGATGGTTACACACTTCCAAATATCCAAGTGAAAATCCCCCTAGAGCCATCTGCCTATTGGTCAGCCTTATAAAATTAGAGGACAAGAATACTTACCATTTTTTATGGGGTCTGTAGTTATTTAGCTTTCTTTTTGTTAACAGATTCTGTCTGGGGGTCGAATCTTAGCACTGACCAGTGCTCAGATAAGTGACAGTGGGAGGTACACCTGCGTGGCAGTGAATGCTGCTGGGGAGAAACAAAGGGACGTGGACCTCAGCGTGTATGGTGAGACAAGTTATAATGATTTCTCCTTGGACAGTAGAATGGTTGGGTCCTAAGATCTTTAATGAGAATTTATTGACACAAAGAATAGTGAAGCCAAGCATCATGTTGCATGCTTACAATCCCAAAACTCTGGAAGGCCGAGGCAGAAGGACTTCAGATTTGAGTATAACCTAGGCAATCAAAAACTTAGTAAGACCTTGTCACAAAATAAAAAGTAAAAAGAGCTAGGGATGTAGTTGAGTGTGAAGGCTCTGGAATCTATTCCCAATACTACAAAAGAAGAAAAGGAAAAAAAATGAACAATGAACAAAGGAATGATACCACCAGGTCAAATTCAAAATTCCCTTACTACTTTATATTTGACTTTGATTTGTTCTTTTTTTAAGTTCTGAGGTGGTAAAATGTTCACATCTGTCCTGTAGGATGTTGGGTTTACAGTGTACTCTGAAGAGCATGACTCTGGTTGATATCAGCTCTGCAATTCAGAAGACACCTCCCTAAAGCAAATATCTGTTCACGTGCCTTTGTTCATCTATTTTTCTAACAGCTGTGTTTTCATTACTTTTAATATATTTACAGTCAGTGTATTTTGAGATCACTACTATGTCTATAATGCTATTTGCAAAGCAAAAGTTAAAATGGATGTAAGTTGAGCCAAAAATCAAGTTATTTATTTTTTTTCCTATCACTACGCTACAGAAGGGAGTGAGTGCTTCCATCACAGCAAAAATCCCCCAGATGAAGTTGGGGCCTCATTGCCTCCATTCATAGATTATGTGTGTCATTCCACATCTCGGTATACCCTTACATTTAGAAATTACAAACATTATTCACTGTTGTACTTGCCTTATATTTCTGGACTCATGGAATCATGACATTGCTTCTTCATGGACTTTCTTAAAGTATCTGCGTACAAGGCCTTTCCTTTAAGTCCCACCTGATTCTAAATAATTCACTTGTATTATAAATATATTAATTTTTTAAACTTCAAACTATGTGGCCTTCTCTTTTTAAGTTTGACAAAAGCAAGTTATTAATGCCATATCACTTGCAGTATATTGTCACATAAAATGTCAGTAGAAAGGCCCCTCATTCCCTAGATACCATAAAAAGTCCTGGTTAGCATCAGTACACTTCCAAAGGTCTCTCTGTACTGTTCTTATTACTGCTCCTGCAATGAACTAGGTCCACATCCAACCCCCAGATTGTCTGGTGTATCTCTTAGCAGGTTTATATTGTCCAGTCCTAGGGATCCCACTTCTATCACTGCATTGGGTAGCTGCTGCACTTGCTGAAGAACTGAAAGACACAATTCTAAAACATAACAGAAAAATGATCAATATAAGCCTGGGTGCCATGGCTCCTTCAGTCATTAGCAGGCAAACAGAGGTGACAAAAGCATTGACCAGGTTTTAGTCAGCTGTCCAAATCTTCATTTGGCTATTTCTATTTTCTACTGGCTAATGCCATGAGTAGGCCTAGGGCCAGGGATTTAGCTCAGTGGTGCCACCCCCTGCCTCGCAAGCACAAGGACCTGAGTTTGATTCCTGGTACCAAAAAAAAAAAAAAAAAAAAAAAAAAAAAAAAAAAAAAAAAAAAAAAAAAAAAAAAAAAAAAAAAAAAAAAAAGTAGGCCTAGGAGATAATAGAGAGCTGATATTTTTGAGGAATCATGGAAATATGCATCACTGTTCTTTATAAGTTGCTAATATACTTGCACCCCACCTTTTCAGGCTGAAACAGTATCTTTCATCTAGTATAAAAATTAAGTAACAGATGTATTGTATGTCTGAGAATGTACCTTTGTGATTAACACTTGAAATGTATATTCAGCAAACTACTGAAGAAGTGAAAATTAAAACATTTTACTTTTAATCTGAAATGAATTTCCAACCTATATTCCATTCATTGTATATTAGTATCTTCTATAAACTAGTATCTCATTGGACCCTTATGAAAATTGATGCTCAGGGTTATGTCCCCTTCAGATTTACATTGCAGAGTGTGGAGGTGGTATGCAGAGTATGCAGTAGGCAAAATAGCTTTCCCTATAATTATAAGGGTAGTTTCTTTCAAACTTTTCTCCTTGTAATAAATTTTAAGTATATTGTACAATGAGACACTAAAACAAATATTCCTATGGTATATTTGCTTTAAACATAAGCCCAGAGAATTTTCTTAGAAATCTCCCCTTTGTCTCAGTAAATAGAAACCTTTAGATATTTTGGGTTTTGTAATTAAACTTATAGATATAATGTGTACAATGAGAAATAAGTCCAGGGTACATCCTTTCCTAAGCTTCATAGCCATAAAACAAAATAGGGATAACACCTAAGGAAGTAAGGATCTAAAAAGTAGAACCTTATTCTCTTCTCAGACTAAATAAAAGTTTGAAATGAGAGATACAACAGAAAAAAATATATGTGTTTCAGTAAAATATATTCTCAGCTATAATAAGTTTTGCTTTAATATATTTCATAAACAAATGCTTCATTATTTTCACATTTTTTCTTAGTTTTAAAACTTTGATTTCCTTTTGAATTTGGTTCAACTGCAAAGAAAAGTAATTAAAAGGAAATATTTAGAAATAAATTAGCATTCCATGGTCTTGGATTATTTCTGGCTTTCACTTCTGCAAACAGTGATAAAGAAATCACATGCTTTTGTAAAGTCTACAGATAATCTAAAATAAACACACTTTAAAATAGTTATGGTATTTTTCATCCAATAAGATCAAACTTTACCCCAAATTATATGAAAGGTATAAAACTGGTCATTCCACTTAGGTCTTCATGTGCTGAAGCCCTTAAAGATACATATTTTTCATGGTATCTTATAAAGTGGCTTTAATTGTGCTTATTTTGCTATTTTATAGCAGTCTTAGGCTTGAACAGACTGGTCTCATATCTTTTATCTAGTGTGTCACATATTTTAAAAAACTCACTCTTCTGTTCCCCACAGATTTCATTGACCTTGCAGAGAGCCAAATGACTGGTTGTACTATTAAATTTAGTGGAAGGAGCATCATGAATCTCTGCACAAATGCTTCACTGGTATAATCCAGCCATTGTGCCAGTTTTTTCCCTGTAGCATACATACATCCTTAGGGTTTGGCATAAGTCCTGCACCCACAAATAGCACATAAATGTGCCCTTTTGATTCACCTCCCATTCCTTTTGAAGCACACAGGGTAGCTCTCTAAGTCTCTTTCTCACTTCTGGGATGAAATAGCCAGTATCCACCATTTAAAGGAGGTTTCTTTTGGTTTGCAGTCCATAGTTGGCCCCAAGGCAGAGGGCAGAGCAGAGGAAAGCTGCTCACATCATGGCAGGCAGGAAACGAGAGAAGGGAGGAACTAGGGAGGGAGAAGAAGCCTCCCCTAGCCATCCTCCTCTTCCAGCCAGACCCTTCCTTCTAGCAGCACACTTGACCGCTGAACTCACCCTGTGGATGACTCCACCTGTGCCCCATGATCCGGGCACCTTCCGCAAGCCCTGCCTGTGAGCACATCAGGCTTTTGAGGGACATTCTTGATGTAAACCATAACAGTAGCAGAGAAAATTCATGATTACAGAAACACCATGCTATTAGTTAAAGTCTGTTGCGTTCATTGTCATCTTACCAGATGCTAGGGTATTGGGCCTGAAACAAAGGTTAATAGACAATAATATTCTTTCCACGAAAATCTCATTTTTACTGAAGCATTTGAAAAGCCCCTTAGGGTTCATCTAATTGCTCTTTAGCCTTTCTTTGGAACAAAGACAAAACAAAACTACAAATAAAGTAATTTTCCTACAATCCTAAAAATGTAATAAGAAATGGCAAGAAAACTCCCCTTTGTGGTTTTTCAAAGTGGCTCTTCTATGACAGCCTTAATTTCATTGTCAGTTTGTCTTTTCTCAGTTATTATATATACTGGCCTAAAATAGTCCTTGATAGATATGGATCCCATGCTTTTCCTGAGAGAGTTGTACCTAAAGCATCTAAGGCAAATGGTTGTTTACTCTTTCATACACCTCTAGGAGAAGGAGATTCTTTAAAGTTCTCCTAAAACACAGACCAGTATCTAACAAAATTCACATAGCTGGGGAATTCTAACTTTAATTTTATTAATATTTCATTTCATTTTCTCCTTTTAAGTAACTGTGAATATGTTGTACAACTTATCACTGACTATTTTTTATTGGGTCACTGGACAAGGACTTTATTCCATAGAAAGTTGATGAGGCATCATGGAAAACAAAAAGAACATAAGATTGTGCATTACAATACTTTTAGCTTTGCCATTAGTTAGCCATATTATTCTTCATAAGCTGTTGTCTGTCCCCATTTTATGTTTAGTACATTGTTCTATCGAAGTAGATGATCTCTGTGTTCTTCTTTCAAACCTGTTTTAATTTTGCCTCTGTGACTATGAAATTTCTTTCTTTTGCAAAAAATATAAATATTAAAATATATCCTTTTAATTCATTGTTTTTTCCAAAATATTTTGTGAGTGATTCATTACTTTTAAAACCTTAAGTAGTAATTAGTTCTAGAAATTTCTTAAATGTGCACTTGGTGAGAATTTCTAGTTATAAATGTTTTTAAAAGAAAAGATAGGATTATTTATGTTCAGCAAGAATATATTTATCAGTCATTTATTAATACTTGATTCTGAACCAAGATGCACAGAGAGTATGATAGGATGATCCTGTATCTGTAGTTAAAAAGTTGCTCAGTATATGTATTGATAATTAATAAAGACACTATGCTGGCCTATTTTGTTCTGAGGCAAAATTCATCTTTCACACAGTTCCACCAAATATTATGGGAGAAGAACAGAACATCTCTGTCCTCATTAGCCAACCTGTGGACTTACTATGTCAAAGTGATGCTGTTCCCCCACCTACTCTGACATGGTTAAAAGATGGCCGCCCTTTGCTGAAGAAACCAGGTCTCAGTATCTCTGAAAATGGAAGTGTGTTAAAGGTAAGACTATGGATTCATTTCTTTCTGTATTATTCCTAAGCTCATAGCTTTGGTGTTATCCCTTCAAACTTGCCTGTCCTTTGCAAGTGTCCTAATTTCATCTTTTTTTATTCATTGATTTTATTGGTGCATTTTAGGCACACAATATGATGGCATTCATCATTGGGAATATGGACCTTTACATGATACATCTTGGTTTTTATTTTTTCCCCATTCCTCTGTTCTCCCTTCAACCTCTCCACCCCTCCCTATTTACAAAGACTTTCTTTCCATTTTTTCCTTTTCTCATATTTATTCCTTTCCATTCTTTTCTTTCCCATACTCCTCCACTTCCCCTACCTTTTCTTCCTATTTCACATGATCTATTATACATTTTTATCCTTATTTCATCTTGTGGGCCGAGTAATTAGCTCAGTGGCACTGCTGCCTGCCTCAAAAGCACAAGGTCCTGAGTTCAATCCCGGTACTAAATAAATAAATACATACATACATACATACATACTTATTTCATCTTGTAATATCCCCAGGTTGCTTTTCTTAATGAACACTTTTCATTAATGACGTTAATAAGCTTTTAGTATTATGATTGATAAGATTCAAATATTTAATTATTGATTCATTCTTGTATCCAGAAGCCACTACAAAAATAAAGAACACTTCCAGGAAAAGATTGTAGAAATATTCTAAGGAGTGTCACATCATCATTCATTCAATCAGTCAGGAAATAACCATTATAGGTGCTCTGGATAAGGATGCAAAAATTATGACATATCTCATATTCTTGATGTTTTCAATTTCACATAAAATGAAAAGTATAATTAGCAGTTCAATTTAAAAGTGCAGCAAGTGCTGTAATGAATATGAGTTAACTGCCAAGAGGATGGTACAGACAATTCCTTTTGGAAAAGAAAGCAAAAAGCAAGATTCTGGTTGTGTAGAAAGTGCTTGGAAGACTACCTTGCTTTTCAAGCCTAGATAAGAACAAAAGTCTTGATAAAGGAAAAAAAAAGTCAGCCAGGATGACTGAAACAGAGAATTTACAATGTGAATATTTGGAAATAATGTTGAGGTTAATCTGAGTGGCATAGAGCTGACATGGAGAGCTGGCCTAAGGAGTTAGGGGACTCAGGAGGCCCAAAGGACTGAATTCCATAACTGCACTGAATATTTATAAAATCTTCATAAAAAATTCACTGAGAAATTAAAAGGATAGCTAAGTAATCTGCCCAGTTAGTAAGAGGTAGAAATTGTATTTGAACGCAAGGAATGTAGCTTCATGCTGCTAACTGCACAGAGCTTCTTGGTTGAGGAAGATTATTACTGGCACAAAGAGGGAGTTTTGAGAAATGGATGATGAGTGTCAGCCTGTGGGAAGGGTGGTAAAGTGACTGGTTTAGCCGTGGAGAACAGAAGCCTAGGGATGAGCTGAGGAAATGTGAATGTGTGTTCAAAGAAAATGATGGGGATCTTGGGAATTATGAAGCCAAGATAATGGAGCTAGGTGTGGAAGGGAAAACCAGAAGCACTGATGAAAGAGGGATAAGCAAACTGAGGTAAAGTATGAAAAAGAAAAGCGGGGGTGAGAATTATTCATACTTAGAAGTATAGCTCAATGTTCTAGAAGGCATCTGGTAAAATTCCCAAGCCTTAGCTATAATGAATGACAGAGGGAGACAGTTGAACACAAATCTCGGTGATAGAGCAGTTCATTTCTTCAGGTGGTAAAGCGATACTCATTGCTCTCTACCATGGAGCTGGACTAGGCATCCTGGAATATGCAGGTCCCGTTGAGAGAGGCAGACTTATGCAATGAGAACGTCTATGTGCAGTTAAAACCATTTAGCCTCTGCCTTACCCAGCATCATTCTCATGCATCTTACCAAGATCAACTAATAGAATTGTACCATTTATTCTGCTTGGCATTCACTAGGCATTTAATAAATGCCCAGCAGTCCTCTTTATTGTACCCATGCCTAACTTCAATACTTCTTATGCACAGGCCTGTACAGCTTTCTGGCTCTAAGGTCCTGTAACCCCCTTTTGGAGCAGATCTGCCACAAATTATACTCCTGTAGGTGATATACATCTCTTACTTGATTCTGAGTTTCCTCATCTTAAAAATTGAAATGATTAAATTTTAATACCCTTTAAGGTCTAATAGTCTTTGTCTTTCCATCTAATTCTAATTTTGTTGTTCACATCTGTTGATCAGGAAGTTTATTGAATAGCCGCTATGTACTTCTGCTATGCTAAATACTTTCTGTTATCACTGCAACTCTATTTATTCATCCTGTTTTGGATGTTTTAAAAATTTTGTATTGTAAACTTATTTGGCTGTAAATCAAATACTACTTATGATATATCTTGCATTATCTTGTATTATTATATAAAAACTCTTTCATGTTCACATACTTTATATCTTCAACTAGATTGTACATTTAGATCAGAAATGATATGTTACATCATATCTCTTTATATTTTCTACCTGTGATACCTATTAAAACAGTTGTAGTAAGTACGGGGTGGTTAATGAATAAATGATAGCCAATGAACACTGATGCATATTATACACATGAAATTTTTTTTACAAGTACATATCCAACCACCTACCAACCCCCAATCTGGGCACTAGGAGATTGAGGCTAGTTGAATATAATTCTTGGCTTGAAGATTACAAACCTGGTATAGGGGGAAGACATATATAATAAACCAGGTTTTATTTTACTGAACATTTTCATATATATATATGAATATATATCATATATCATATATATCATATATATATGATTATGTATTTTAATGCTTTAAATATTTTTATCATAAATTATGATTTTTTTCCTATTTTATCTGAACTGTGCTTAAAAGGCTTTCCCAGGCTTTCAATCACAGATATAAAGCTTTAAAATAAGATGACATAGATAAAGGTTGTTAAATCTTGATAAGTGTAGAATCTGGGTGATGTGTGTATTAGAATTCTATAGTTCGTGTTTTTATATATTAGGAAATCTTCAGATAAAAATAAAAGATCATAAGAACTTTAATAAAGGAACCCCAAGTGTGAAATAGTACCTGTCATTTCAAAGCATGATTTGGGTTTCAGATTGAAGACACTCAGGTTCAAGACACTGGTCGTTATACTTGTGAAGCAACAAATATCGCTGGAAAAACTGAAAAAAATTATAATGTCAACATTTGGGGTAAGTATAATCAGCCCTTGTGAAGCAAACAATGCAGCCTCTTCTTCCACCTTTTATTAATTTGTCAGAATGACATTCATCCAAGGAACTAAAATTGATTGTCCGGAGTATCAGTTTAAAGAATTAAGAGTGGCAGGAGACTGACTTCTTGAGCCCATACATTTTAGTCATTGCGACCCTGATGCAGAATGGTTCTCCTCTCCTGCTTGAGTAACATGGCCTTAACTTTTACAGCCCAGATCTTGTAATGATTAAACCTTCTATACATTGGGTTGGTCAAATAAAAATAAATCCAAAGGCCAACTTCCATGTGAACTGTGTGTGACAGGGAGAAAACAATACACACATTTGTGTATGGGAAGTGATGGTATCATTGTTAATCAAGAAAAGTCATTCTCTCTTGAAATTTTCCCACTTGTCACTAACGAAGCTAATTCTTGTTAATAATCACAACTTTTACTTTGGCTGTAGCTGTCTGCTGTTAAAAGTCCTCCCATTTCTAGCATACTCAGTTTTATTTTAAATACTGCTTTAACATTCATTTAGGACGTACTAAACCCTCTTAATTTTGAATATTTAAATTTTTTAAATTACTGAAGTCATGAGCTGAAATTTCCTCTGAGAATAGGATAGATGCAATACAAAGACCTAAAGACTCTTTTGCTTGGAAAACTGATTATTATTATGGGGCCTACTGTGCTGCATAGAAGACAGAGGAGATATTAGGTAGAAAAGTAAAGGGGGCAGATTGAGGAAGGCATCTTAAATCAGTCTTAAAGGTGTATATTTTACATTAAAAAGATTTAAAGACAGACTGGGATGCTTAAATCTGTATTTCTGAAAAGAGCAGATGAACTCCAGGTATATTTAAGAAATTGAATCAACAGAAGTAAAAAAATGGACATTTCTGTGGCTTAGCCAGCTAGATTGTGTGAATAATTGTGTCTTTCCCTTGGAGAAAAAAACAAAGGTGACTGAGTTCAGTTTTGAACAAGTCACATTTGGCAATGCTTCTCAGGCATCCAAGATGAAACATTAAGCAACCAGTTGGATATACAAATCTAGATCTCAGAAGGCGCTACATTCCAGAAGCACATTTGCAGCTATTTGTAGAAATGGAAACCATGGGGCAAATGGAGGATCCAGTTTAGAATGGAGAGAGGACATGGATGTGAGAAACAAGCTGCCTAATGGTATCATTTTCTTCTGCAGAACTTTGAGACATGTAAACTGTAAGATTTAGCCAGAGTAAAGGTGGTTGCCAAATCAGAAGCACAAAAGTGCAAGGCAGTTGAGAATATTGGCAAGGGAATGGTTGAAATTAGAGCTAGATAGAGAAGTCATTAAACAAAGAGCAGGCAGCTGGGTAGGAGATGTTTTGCGAGATGAAAGAACTTGAGATTCAATTAGGTTTGATTAATTGAGAATTGACAGTAATTGAGTAAGAGGGCAAGAAAAATGCAGCAGTGATCTTATAGTGGCCTAAATTCATAAATTTACAGAAGAAATACTCTTGATAAAAAGGCTTCTGAGGGAGAAAGAGAAGAAAAGATCAAGGAACTGAGTAGGCAGGGCATTTATATACTGGTTATAGTGTGAACACTGAGCTCATTCAGAATAATGGTGTGCTTGATGTGAAAAGGAAGTATAAAACAATAGGACAGTGTGTCAGACTATTCAGTGAAAAGAATGACAGGTTCACAGACAGGGGTAAGAAAAAGAGAAGGGAGTTGGTGGCATGAGTTGAAAGGAACAGAGAGGCCTTTACACGGGGTGGCGGGTATTGAACAACGACTGGAAACTGTACAGGGGGCTCAGGAGGATTCTGCCTCTCCTAAATAACACTGCAGCCAGGGAAGTGTTCTGGGGAGTGTAGCCAAGGACTGTAAGCTGAAGCCTTTCAGAGAAGGGTGGGTATTGAGGATTCCTTTGGAAGGTTCTGGGAAGATGTTCAAGGAAAGTAGGGAAGCAGGCTCAGCAAACTAGAGTATGTCTTTCTCTTAGATGGAACTCCTTGCCTCTGTCCTTTATTGTATATGTATGTGGTGTTTTCTACTTCTGCTCAGCATCTGAGCTGTCGAAGCTGGGTGGACAACAATGTCTGGATTAAATGTAAAGTTGGTAGGTGCCTTAGCTCTTTCATGCAAACTGTGTAAACATCTGTAATAAATTCAGTTCCTTTTATGCTATTCTGAACATTTGCATTATTAAATTTCTATCTGAAAGTGAGAAGCTCTGATATTATTTATCCTACATCTTACAGAACTTTTAATATGATATTGATACATCAACCTCATGTACTAATTATTTTCTCATGTCATTTGAGTACAAACTTTTTCTTCTTTAATGTAAACCATTAGGGAAGTGAAACAGGAAAACAGGAAGCGAAGTAGGAAATAGGAAATAAGTGTAAAAGCAGTATTCTTCTTTTATTTCTTTCAGTACCACCAAGTATTTATGGTTCTGATGAACTTGTTCAACTTATAGTCACTGAGGGAAATCTCATTACTCTCGTGTGTGAATCAAGTGGTATTCCACCCCCAAATCTTATTTGGAAAAAGAAAGGTCAGTTTTCTTGTCTGAAATGTATAAAATTATAAATATAACTGTTTTTATTATTTTAAGTGAACATATCAATTTATAGACAAATCTTTCTGGGATTTATATACTAAATACTATACACCAACATTGCTTTAGGTTAAATTTTAAAATGTAAAATTTCTACACTAAGTAGCTGAAAATCTTTTTTTTTACAAAACTAACTGCTCCTTAGAAATAATCAATTTTCTGAATTTATTGATAGGCTTTTAATCAACAGCATGTGGGCAGCAGGCGTGATCATCTGATCATGACCGTCTTTCAGAGAGCTGTTTTCTTCTTTCAGATAAATTTTAAAAATTATTTTCTAAAACAAACAATTTTACTATATTTAGATGGTTTTACAATGGATGTTAACATTCTTGTTTGTGTCCACACTAAATATTGTGTCATTCGGGACTCTCTGCAGGCTCTCCAGTGCTGGCTGACTCTGTGGGGCGGGTCAGAATGTTATCAGGAGGCAGGCAGCTACAAATCTCAGTTGCTAAGAAGGCTGATGCAGGACTGTATACATGTGTGGCATCAAATGTTGCTGGAACCACGAAGAAAGACTACAATCTGCAAGTTTACAGTATGTTACTAATTAGCTGTGCTTTGGGCACAGTTTTCTTTTCAAGCTTTCCAACCTTCCCTTGATTTTTTTTTTCTTCAGATCTTTAAGATTCCTTCAAAGTAGTCCAGTTATACCTACTGTAAGATTTTACATTTAAATTGTGGTGATATAATCAGAGAGTAAGAACTTGTTTCTGGGTGTTATTTATTTATTTAAGATGTCTGTCCAGTATGCCTCGGCTCTCCAATGACAATATCAGTGTTACTGTATTTTTCTGAGTGCATAAAGATGAATACATAGATGGCTAAAAGTTAGGATGTTATACTATAGCATAGATTTATAATGCATAGAACATTTTATTTAAAGAATACTTAGCTTGTTTTAGATTTTAGAGTGCTTTCAAATATTTACATTATCTCATTTAATCTTTACATGGGCTGTAATATAAGGCAAAACTGTCTCTATTCTACATAGGTAGAAATTTAAGCTCAGAGACATTTCTCACGCTTTATGTGAGGTAGGACTGTCACAAGGACATAGGATTACTGACACTGGTCTACTTTTCTTTCCACACACATATGTGTATGAGTGTTGGTCTAATTTTTGTTCTTACAGTCAATATCAACTATGTGAAATCAATAGCAAAGTAAAAGAATAACTGGCTATCAGTGGTTCAAAGTGCTTCATGCTTTCTAACATGGTGAGAGTATAATTTCTCAAAAGTTAGAGAATAGCATTATTTTCTTACTGTGTCAGAAGCTTTATTTTAGACATAAACATAAGAGAAGAATTGTACTTCCTAAATAGTAATGTCACATCTATTAATTCTGAGTCTTTTTGTAGTCATTAATATTTTGAAATACAAATGTGTCCAACATTGGCTACTAAAATATTCTATGTAAGCAAACATTTCTCCACCTTGTTTCTTGTTGTCTCTTTTCTCCCAGTTCGACCAATAATAACTAACAGTGGCAGCCACCCTACTGAAATTGTTGCCACCAGAGGGAAGACTGTTTCCTTAGAGTGTGAGGTGCAAGGTATGCCTAAGCCAACAGTGACCTGGATGAAAGATGGCCGCCCCTTAACCAAAGGAAGAGGAGCAGAGTTATTGGATGATGGCCATATCCTTCAGCTGAAGAACATTCTTGTGTCTGACACAGGCCGTTATGTTTGTGTTGCTATGAATGTAGCAGGAATGAGTGACAAAAAATATGACTTGAATGTACATGGTAAGGAGAAAGGGATTCAATAAGTTTCTTCACTGGTTGATATAATTTAGCATCCTGAATGAGAGATACAGATTTTGAGTATTGAGAGTCTTATATTTATAGCCCCTTTTTTTGTATATATGTGCCACTTTCCTAAAAAAAAAAAAAATGGTACTTTCTTATGACTCAAACCATGGGAATGTCAAAGCATTTATCCTTTTATGCCTAAATTCATGTTACTTTTCTTGCTGAGATAAGCTCGTAAAGCAGAAATTCATCTTCTTCAAGTGCTTTTGGTTCAATGCTGACCAAAGTAAATCTCTCTTAATTACATATTTTCTAAATTAGCTGTCTTAACTAGAAAAGTATAAACATAGGTTCTTTAGGACTTGCTTAATCAGTATCATTTGGGCACAAGTTCTATGAAAGTCAGCTTTAAGATTCTAATTAATGAGCCAAAAATGTTAATGGGAATAGACCCAACATACACATACTTGGGGACAGCTACTTGGATGAATACAGCTTGAGATATAATTTTTAAATCTACAGAAACAGTGTTAAATTTAATAGACATAAATTAACTTGAATCCAGTTATAATTTATAGCCCGTGTGTGCATCAAAACTAAAGGATTCAAAAAAACAAAAAAACCCTAAAGGATTCAGAATGTAAAAGAGAAAATGAATTAATTGTATTTTGGTTAGATTACTCTTAATTTTTAGGATCAGAATTATTTTCAATGGGTCCAGGGATTTAATTTAGCGGGTCTGCCGCCTGCCTTGCAAATGCAAAGACCTGAGTTCGATCCCCAGTACCAAAAAAAAAAAAAAAAAATTATTTTCTAGACAATCCTGAAAGTCATGAATTCATATGATAAATTTACCAGAAAAGAGGATTGACTCATAGGAAATAGTTTACAGCTTATTGAAATAACACTGTTAAAGTCATATATTGATTAGAATGAGAAAGAGGTAACATTTTAATGAAATTTTATCATTTCTTGTTTTGCTTTCTGCTGACAAGAAAATGGAAACATTAACAAGAAATAAGCCATTTAGGATTTGATAGTTAATATAAATTAGCTATTTTCCTCTCCATTTCTTGTTTGTTTTATTTTTGTTTAATAGTTTCTCCAAGCATTGTAGGAAACCATGGGACACCAGAAAACATCAGTGTTGTGGAAAAGAACTCTGTGTCCCTGACTTGTGAAGCTTCAGGAATCCCTCTGCCTTCAATAACCTGGCTTAAAGATGGGTGGCCTGTCAGCCTTAGCAGCACTTTGCGGATTCTTGCAGGTATTAGAAATTCTGATCATCTGATAATCTGGTTAGCTTCATATGGCCACAGTATGACCTTAAATTTTCATTTTTAGCATTTCTACTTTTTATCTAATTCTTATTATGATAGCCACTAATCATATTTTTTAAATCCAGGACATAGGAAGCTGCATGCAAATCAGGAAAATCCCTAAATATTTCTAGACTACTATAAAAAAAAACAACATTTTCTTATGACTTAAAACATAGGGCTATTAAAGCATTCACAAACCAATCTGAAAAATGAAAAATTAGAAGTGTTGCTATCCGAATCCACTACAGTGACTCATGTTACATATGATACCCCTAAACCCAAGTATTTCAATTTATACCTAATCTGAATGGTGTTTCTATTTGGAGGATGGGAAAGTTGCCTATGACCTAAGACATTGTCATTATTTCAACTTATTCTTCAGATAATTATGTAGAAAAATCCAAATATCTCATTCTCTATGAGTTAATCTAAGCTTTGAAAGATGTTTCTTGAAGTGTGCCACAAAGGATATTTACTTGGTCTTTTTTGTCGTAAGAGCTTACATGCAGACTAAGAAGATAATCAGGCCAACTTTTTGGTTTATAAAACACGCAGACCCTTAGAAAAAATCCTTGTTGAACAAGTTCATTTAATTTCAAACACTCCCCTTGCTAGAACTTTGGAGTTTAACATAACAAAACAAAGGTTAAATAAACCCCCGTACTTACATCCAAAACCATAGATAAAAGGGTGAGAAATAGCTTCAGAATTCTTAATATGAAAAGAAGTCTAAAATTGTGTTATTCAGTATTAACAGTGTCTAACATGGCTATCAAAAAAATCACATTAGTAAATTATACTTTCCCTGACAAGCAAGAGATCAGCTTCACTCTAGATTTAGCAGACCATTATTAGGAAGAAGAGAGAAGGAACATTTACTCAATACTTTCAAAGGAGCATAACTATAACAATAACTGATGGCAAAATAATTAATATGATTCAAAATATCAAGCTTTATGGTATATTTGATACCTAATTAAAATTAAATATTTGAACAGGCATGGTGTAGAAAGGATTATTGTCAGTTTGTCTAGTTCCAAAGATTGAACGTAATGTGAGTGGATAGATGATCCTAGGGACACACATGGATCTGACTGCAAACAACTTCAAAAATTTATTTAATCCTTGCCCAAACTCTGTTCAAACAAATACTAAATTCCCGGTATCTAAGGCTTTTTCAGAAAATATCCTATCCTAATGCTGAGATTAGGTCTAAATAACCTTAAAGTCCTTTCTTCTTGAGCGTACTCTATAAATAATAGAAATTTTTGAAAAATATACGTTGCTATTAGCCATCTCTATTTTCTATAATTCTCATTGTATTTGTAATGTCGAGCAACTTATTTAACTTTTTAACTTCATTATCATCATTTGTAAAGTAAATACATTACTAGTATTTGCCTCTTAGGGTCCCGATAAGGATAAAGTTAAAATGCAAGCATCCAATACCTATTTTTTATCATTTCCTAAAGACAACCTGATAGTCAGTGTGTAGTCTCCCTGACCTGGGAAATTTTCTTATGTCCCTGCTATGATGCTCTCATCTTCATAGGACTCTCAGTCTCTGTTGACCTTAGAAAGTGCATAGTAATTACAAAGATTTTGCTAAAAATTAGTTACCGAAAATTTGAGCACATTATTTTCTCGAAATTACCCTCATATTTTTGCTTTTTCCAGTTGCTGAGAGAATAGGTACATATTAAATATGTTCTATGGCTTCTAGAAATGAAAATGGCAAAAGAGTAATGCACTGTGGCTTTTATGACTTTACAGGAGTATTTTGGTTCTCTTTAGTTCTGTTTTGCCTGACTAGCAGCTGGAGATCACTGAGCAAACACATTCGAAGTGTTTCGTCCTGTGGTGCTGCCAAAGGATTCATTCACTTTTATAGTCCGAATATTTATCTTGTGCAGTAGATGGATGAGAATCAGATGAATGACACAATATTTGCTTAGTCCTGATTTGCTGTAAACTTCTGTTTCATTAAGATTACTCCTCCTACGACTTTAAGTTTTTCTGAAAGCAGTACTTTGATGAAGGTCTTATTATTATAAAGTTTTCTGCCAAGGAGAGATAACTGCTATAAAAATTTAATAGGTACAAAAATGTCTTTATAAAAGTATACTTTACTATCAGATCCCCCTTTTCCCCACTGGATTAAGAGAGAGAATCAGAAATAAAGGAAAGAAAGATCATGAGTCTGAGGTTGAGGTTTAGACCCAGTAATGACTCATAAAAGTTATGTTGTTTTAATATCTCAACTGAAATCATTTTATGGTCCTCCTAATCTGAGTGTGGAAATCCTTTCCTAATTGTCAAAGTATTTTTATCAAAACATATTAAGATAATTTCTATATCTATTTACTTAAATTCAGCTGGAAATAAAAAGACTGAATTCACATAATCAGCTTTGTCCAAATGAAATACTACTAAATTCACCTTTCCATAAATTGAGGGTGGGAAAATTGCTTATTAAAAAACCTCATTGTCACCTTGTGTTTATATAAGCCTAAAACCAGATCCTGAACCAGACCCAGATGAATATTTATATGAAATTTTTGTGTTTACCCATTATAATATTTTTGGTTTAAATACAGGGTGCTAAGGAAAAATGTACCAACTAGGACAATAATTTATTTTTTAACAAAAATTTTAAATTTTAAATTTTTTAAAAAATAATTTTCTAACAAAATGTTAGAAGTGGTATTTTGTTTTGTTTTGTTTTTTCTTAGATTGTTCTTTCCAAATGATTTTTAGGATTCTACTCTGACAGTGCATCTCTTAGTTCTCTGTGAGCTTCGTTTCATCTCAGTTGTTGTCTCTTCTGCCTTTATCTTTAATGGAGCTTCCTTTCTGAGTTTCCCTCTCATTCTACCTACATTGCTTGTCTGAAACACGTATCTTCAAATACAGTGTTACTTAGAAGTTCACAATATGAAAAAAAAGCACAAGTGGTTTATGGGACGGCCCCATAAATTTTGATGTGTATAATTCTAGGATTTCCATTAAATTCACTTGAAAGTTGTTAGTCTGTATTGATGGTTGAACTATTGGCGTTATTGAGATAGTCCTCTTCTGACATTCCCATTTTGTTTGTGCAGCGGCAAACTCCAAGTCTTTACCTAAACCTCCTGTCATGGTTTTCTTTTGAAAGTAAAAATCACATCATGACCTTGTTCCTTTAATGATCACAATAAATTCTAAACTCCTTAGCCTAATATTTGAGGACCCCCAGGATTGACCATACTCCATCTAGCTTCATCTCTTACCATTCCTCCACCTGTTCTGCTTTTGATATCACCTCTGCTTTCTACTTCTATATTCTCATTCACACTCTGCCCACAAGGGCATCTCTCAACTTACCTGTTAAAATATATTCATCTTTCAAGAACACACTCAACCATCACTGTCTCTGTCAGATTCCATTTCTCACTTGTTGCCCCCTCTCCTTGCATTTAAGTAATCTTGTGATTTGTTTTTCCAGGAGGCAGGACACTACGGCTAATACAGGCCAGAATAGAAGATGCTGGCCAGTATACTTGCATTGTAAGGAATACAGCTGGTGAAGAAAGAAAACTCTTTGGACTATCAGTATTAGGTATTTCTCTAATTGACAGTATCCAGATTTAAAAAATCTTTTGGTTTATCTACATCCTGGACTATGACTCTTGGCAAGAATCCAGTGTCAGAACTTTTTCTTTCCTTTTTTTTTTTTTTTTTTTTTTTTTTTTTTTTTTTTTTTTTGGTACCAGGGATCAAACTCTGGACCTTGCACTAAGTGAGGCAGGTATGGTGCCACTGAGCTAAATCCTTGGCTCTAAAGTCAGAATTGTTCGGAAGCAATCAGTCTAATTAAAATGGCTATGGCTAAGCTGCTATGTTTTGTCAGTTCACAATTATTCAGCAATATTCCCAGACACTGAATGACTTGTTTAATGTGAAATTTTTAGACTTATAGTGTAACAAACAAATTTCCTCGCACATTATTTGTTGATATATTTTATCCACTTTATGATTTATATTACAATTAAGTTCAGTATTAGACTAATGACATAAAACATTACAATATATATTAAAACTAGAAATGACAAAAACAATATTTTTCCATTTTAGTAATCAAATAACGAATGGGAATTTGAACATTTATTTTGAAGCTAATAGCTTAGTAAATACCGATGTCTATAAAATAGCAGCACTGCTGTTAGATTTTTAACTATTTTTTTTAGAACCACCTCGTATTGTTGGTGAAAATACACCGGAAGATGTGAAAGTAAAAGAGAAGCAGAGCGTTACCCTGACTTGTGAAGTGACAGGTAAGGGAATCAGCTCTCTACTCCCGGTATTTGACCAACTCACTGATGGTCCTTGCCTCTGCTCTACATCATGACTGCTTGGGATAAATTCTGGCTCATGTAACAGGCGTTTGACATTGAATTCCTGTTTAGTATTACAGGTAGAAATATCAGAGGGAATCAGAACTTTCTCACATTCTGTAGAAGTAAAAAGAAATTTTCTCAAGAGAGAAGAGAGAAACAAAGGCAGGAAAGAGGAAGGGTGAACACTGCTTTTTCTTTCTAATCACTAAAGTTTTGGGTTTTTTTCTGCAACTTCTTATATGTAGGTTTTTTTCCTACTTCATCTCCTATTTTCTTTTCTTTTTTCTGTATCTTTGCCTTCCTTTAGTTTTTCTTTTTTTTTTTTTTTCCTTTTTTTTTCTCATTGAATTTAGTGGTACATTGTAAGTATGCAGTACAGTTACATTCATCATTGGGCTCTTGTGCCTTTACATGACAGGTCTTGGTTCTCATTTTTCCCCATACACCTGCCCTCCTTTCATCCCCTCCTCGCTTCCCTATTTATAAATACTTTATTTCCATTTTATTCTTTTCCCTTATTTCCTTTCCCCTACCCTTCCCACTTCCCCTACGCCTTTAGCCCTTTTCTTCCTAATTTCATTTCAAACTAGTTAGGAATTTTGGTGGAAGAATAGCATTATTTGATGACAGGATTTTATCCAACACAAAACTGTCACTTTTGTTAATGTGTTTGCATATTAACAAAAGATCGGGAATAGGAAAAATAAAAATTCTAAAGCCAATTTCACTGTTTTTACCATCCCATTGGTTAGTTGCATATAATCAAAATAAATAAATCTCTAAGGGAATGCCATTAGGCCTGTCTTTTTATTTAAAGGACTCCTGCTTCCAAAGAACAATTAGAGCTGGGGGTGGTGGTGCACACCTGTAATCCCAGCACTCAGGAGGCTGAGGCAGGAGGATCTTTGTGAGTTTGAGACCAGCCTGGGCTACATAGGGAGGTCCAGGTCAGTCTCAACTACATAGTGAGACCCTGTCTCAAAACAACAACAACAAACAAAACAAAACAAAACAAAAAAACAACTAGAATAGCCCACAACCCTTTGTGGAAAGCCGGTGTTTTAATAAAGACTTGATGAGTTTCTTCTTTCATTGTTTCTATGCCCATGTGGGCAATAAATTTAAGCAAGGAAATGTTTTTAAGAAACACAGATATTATACTATTACTTATTTACTCTGTTTTCTTTCTAGGGACAGTATGATACTTAACAACTGTTACACATTGAATATTTGCCTAAATCTTACAGCATTCTCTGCTCAAGCTTTCTAGTTTTAGTGTATCATTCTAGCTTTCTTTCCTTCATAGCTTGCTTTTATGGTTTTAAAGTTTTCAAAAATTATTGACACAACTTTAAATGTAATAGTAGACATAATTCTCCGTTTAAGACAAGTTTTTAGAAGTTGGACTATAAATATTAAAAGAAGAATTAATATATTTATACTATACTGATGTCTTTATCTACGTAGCTATGCTAGAATCTGGTGCAACTTGTCTATTTGTTGAGTTATTTAAAGGTTTTACTTCTCTACAGCTTTTTCTAAAAACTATCAAGTCTTTTTGAAAAATGTAATGTGAATAAAGCGGTGTTCTTGAGTAATCTTTTTAAATAAAAATTCTCTTTTATGAAGTACAGTTTACTATGAAAATATGAGATAAATTATGAATTTCATTAAACACAATTGTCATACAGTTATAGATGAATACTAACCTACATTCGAAAATGACTTCTAATGTGCATGTAACTTTATCATAGCATAAGTATCATTGTTACCAAAAATACTAGTTTGAAATTTTATTTTAGAATGAATGGTTATCATATTGTTTTGGAAATGGGACATTAATTATTAGGCATCTGACAAAAATGGTTTTTACTTACAGGGAATCCTGTGCCAGAAATCACGTGGCACAAAGACGGACAGCTTCTCCAGGAAGATGAAACCCATCGCATTATGTCTGGTGGCCATTTTCTTCAAATTACCAATGCCCAAGTGTCGCACACTGGAAGATATGTATGTTTGGTTTCTAACATAGCTGGCGAGAAAAGCAAAAGTTTCAGTCTTAATGTGTTTGGTAGGTGCCAGTTCTGCTTCAAATCCTGAATTAGATGTGACTATAAGCTAAAATCTTTTCTTTCTCTGCATATTTACTACTTCTATCATAGAATTTGATTATGTAAGAAGCATCAGTGTTGTGTGCATTTACAGTTTTCCTTAATTCATTTATTTGGTCATTCATAAATTCATTAATTGCTATGGAATACCTCACTGTGTTCCAGGCACAGTATTTTATGCAAAGGGTAACTAAGAACAAAATATGCATTAAGTATACTATAGTAAAAGATAAAATTATGCTGGTCAAAGAAAAGCAGGTAAACAATGAATGAACATCTACCTGAAACACTGCATCCTTTCTTTGTAAAATTCTTCCATTATTGGAAATTGTCCATGTTCTAGGATTTTGTCATTACTTCATGACCCTGGATGCTCTAGATATCTCTCAGACTAATACAGCCCCAGAATTTTAACTCCTATAGACTGCTGACTTTTCAAATCCACTGCTGAAGCCTAAATCTTTCTTACCAGATGGAACGTTCCTATACAGAATTGTTAGTTGAAATTTCTAACTGAAATATATGGTTTAAAACTCAATGTTTTGGCCCAGGGATTTAGCTCAGTGGTTCTGCCTCCTGCTTTGCAAGGATAAGGTCCCGAGTTCGATCTCCAGTGCCCAAAAAAGAAAAAAAAAAAAAAACCCGAAAAACTTCAGTGTGTTAAAAGTTTAATAAAACATCTTTCCCTCTCAAGTAGGCAAATCTTTCTTCATTCCCTGTTTGTATTACTTCACTGCAGTTAAAGTTCCTAAGTCATTTTTCACTTCACTTTCCTGTAGCCCAAAAATTCTATCATCAAATTCTGCCAAAATCCTAAATCTGTATTTTGCTGGTTCCTCTACTTTATGCCTTCTTTTAATGCTTTAGCTCAGTATCTCATATTCATATCTTCAGTATTCATTTTATGAATTAAATATACCTGTTATCTTTGCTTCCAGCATTGACCCTCTCAAACCCATCCTTTAAATGTTCCTTTCTTGCCCTTCAATTGCTTACTAGTACTCTGCTCTCAATATACTTTCTTTTTATCTTCTAACAACTGCTTGTACTGTAGGATTCACTCTGAAACCTACACCAAGAGATTTTTCTCTAATGAAAGTCTTCATACCCCACACATCAGCCTGAACCTGAATGCTGTTCCTCCATTTGACCACAGTGTCCTTACTACATTATGATATGGCTCCTTTTGTTTTTTTGGTACCGGGGATTGAACTTAGGACCTTTGATGTGTCATCTTTCTCATGACACTGTGAGCGTTTTTAGGGATCTCACTGCTTTTGCAGAGAATAGCAACAAAATTCACTGATTTTGTAACTGTAAGAAATAGAGTTACATAAATAAATACAATGGAAGTTTAGAAATATGCACAAAGAAATTTTTAAATATTTTTCTTTAATCAAATTTCACATCTTTTGCAGTTTCTCCTACAATCCTTGGTGTAGGAAGTGATGGCAGCCCTGAAGATGTCATTGTAACCCTTAACAGCCCAACCTCTTTGGTCTGTGAAGCTTATTCGTACCCTCCAGCCACCATCACCTGGTTTAAGGATGGAGCTCCATTAGAATCCACCCAAAATATTCGTATTCTTCCTGGTAATAAATTCATTTCAGATGCACTTGTGTCATCTACTATTGTTGAAAAGCAGAATAATTGGATTTTTTTTTCTTTACAAAATTTTATTGTTATTTTAATTTCTAACTTTTATATGTACCCTTTCATCTAAAGGACCAAATATTTTTGAAAGAATATAGCAATGCTTAAATGACAAGATAAACAAATGCTATAATGTAATTAATTGCTAAAATACATTGTAATGTGGAATAGCAAAAGGTGAAAATTTTTTTCTTTTTATTGAGTTTATTGGTACATTCTAGGTATACAGTACAGTTACATTCATTACTGGGATCCTGTACCTTTACATGACACATCTTGGTTCTCATTTTTCCCCTTGTCCCTGCCCTCCCTTCACCCCTTCCTCCTCTCCCCATTTACAAACACTTTATTTCCATTTTTTCATTTTTTCATTTTCTCATATATTTTTCTTTTCCCTTATTCCCTTTTCCCTACCCTTCCCACTTTCCCTAAACCTTTAGCCCTTTTCTTCCTATTCCATATTGTTAATTATCTCATTAGGATCTTGTGTACTATTAAAAGCTAAAACATGGAAACAGTCCATTTGCCCATCAGTTGGAAACTGGATAAAGAAGATGTGGTTTTTCTACAAAATGGAATACTACTCAGCCATAAAGAATGAAAAATTAGATTCATTCATAGGAAAATGGATACATTTTGGGGATATACTCCTAAGTGAAATAAATAAGTCACACATGTGTAAATACTGAATAGTTTCTCTGGTGTGAAAAACTGTAATAGTGCACAAAATTTATTTTCTATTGGATTAAATCTTGAAGGAGAGTTAGTATTTAGATTGAGTTTATTTATTCCTCTTTAACATATAGATAGAGAGAGAGAATTAAATAGTACAATCATGGGCTCTAAGAAATTTACAGTCTCATTTAAAGGAGGAATGATATGTGTAAAATTTATCAACATGAATCTGTGAATAAACATGGATTGTAAATAACAAGGGATTATGAAAAATGGGGTAGTAAGAATTTTTATATGAATTCAAAAGAATAGTGACTACTGTGGGCTGAAGTGGTCAGGAAAAGCTTTATTGCTTAGTACATGGGCCAAACTATAAGAATGTTCTAGAATTTAATTGACAATGAGTTGAAAAATGTTTCAGATCCATCTGGATCACTAGAGCGGGAAAGGGGTAAAGTGAAAAATGGCCTAGTCATATGAAAGTAATAATAAGAGACTACTTCCCCACTATGTGAATTAAGACATCAGATAATCCTTGTGTTGCTGAGAGGGCAGGGCATAAGGTCAGGAAGGAAAGTTGGAGTCAGTTTTGAATGCTCCTTTGAAGAATTTTTTGTTTGTACTTTAGACAATTAAGAACTACTGATGATTTTTAAGGAGGAAGGAGCCAAACTAAAAGTTGTGTTTTAGCACAATTGATCTAGGTCAGGTGGATGAGAGGACCATGATTCAGGCAGAAGCCTCTCTGTTAAGAGGTGTGAGAGTTACTACAAGGACCACTGGGGATTAATAACTGTCCCCGCCTGACATGCAGTACTTACATAGATTTTGATTTGTTCTATGTCACATGTCTGCCACAGAATGATATCTAGGAAGAGCTATGTTAATAATAACTAAAATCCTGATAGTTTCACATCTTCTACCCCTCTGATATCAGAGCTTCTTTGATGCTTCATGATTTTTTAGGAGGCAGAACTCTGCAGATCCTCAATGCCCAGGAGAGCAATGCTGGAAGATATTCGTGTGTAGCCACTAATGAGGCTGGAGAAATGATTAAGCATTATGAAGTGAAAGTCTACAGTAAGTTCTGAAAGAGCACTGTGTTTCATATCTTCTCTAATTTTTTAACTGTTTCAGTCCTATTTTTCATTATGGCTCATAATTACTTATACTGATCTTCAAAGACTCTTATTTATTCAGTTTGTCTCATTAAATTGAATTAAAAATTGCTTAAAAATGTAAAGAATCCATTCAGTCTGACCACTTCCTCTTGTCAGAGACCGTGTCTTTGGCACTTTTTAAAATTTCTCCATTTTTGTCTCTGCCTTATTCTCTTGGCCAAGTTATTGTAGTTTTGTGTACAGAAATGTTGTTTAAATGCATATGCCCTAATCCACTGCTCAAGATGAGATCATAAGTGATTTTAGGCTATTGCAATGTACAATGAACGATAAATAAAAAGCTAAGCTAATACTGCCATTAATAGGATCCACATTTCTAAGATTTTATTCTTCTTTTTATAAAGAAAGAATATTTTTCTGATGTCATTTGTTCTTTCACTCAGCACCTTTAGTAACCAATAAAATGCATTTTAAGGGTTATGCTTTGACTGTCTGTGGACCTGGAACAAATGAAACTAAGCCTTCTGTGAAGAACCTTAGTAGCACTGGCAGTTTTATACTGGTGGTGGTGGGGGATAAGGATATTCCTCCTCACATTCTGTACTGAATACTACAGTTCGGTAACATGCTAACGTAGGTTCTTAATGAAAGTAAAGCATACAAAAAAAACAATGTTTAACTGTTTAATATTTATTTTATGCAGTTCCACCCATAATCAACAAAGGGGACATTTTGGGACCTGGTCTTTCCCCCAAGGAAGTGAAGATAAAAGTAAACCATACCCTGACTTTGGAGTGTGAAGCACATGCGATTCCTTCTGCCTCCCTCAGTTGGTACAAGGATGGACAGGCCAGTCAACTATTTTTATTTTCTAAAGGTTTCTTAAAAACTAGTATGACCAATAAAAAATATCAGGCATAAGTGACTGAGAAAATCACTGTGACTTTAAAATGATCAGAGCCTATGCTCTTAGAACCTAAAACTACTAAAAAAAAACAAACAAAAAAGAAACCTAACCCACCTTCAACAATTTTGATATCGTTGCACCATGGGAGTATTGGCAGGATTGTTTTAGTTAGAAGTTGACTGTGAAAATCTGGCCACTCTCCACTACACAAGTGAGGGAAACATGGTTTCTGTTCTGTGGCTTTAAAAAGTAAGTAAACTTGTGTAGGGAAGAAACACTTCCAGGGTGTTCAACCAGATTAGAATTAAGAAATCAAATTGAGGAATAAATTTATGCAGAACTTTCTCTAAACATCTTTAATAAAAGGTGATGTTTTTATTATTGCAAGAGAAAGAAAACACGCTTTAAAAAGACAATGGAGGGCGTAACTCAGTTACATGGGGTACTAGGAAACTTCAAACAAAAGGCAGAGCCTTTAATATTGTGATCTAACTTTCCAACCACACACCCTATATTTTCTCATCTAACTGATGCTCTTCCATGTGTGTTTTAAAGACATAATGAGCTCCTATTCTTAGGCTAAAATAGGTTTTTTTTAGTTATTAACACTGCTTAATACAGATATGAAATAGCTAAGCTGTTGTTTATCCTGTTAATAAATCAAGTGGTCAGTTAAATTCTATAGAAATTTAGGTTATAGATGCCCCAAAGATATAGCTTTATTCTTTCTGGGATCTAGAGATCCCAGATGTATTTTACAATTCTGGCAGCTAGGAAAAAAATCATTCTATATAAAATAAGCAATTTTCATCTGGAAGCTATTGCAAAAGGAGAAATATAGAACTCCCACCATGTTCTGTTTGTAGTTACTTTTCTCACTACAAACTTACTTCTTGGTAAAATATCAATTCTATGTAAATTTACTTGGAAATAGATAATTCCCTTCTCCCTTGAAATCATGTTATTATTTTTTGTTTAAACATTCCAGCCTTTTCTTTCTTGTGCACACAAATACATACATACACACGCATTAAAAACTAGGTAAAGACCAGAATTTCAGTAATGAGACATTTTTAAAAATTTCACTGTGAGTAAAATATTGTTTCAAATTCAGATTCTGGAATTGATCAAATTATGATGGTTTAAACTGCTAAATTTTATGGTTTGAGATTGGTTTACTAGAATTGTAACAGATATTTTTTATTAATTTATATATCTTCTATTTTTCATATAAGCAATACTATTTAGTGAAGCAGTATTAAACACACACACACAAGTACTGGTAGTATTGCTCACGATAACTTTTAATAGTCTTTGAGTTTTATTGATTTATGCCCCGAAATTTTATCTTTACACAAGAAATGTAAAACCATGCTATTTTTATACATGATACACTGTTAATAATGATTTGTTGCAGCCCAAATTATGTATTGAGCACTTCCATTTACCAGGTTTTATTTTAGGTGCAGCACATACAGCCATGAAAGAAACAGAAAAAAATCTCGCCTATATAAGTTAGGGAAGACAGGAACTACATAAATAACCCTATAAAATAGAATGTGCCAGCTGGAATTGATGCCATGGAGAAAACTCAGTCAAGGAGGATACCAAGGATACCTTCCCCTTAAATGGGGAAGGCCTCTGTGATAAGATGATATTTAATGAGAAAATCAAAGACAATGAAGGAAAGAGACATAAGATATTGTAGGGAACATATTCCAAAGTATAGTGTGTTGCAAAGGAAAAGGCCCTGAGGCATTTGGACTGGAGTGGCGTAATCGGTGGGAGCATAAGAGATACAAAATGAAGGAATAGAGGGCCAGATCATGCTGCCTTGTAGAACAGTGCTCCCATGTTGGATGGAAGGCCACCTGGAAACTTTTGAACATAAGATAAGATAGATATGATATGATATACTGAGCTTTCAAAGGACTACATTGATTTCTAGAGCTGAAGAGGGTCCAGCTCTGAAGTTCTTGCAGTGGTCAGAAGGAAACACCACGATTACTGGGACTAAAGTGGAGGCAAGATGTGAGATGTGAAGGAGAAATAAGTACAAGTGTTGCATGAGATTGTTAAAAGAATGAGAGAGGATCGAAATTACATACAAAGATTAAGATCTGAAAGATTCCTATGTTTGGAAGTGAAGGCACAGAGAGTGTAGGGTCTCAAAATATAAGGGGGAAAATGTATTTCAAATGAAAACAAGTTAAAATGTGTAACATACCAATGACAGGTAAAATAAGCTGAGAATTGATTGGCTAATCTAGCCAATGGATGTCACTGGCGACCGTGATAAAGACTTTGTTCAAGTAGATGACACAGTCTGATTAGATCACGTTCAAGAAAAGATGGGGGCTGGGGATTTGGCTCAGTGGTTCTACCTCTTGCCTTGCAAGTACAAGGGCCCAAGTTCGATCCCCAGTACCAAAAAAAAGGAAAAAAATAAAAAAGATGGAAGGAAAGAAACTGTAGGCAGCAAATACAGAAAACATTTTAAAGTCATGTGACTATAAAGGCAGTAGACTTTGTGGAGGTGAACTGCTGCCCAAAGACTGCACTGTCCTGTGGAATGAAATAAAGTGGTGATAGCATAAGTGAGAAAGGGCATAGCTGTTGGAGCAATGTCCTTTGGGTAGACCAGGGGAGTATTGGAAGGGCAGAGACTGACTTTAATCAGAGTTAAGGTTTTAACCAGTGGAATGAAATAAAAGGAGAGGAGGCAAAGGGTTTGAGGGCTCATATAAAGAGTGATGATCACGATGAACATTCTCTGTTTAAGGTGGGAATACAGGTTAGAAGGAGACTGAGAAGCAATGAAAAATTGCAGTATCTCTAGAATTTGGATCTTCCTATTAGGTCAAAAAATATTGGAGTTGGGAAGCTTAGGAAAATGAATTAAACGTTAACAGGAGACAGGCAGAGTGTGAAAACTTGAAGCCAAGATTATGAAGGGTGCCTTTATTGGTAATTATCAGGTCTGTCTGTGTCAGACTCTCTTACATAGTAACTTAGAAAGAGCAGAGGATAAGAAAATTAAAGGAGAGGAGATTAAGGAGCTGAAGGGGTACAGCTTTGGAAGACCATTCATATGGATATTTAATCCACCATGAATTGTGAGAATATCATTAGAAAGACCTAATAGCTAAAAGTCTTCAAGAATTGAGAGGAAGTGAAAATTTAAATAAGACATCCTAGCATAAGTACCTCTAACTTACACATTTTTATGTACGAGGTGATTATGATTCTAAGTGAACAATAGTTATAAATCAGATTATACTAATACCCTCAATTTTTCATAAATTCTGATATTTTTTTACAAAATTACAAAGGACACTTTTTTAATACTAGATGATATTAGCTGAAAAAACTAACATGGATAAATGGTACCTGAAAATATATTTTTTCATTATAAAAATGTGTAAAGGCATTAAATCATCACCTGCATGCTCTCTTAGAGGATTTATGAAGCATTAAGTAATGCTAACATTATTACAATTAAATCACAGCCCCTTAAATCAGATGACCATGTTACTATTGCTGCAAATGGACACACACTTCAAATAAAGGAAGCTCAAATATCAGACACTGGACGATACACTTGTATAGCATCTAACCTTGCAGGTGAAGACGAGTTGGATTTTGATGTGAATATACAAGGTAACACTAACATCTAATTCTATAAAATTTAATCAGCATGATCTATCAAAGGAATGGAAAAGAGATTAGATCTGGTCTATTTTAAACGTTTTTTTCTGTTGATAATAAGTTCGTTACTGAAATTTTGAACAGAAGAAACTGAGCAAGAAGGAAAAAAATCCCATCACTCAGGATTACCTCTACTAGGTTTTATGTTTCATTTTGAAAATCTTAACTCTATACTTCATTTATAAACTTGGATCATTTAATAGACTTTTTATTACACTAGCATTCACCTAACTTTATCTGGAATATAAGAGAGCAGTAAAGAACAGAATTCAGAGTAATCAGATTTTGAATTGGACCATAATTACTTCTACTACCAGCTTTGTGACTTGTAGGAGTTGCTTAAATATTTTAAGCTTCCATTTCCTCATGTTTAGAGTCAATACCTTATAGAATTGTAGTGACTTGGGGCTGGGGATTTAGCTCAGTGGTCCTGCTGCCTGCGTCA
>NW_022900923.1:28238114-28268001 GCF_012274545.1 Fukomys damarensis
AAAAAAAAAAAAAAAAAAAAAAAGAACTATAGCGAGTGCTACATGAGATAAAATGTGTAAGTTCTTAGTAAAATAATTGTACTGGAAATTGAACTCAGGACCTTGTGCTTGCCAGGCAGGTGCAATACCACTGAACTGCATCCCTGGTCCCAAGCAATTTAATAACATTTTCTATTATTGTTACTCTGGGGTCTAGTAACTATTGAACATGAATGTGGGGGGATTAAACCCAGGGGTTCATGCTCTCTAACCAAGCTGTCTACCACTGAGCTGCACCTCCAACCCTCAACATGTTTCATAACAATTATGCCTGTTTCATCAGTTGAATATTCAAATATTTGTTTAACTAAGCTCCTATTGTTTAATGTCTGAGTTGTTTCCATGTTTTTATTATTCATAAATAATCTACACTGAACATCTGTACACACAAAATTCTTGCATATCTTTGATTTTTTTTCAGCTTTAATTGAGTTTATTGGTACATTTTAGGGATACAGTACAGTTACATGTATTGTTGGGATCTTGTACCTCTACATGACAAGTCTTGATTCTCATTTTTTCCCCTTACCTCTGCCCTCCCTTCACCCCCTCCTCCCCTCCCCATCTACAAACACTTTATTTTCATCTTTTCATTATCTCACATTTTTTTATTTTCTCTTTTTACTCTTCCCCTACCCATCCCACCTTCCCTACACCTTTAGCTCCTTTCTTCCCATTTCTAAATGTCAGTAATCTTATTAGAATCTTATGCATTGTTGCAGATTATTTACACCAGGGAAACTATTCGGTATTTACACATGTGTGACTTATTTATTTCACTTAGGAGTATATCTTCAATATGTATCCATTTTCCTATGAATGAATCTATTTTCTCATTCTTTATGGCTGAGTAATATTCCATTTTATAGAAAAACCACAACTTCTTTATCCAGTTTCCAACGGATGGGCAAATAGGCTGTTTCCAAGATTTAGCTATTACAAACTGTGCCGCTATAAATATGGGTGCACATACTTCTCTGTGATATGATTCTTTTAGTTCTCTTGGAAAGATACCCAGCAGAGGGATGGCTGGGTCAAATGGAACCTCCAGTCCAAGCTCTTTGAGGTATCTCCATATTGATTTCCATAGTGGTTGCACTAGTCTTTTTTTTAAGGGTCTAAGAGTGAAAATCTTAGGTCATATGTTTTGCATTTTTTGATGCTTTTAATGTACAAGCAAACTGACTGCATAATACTTCATACTGTTCCCAAAAAGTATGAGATTATTTATTATTTTTCTTAGTGGAGTTTTTAATTCTCATTGCATAATTCATTTTGCCTTTTAAATACGATAAATCATTGAGAAACACTCTTCATTATATCACCGGTTTTAGTGGTTTTTAGTGCTATGATCATCTTCCTTAGCATGCTGTGCCCTGAGAGTGGGCTTCTTTATCGTCTAAGTGCCAGAGCCCATTACAGGGAAAGGAAAGGTTGAATGTAGCCTTCTGGGCACTGTATTTCTTGTTCTTCCACATAAGAATCAGCTTCAACTTCTGTCTGGTACTTTATTGACTAATAGTGTTGGGAGACACATAAGTACTTAAGAATATCATCTAATTTATCATACTTACAAGTCACTCTTGTCAAAATACAGTCAAGATCTTTGGTTAATGATTTGACACTAGCTAGCATTTGTGCTTGACCAAAATTTAATGCTTTTCCGCCATAGTTCCTCCAAGTTTTCAGAAACTCTGGGAAATAGGAAACATGCTAGATACTGGCAGAAGTGGTGAAGCCAAAGATGTGATCATCAACAATCCCATTTCTCTCTTCTGTGAAACAAATGCTGCTCCTCCTCCTACACTGACATGGTATAAAGATAGCCATCCTCTGACCTCCAGTGACAAAGTCATGATTTTACCAGGTAAAAATCACTGTGAACATTTGAAAATATGAATCTCTGTCAAATGTATTTCTTCTCATGTATTTAACCAATGAAATTGCTTAGGGCTGGGGACGTGCTCAGTGGCATTGAGTCTGCCTGGCAAGCTTAAGGTTCTGAGTTCAATTCCCAGTACAGAGGAAAAAAACAAGAAAAGAAAACCTCCTAATTAAATTACTTGGCCCTCTGGCCATGTAATTTAACTGGCATTAAGTTGCTATTATTTCACTGGTATCCATGTAGCTTAAATCAAGAATAGTCTAACTTCAGAATTTAATAATAGTGTAGGTCATTTTAGTAAATATTTTCAGGTCTAACATAAGACCACTCTGTCAAATTGTGATAGTAGTTTTAGGAAAGTCCTTTGGCTTCCTCATGCTTGCTTTTCTCTACTAAAACCTTGAAACAATCAGTTTTCTTTCTATACTTTATTAAAATAAGTTCTAATATATATATACTTGTTACTATAAAATATTAAATGATTTGTCATAAATACATTATAATTGAAAATATTTTAGTGTTTATGTGATGTTTAAATTGTTGCTAAATAATATTTTCACAGCTTTAAATAAATTTTATTAAATATTCAAATCCAGGGATTGTCAAAACTCATCAAATTGTACAGTTAAGATCAGTGCATTAAATAAATATATGTAAATTTAGCCTGAATTAAGTAAAACAGTATCTTGAAAAAAATAATAAAAAATGAAAACAAATAAATAGATATGGCAACTATGTAATATGTGATTCTAAATTAGATCTGGGTCTGGGAAAATAACTATAAAAGTATACTGCAAATGGTAATGAAATTTGAGTATGGACTATGTATTCGATAATAGTTTCATATTAACTTTAAATTTTGTGCTTTTGATCCTTGTACTATAATTATTTGATGGATTATCCTGTACTTACAAAATACTGATTTATGAGTATTTAGGATTAAAAGGGCATCCCATCTCCAACTAACACTCAGATTGTTCAAAAAAGGTAGTATACGTATGACATAAAAAGTAATGTGAATGGCGTGAAACAAATAGCATAGCTGAAAATTTTTATATATTTATTGCAACTTTCTAAGTTTGAAATATCAACCTAAAATATTTTAAAATACGGAGAACTATTCTTTAAAGATTCTATGTGTATGAGATGGGGATTTAGCTCAGTGGTGCTTCCACCTACTTCACAAGCACAAGGACCCGAGTTTGATCCCTGGTACCAAAAAAAAAAAAAAAAAAGATTCTATGTGTAATAGTACACTTCCTACTTTTAAATCTCTGGATATCACTTTTTCAAAGAAGTACTTGTAAGAAACAGTGTAAATGTCTATTATAATTATTCAAAACTGTGAAAGTGTGAAGTCACTACATGAAAACATTCCGGAAGGAACACGATGAAGGGCGCAGAGCATCATTTCCCTCCCACTCCAGGAAAACTTGCCTGAGCTGCTCATTTCTCAGGAGATCTAATCCTATTGCAATCTTGATTCACTTTTTAATAATGTGATATTATGAAAATGGATAGTTTCTGAAGTTAAAATTGAATGATGAGACACAGTAGGATCCTAGAAATAAAATTTAAGGAAGTCATTCAACCTGAAAAGTTGTGTCTGTGTTTATGATCTGTGTACAGCCTAAGATTCAGAGAACTAAATACACTGGGGTCTATTTGTAGGAGGGCGAGTGTTGCAGATTCCCCGCGCTAAAGTGGAAGATGCTGGGAGATACACATGTGTGGCTGTGAATGAGGCCGGGGAAGATTCCCTTCAGTATGATGTCCGGGTACTCTGTGAGTTTGTTTTCTTTCATTTACTATGCATTCTTCTGGTCAAAAATGCTTTTCAGAAGCTAATGTTTGTTACCCTGAGCACTTTAGAGATTATAAAGATAACCAGAAACTAATAGTCCTTCCAGCGAATTATTTCATATACAAATTGAGAGCAAATTGTTAGAACTTTTGAGATATTAAATAACCAAATGGCTAAAACTGTGCACTTCCCCCCAACAACAAAAGAGGGAGTTCATTGACTCATGAATCTGCAAAGTCCCAGGGTCTATCTGGCTTCTAACATGTCTGAATTGTATGGTTCAAAGGCAGTCAACCGGACTTGACCTTTTTGCTTTGTCTTGATTCTGTTTTTATTTATTAATGTCCCTCCTGAGTAGGAATCCCCTTGAATAGTAAGGTGGTCCCTAGCAACTCAGGCTTAAATCCCTCAGTTTTATATTGAAGTGAAAGTTTTTCTGTCTTAGTCCATATTTATAATTGAAGACCTGGAATTTGCTTTCCATGGTTTCAGTTGGCCAACTGTGAGTCACATTATTCATCTCTGAGCTCATTTCAGACCCAGAGGTTACAGGGTTCAAACTGATAAAGCCTGGTTCAGGCGCCCACTCTTGACCCAGAGTCAGCTCCATCTGAGTTCAAGTACAGACAGTAGAAGAAGCATTGCTTCTTTAAGGGAAAAGATACATGATGTTACTAGAAATAGATGCTTGCATTGGAAGAGCCTGAGCTACAGAAATGGCAGTGGGAATACATAGGAAGTGGTCAGAATGAAAGATTTTATAGAGGAAGTAATTAAGCAATGTGAAGTATAGGCACTTAGCGCAGTGTGTAAGGAGACACTGATGTCTTTGTCCTGGGTGACTGCAAAATGGCGTCAAGATGAATAGAACTAGAAGACCTAGGAAATCAACATGATTAGGGAGGGAAGGAAGGACATCAATTTGACATAGTTCTAGTAAACTTGGGTAAAATGTGGAAAGAGAAATTGAAGGTAAGAAATTCTCTGTAAGAAAAAGGGTGAACCAAGAATATAGATTTAATAATTCACAAACAGGTGGTAGGTTGTTAAAGGTAAGGCTTCCAACAGAAATTATTATGTAGTAGAAGATCAAAAGAAGATAAATGAAGAATAATTTACAGTTAGAACAAAAGGGAAAACAGAATTAGAAGAGGACTGTCTAAGGAGTTAATGGAAATCAGTAAATTACTGTGTTCCAGAATCAAAGACATAGAAAGGTCATCAAATAGGTTTTAACACTGGATGCTAAAATGAGTTTAGAAAAGTAGAAACCAGGAAAAGCCCATTTGGCTTTGAAACTAAAAAGGCATTGATGAAATTTAAAAGATCAATTTACATGGTATGGTATGCTGCAAAGCCACAGGGGGGAAAAAGGATAAAATTCAACACATAATCAAAGGAAAAGGATATAAAAACAGAGTACTCTAAGATTTTTTTCTGAGCAGCAGAAGGTAGAATAGAGTTTGGGGATCAACACCTCGTTGGGGAAATAAAACAAATTTAAGAGATTTGAACATGCTTATAGATCAAGGAAAATAACCTAATAGAAAGGGGTAAAGTTTCAAGCGAGTGTGTAAAGGCAGAGAGTGTGGGGATGGATAGTGTAAGGTCCTAGAATATGGAAAATGTGCAAGCAAGGAACCAAGGAAGGTTAATTAGCTTTTCATGAAGAACTAGAGAGATCTGAACCAGTGCAAAGAGAAGTGCTTTAAGTTCCCCCCATTAAGTATGAGTATAATAAACAGTGACAGGAGTGGAATTGTTGCTGTGGAAAACAAAAACTGTTAGCATTTGGCAATGTGGGAGATCTGACAATGTGGAGGGGGACACATGTGGCTCAGTTCTTGCTTTATACAGTCACCTGGAAGGAGTGGTGCGCAAAAGCAGCTGATGTGGCCCGCTGGGAGTGGGATCGGGGCTGTGGAAGGAAGTACATGGTGGAAGCCCTGGAGAGTGAGATCATAGGTGCAGAAAGAATGATGGAGGATCACGGAAGTGACCGGCCCACTCATGAAGTCCGGGCTGCGCAAGCGGGAAGGAACCTGATGGGCAGGTTGTAGGGAGGGAGGGACGGAAGAAGTAGAGTTGTCAGTGCAATCAAAGAGCAGTTTGCAAAGGAAACTCTGCGCAAGCGGGAAGGAACCTGATGGGCAGGTTGTAGGGAGGGAGGGACGGAAGAAGTAGAGTCAGTGCAATCAAAGAGCAGTTTGCAAAGGAAATCCAAAAAGAGGTGAAGAGAGAGAACACTAAAATTCCAAATTTATTTGTTTAACCAGTTCCTCACTCTATGCCAGGTACTGTGAGAGGCTCTGAGGATGCAGCAGCAAATACAGTGGATATCAATAAAAAGCACATGACTCTGAGTATAAATTGTGTGCAATGAGAGTAATATTGAAACTCCATTATGTTCTTGTGGCATTGATTATTTTCTTCGTAAAATTTCAGTTTGATATTTGGAAACTCAATACCAGAAAACAGCATCTACATTAAACTTGTGTTTTTTACTGATTGCTAAAGAGTGAAACAACAACAACAACAAAAATAACCAAGCTTTCAAAATAAGAGATTAGTTACTTTGAAAATAAATATCTACATCTACTTCTGTATATAACATGTGATTTTTCATGTACCTGCATTCTGTAGTATTTGTTTACATGAATAAATATGTGTGGAAAAATGCAGAGGTAGAATTCTCAAACTTCAGCATGCTTAAAGATCACTCAGAGAGCCTGCTAAAACATTGCTTTCTTGGTCCTTCCTAGACATCTTTATGGGGATCTGTGAATTTGCTTTTCTAATCTAGTTTCCAAGTGATGCTAACATGACTTAGGTTGAGGCTGGTGAACACTTTGAATAGCCTACGTAATCCCCGTACAAATAAAACCAAATCTGAACATTTCAAAAACACTTTAAAAGCTGTCATTTGTCTGGCTCATCGTTAAGACAAAATAGTCTTTTAAATTATGATAACTTGAAAAATTACTTCTTATATGTATGCTTAACTCAGAAGCCATAGTAGAAGGGATCGAGAGAGAAATGAGATATTTTGGAGAAGAGCTGGAATTGGGCTAAGTAGGAATGAAACTACTGGGATTATTAGTCCAAGGTAAATGAGAAAGGGAAAAAAATAAACCCAAATCTAATCCTTTTATCACCACCCTAATTTATGAGTGTTAAATGTTACTTGAAGATCATTCATTTCTCCTTCAAACTTTGTTTCTCTATCACTGTCCCAAACTTTTTAAAGCTGTTAAAAACTAGAATAATTTAGGAGAACTCCTGTGGCCCATCAGTGTTTCTTTGCTCCAATCACTTCACAGTACCGCCAGTTATCAAGGGAGCCCCTGGTGAGCTCCCGGAAGAGGTCACTGTGCTGGTGAACAAGGGTGCACTGCTGGACTGTTCATCCAGTGGCAGCCCGACCCCGAGGAATTCCTGGCAAAAAGACGGAAAGCCTTTGCTGGAAGATGAGCATCGTAAATTCGTATCTAATGGAAGAATGTTACAGGTAAAAGTGTGATTTTAAAATAGTTTTTAATTTTATAATTCTGTTTTAGACTTTTAAAAATAATTATTAGTTTGCATTATATTTATAAAGACAACTAACCCTCAAAAGCATATAACATAACTCTCCCTCTTTTACTGCCACTATTAGAAATGACCAATGACAATAGTTTTGTATAAATTCTTCTAGACACTGTTTTTACTTACCCTCAAATTTAATACAGTGTAGTCTGTATGATAAAAGACACAGTTTAAAAAGTCATCATTGGGCTGGGGATTTAGCTTAGTGGTTCTGCCACCTGCCTCACAAGTGCAAGGACCGGAGTTCAATCCCTGGTACCAAAACAAAACAAAACAAAAAGTTATCATTGCAATCTCACATATTTCTGATGATAACATTCTAAGTACTGTAGGTGTCCTGTAGATTAAGATTCATGCTCTATGGGCAAAGGTTAATTATATACTGGGTTGTTGTTAATCCATGGATGCATCTACATTTTTCTATTCAAGTGTTATAAAAGAAAATTAGGCATGTGAGGAATAATATGAATTTTTTAGACAGACTACAAGTCCATTAAATTGCTAACTAATTATGCTATGGCTAAAGAATCTAAATAAAACTATAAATATATCCCACACAGGTCAGATGTCACAGTTCACCATACAGAATCAGGCTCACTGCCTATAAATAATGTGGTAATCTCAAATATCATCTAAACTTCGTCAGTATTTCTACTTGCCGATCATAAAACCTCTGCCAATATGCTCAAATATTTCTGAGTCTAGAACCAAAAGATATATAAATAATGGATAGAAAATTCTACGTAAAAATAAATACAACATTCTTCTACCTTAGCTAACTACTGCTGTATCAAACAAACCATTTCAAACCTTACTGACTAAAATGTTAAGCATCTATTAGGCTCATAAGTCTGGTGGCTGGCTGCATGGCATTTCTGGTTTCAGCTGGGCTCACTCAAGTGCCTGCGTAGATCTGTGGATCGAATCCACAGCCTTGATGATCTCGTCTGGGCTCTTGCACATGCACATCTATGCGCTCAGATGAATGAGGCTGATCCCGCCCCATCTGACCTCACAGTCTAGCACACCAGTCATGGCTTCCTCCCATGATGATGGTATTGTTCCAAAAGAGTAAGCAAAAGTGCACACCCCTAATATCTGAACTCTTTCTTTTTTCCTCGGTACTGAGGACTGAACTCAGGACCTTGCCCTTGTGAGGTATGCACGGCACCGCTGAGCTAAATCCCTGGCTCACCCCTGGTATTTGAAAAGATACAGTGTCTCTTGTTTTACATTCTGTTACCAAAACCAGTGAGAAGCTCAACATAAATTCCACATGTCCTCTCCACCTCTGGATGGGAAAAGCTTCAAAGTCACATGGCTAGAAGAATAGACAAGAGATGACTGAGAGGATAATTTGGAATATTTTACAGTCAATGTATTATGAGAATATAAAATTTGCTTTTTCTGTTTAGAAATTCTGTAAAGAAATATTTATTTAATGGACCTGTCTAATAAAAGCCAGCATGGATGCATGCTAGTATATGCAAAAATTCACTTTCTTATATTCATCCAGTATTAACTAGAGAAAAACATAAATGCTTATTCTAAAAAATAATGCAATGTGTCACAAGTTGCTGTATTAAAAGTTTCAGTTATAATTTATTCACTTTTCCCTTAGATTGTAAATGCTCAAATAATTGACGTCGGCAGGTATGTGTGCATCGCTGAGAACTCAGCTGGAAGTGCAAAAAAATATTTTAATCTCAATGTTCACGGTAAGACTGCAGACCACAGTTCCACAAATATCTGTTGGGATGTTCTTGCAAAAGCAGAGAAACCCTGTTTTAGATTATCTAGTTTTATTTCCTGTTTTTAACTTTGCTCAATATGTGGAGTCTGCATCCATTTGGTCTCCTCTTTTTCTTCCAATAATAGCTAGTATGATTTATACAGCATAAATCTAAGAAGCCCACTTTTAAATTATTTTAGATAATAATTAAAAATATATTTAGAAATGGGAAGAAAGGAGCTAAAGGTGTAGGGACGGTGGGATGGGTAGGGTAAGGGTAATAAGGGAAAAGAAAAAATGTGAGATAATGAAAAGATGAAAATAAAGTGTTTGTAGATGGGGAGGGGAGGAGGGGGTGAAGGGAGGGCAGGGACAAGGGGAAAAAATGAGAACCAAGACATATCATGTAGAGGTACAAATTCCGAACAATGAATGTAACTGTACTGTATCCCTAAAATGTACGAATAAACTCAATTAAACCTGAAAAAAAAATATAGCTACCCTAGGGCTTTATACTAGTAATGGGGGGCGTATTCCACCTAAAACAGCTACCTTTACTTTCTCTTGCTAAATGCTTTCACCTCTGCTTTATAGGGAAAAGAGGAGGCATAGCCCGGAAACGACTCAGATGCCTGCCATTAAATCTCCCCACGTCTCTTTCTGCCATTTCTTCCTTCTCTCCTATTACAACAAAAGAGAAAGCTTTCCTTTACTTTCCAAAAGCCAAAAATTAACCTGACTTTAGGTTCCTGACTGTAACCTTGAAAATTCACCGCCTGCTCCTTCTTTTGAATATTGAAATTTGCACTGTTTACTGGCTTCTTCTCAAACTTTACTTGTATCTTCCATCTTCAGCAAGTCCTTCCTTACACCTAATGTTTACCTTCAGCTACCTTCCTCACTCTCTTCTCCATTTCAAAGTGAACTTCCCTAATAGCTACATATATTAAATAGCCCATCTCTTTTACTCCTCCTTCATCACTGTGTTCCAAATCCTGCCTTCCCGACCCTACTGAACGTGCTTACAGAGTTCGTGAAATTACACTTTTTTTTTTTTTTTGTGGTACCAGGGATCGAATTCGGGCCCTTGTGCTCAAAAGGCAGGTGGCAGAACCACTAAGCCAAATCCCTGGCCCTTTCACTTTTATTAATAAGTCCAGTGGGCACTTTCCATCTTGTGCCTTTTTTTTTTTTAACTTTTGAACATTTGATATTCTTAGCCACTGTCTTTGACAAAAATTCTCTGTTGACACTTACGCTTTCTTGCTGGTTCTTTTTCCTCTCCTTGACTATTACACTTTAGTTCTCAAAGTTTCAGATTTTGTTCTCTTCCAGTTTTTTCCTAGACAACTTCATGCAGTCCCAAATTTTAGTTACTATGTGCAAATAGCTTCCAAAGTTGATCTGTGTCTACTTCCCTGTCAGGAACTTCAGATCCTTGCACCCAAATACTCACTTCTTACAGACACAAATGTCTAATAATGACCCCAAAATGATTTATATAAAACTAAACATAAAATATTTTCCAGAAGTTCATTTCTCTCCCATGGAGACCAAAAGATGGAAAGAGGGAAGAGGGGAAGGTGATGAAAAAAGAATTAAGATGTGTTGTGTACCGACATCTCAGAAGAATGTAATCATTATGTACTGTACACATGTACTAAAAAAAAAAAAAACCCTTTAAAGAAAAATAAAACGTGTTCCTCTTCCAGAGACCTCTGTCTCAGCAAAGGGTACCATATCCGCTCCTAGATGTCATCCCTGAGCACTCCTACTCCTTAAACCTCATCCCAGTGATTCCTCTTGATTTTATCTACGAATGATGATTTCTTATACCATCCTTGATAGAGCTTCCATAATCTTATGCTCGTACAGTAGCACTAGGCTCCTAACTAGTCTTTCAGGGTCTCTTAAAGTTTTCCAGTCCATAATCTCTACTATAGCTAGGTAATACTTTTTAAATTAATTCCTGGTTTAACTATTTTTCTGTTTCCCATTTGTTAGTCTATGTTTCATCAAGGTTAATGTAAAAAAAAAAAAAAAAAAAACCCTTTAAAGAAAAATAAAACGTGTTCCTCTTCCAGAGACCTCTGTCTCAGCAAAGGGTACCATATCCGCTCCTAGATGTCATCCCTGAGCACTCCTACTCCTTAAACCTCATCCCAGTGATTCCTCTTGATTTTATCTACGAATGATGATTTCTTATACCATCCTTGATAGAGCTTCCATAATCTTATGCTCGTACAGTAGCACTAGGCTCCTAACTAGTCTTTCAGGGTCTCTTAAAGTTTTCCAGTCCATAATCTCTACTATAGCTAGGTAATACTTTTTAAATTAATTCCTGGTTTAACTATTTTTCTGTTTCCCATTTGTTAGTCTATGTTTCATCAAGGTTAATGATTCCTGGGAGACCTTATGCTGTTTATCTTTGTTTAATCCTCTAATTCCTTGTCCCCCCCCCATGCCCATCTTCTTCTTTAAACTCTAATTAGGATAGCTTTTTGGGGGCCGTGTTTTTCCTCCATGTCAGCCTTCATATGGCTGATCCTTCCTTCTAGAAGACATGCTCATTTTCTCTCTTCCATTTATCAGTGGTCTTGTTTCAGTTGTCTCCTTAAATGGCCCTGTCTCCTATTCCCAAGCCAGGTTCCTTCCCCATTTACTCCACTCATGTCATGAACGCCCTTCACTCCTGTGAGCGTTGAGCAGTATTGAGCAGTGACTAAGAGCAAGAGCTCTTGGGTCACGCCTGTGTCTTCCAGTAACAAATTATAAAAAGTTAGGCAAGATTCTAACTTCTCTATATCTCAGGTTCCTCGTTTATGAGAGGATAAAATCCCTAACAAATAAAGCAAGCATGTGGGGATTCAATGCGATAGAATTTGTCAGTTGTTTAAAGCCGTGTCTGGCACAAGACAACCACTCAAAAAATTGTTATGTGTCATTTTTAGTGCAGTGTTTGTCACTAATCACCAACTGTCAACTCTATACGGTTTTTGTCTGTTGCATGGTTAATATTGCATCACATTGGAATACAGTAAGAATTGAATAAATATTTGATGAATGAATTAATAGCAGAAAATAATTACTGGTTCGAAACCATATGACAATGAAGAAAAACAAATGATTTTGCCCTTTTAATGTTTAATTTTGCTTTTGAAGTTTTTAAAGATAATTGGTCTTAATTACAGAGTGTTTTATTGCGTTCTTAAGTTCTTGTGTCCCTTTTACTGTCTCAGTTCAACTGGTTTGAACAAGACTCATTTTTACTTTTATGTATGAATCTGTTCGTTCGTCATCCATTTTTATATCTCCTCCTTGCTTCTTTTTTCCCCTCATTGTTTACAAAATCATTCAAGTGTGTATGACACTATGCTTTCCATATATGTGTGTTTATAGAGAAAGCATTTGTTGTTCTATGTGTATATGTTTTAATGTACATAAGTAGCTTTGCACAGTTTATTTCATTTTTTTTTATTCTACTTTTTCTCTGCATTGCTTTCGCCTTTCAAGTTATTGTTTGGTTGTGAGCAATAGCAATAGTATTATTTATTTAAAAGGTTTTCTGGCTTATGTTGGAAATAATTGATTTACATTTAAAGATAATATATATGATTTATTGATAAAGAGATAATGTTTAAATTAAAATTTTACTCTATCATTGATGTACCAGAAAAATAAAAAACTAAATAATAATACGATGTTTAAAATAAGAGTATTCAAGTGTACTTTGTAAAAAGCACTGTTAGGTATTCCTTTGTACCATATAGTCATCAAATTTCTCTTTGCTAGAACATAATACCCAATACCCACAATTTAAAGGAAGAGAGGTTTAGTTTCATTCATGGTACCAGAGAGATCAGTCCATGGTTGGCTGGCCTTGGGGCTGGAACATGATAGTGGAAGGACATGGCCGAGCACAGCTCCTTAGTTCATGTGAGGTCAGGAAGTAGAGGAGGGGGACAGCACCAGAGAGGAAGAGGCCACATATAGTACCCCAAGTCTTATTCACACAGACAAACCAAGAGGTGTGCTCTACTAATTTTGTAGGTATCTCTGAAAGAAATCAAGTTGATGGTCCATCTTAACTGTCACATTCTACCCCTTGTCCAACTTGACATCTGAATGTGTACCCTTAAACCATATTTTATGTCCAAATAAATACAAGGTCACAGTTCTGTTTAACATAACTACTCTGTGCACAACCAAGAACACACTAATGCCTTCTGTAAAGTCTCCGGAGTTCCACATTGTTCATAAGTCCAAGTCACAAGTCTCTTCTAAGAGTCAAGGTAAACCCTTAGCTGTAACACCCTGAAAATTCAAAACTCAAGTTACATAGTTCCAATATGCTGTTACTGGGTAAACATTCCCATTCTGAAAGAAAGGAATAGGGCTATAGAAAAGAATAGGACCAAAGAAGACTGAAACCTGACAGGGTAAATATTAAATCCATGTCTGGCACCTAGACACGGTGGAAAGATGTAAGTTCCAACGGGCTTGGGCAGCCCCATTTCAATTACTTTGCTAGTTTCAGCTCATATAGCTTCTCTTTTGGACTAGATCTACTCACTGCCTGCTGCTTTTCTTTCTTTTTTTTTTTTCCATTAAGTTTATTGGCACATTTAAAGCAAACAGTACAGTTACATTTATCATTGGGATCTTGTACCTTTACGTGATGTACCTTAGTTCTTGTTTTGTCCCCATACCCCTGCCCTCCCACCCTTCCCTATTTACAAAGACTTTGTTTCCATTTTTTCTTTCCCTTATTTCCTTTCCCCTCCCATTCCCACTGCCCCTTTAGCCATTTTCTTCCTATTTCACACTATCAATTATACCATTTGAACCTTACTTACACTTTTTGGTTTTTACGCCAGAGAAGCTATTTGATATTTACTCGTGTGTCCTATTTATTTCACTTAAGAGTATAGTCTCAATGTGCATCCATTTAGCTATAAATGTCTCTAGTTTCACATTCTTTATGGCTGAGTAATACTCCATTTTATAGAAAAACCCCATCTTCTTTATCCAGTCTCCAGTTTATGGGCATTTGGGTTGTTTCCATGTTTTAGCTATTATGAACTATGCCACTATAAACATGGGCGTGCATGTATCACTGTGATATGATTCTTTTAATTCTTTTGGGAAGATACCCAGGAGAGGGATAGTTGGGTCAATGGCACCTCTAATCCCAGCTCTTTGAGGTATCTCCATGTGGATTTCCATTGTGGTTGCACCAGTCTGCACTCCCACCCAACAATGGAGAAGGGTTCCTTTCTCCCCACAGCCCTGCCAGCATTTGTTATTGGTTCATTTCTTGTTGGTTCATTTCTTGATAGCAGCCATTCTTTCTGGGTTAAGGTCAAACCTCAGTGTTGTTTTCATTTGCGTCTCTCAAATGACCCTTGTTTCTGACCTCTTTAACCTTCTGGCGCCTACACTGCACCTCTGGCTCATTGCCACAACCTTGTGCACCCTCTTTTCAGCACATTGTATGGCCACTTGGGCCTTTTTTGAAATCTGAGTGGAAGCCTCGATGACACCATAATTCTCGCATTATACATACCTATAAAACTTGCATAACCCAGACATTGCCAACATCTGCCACCACTGTGAAGTACCATGGCTCCAGCAGTCTCTGAGTACCTCAATAGCTCATCATGGTGAAATTAATCCTGAGAAACCAATTCCCTACATGGTCCTTCTTGAGCTGAACAGGTTTTAGGTTTTACATTTTTTTGCTCTTGAGCCTGCACTAGGCTAGGTCTTGATGATTCCTTAGATGCCCTCAAAATACCTTTCTTCCTGTACCAGTTCAAAGTATTTGGTGTCTTTTTAATGACAGTGATCTCTTCGGCATCCACACCTTCTTTGGCATAATTTACACATGGTTCTCCTTGGGGCACAATTTGAGTTTTTCAAATCCTTCTGTTCTGCTTTTTTCCAGTTCTCCCCATAAATCTGGCCCAAAGCAGTCCATAGCACCCATGCCAAAGCCTAAATTTTGGATTGCCTTAAAATTTTCTCTTTCAAATTAATTAGTTCACTGCTTTTAAATTTGGCCTTTCTCAGAATCTCAGGATATGGGAAAAATGTAGACAGTTTCTTTGTTAGAATGTAACACGGGTGGCCTTTAGTAAAATGCCCAAGAGAATCACCATCTAAGAACTTTATGAGCCTGGCTCTTACTGTCTATATTCGTATTAGCATTCTGGTCTACTGAGTAATGACCAGAAATACCCATGAAGCTCTGCTTACATCATTCTATGCCTCTCTAGCACACATCTCCAGAACTTCACAAATTCTTCCTGCAAACCAGTTCCAAAGGCCCCTGAACCACATGCTTAGATATAATCACAACAACAACCCCACTTTTCCAGTACCAATTTCCTATACTGGTCAACTTTCCCACTCTTGGGATACAATACCTGACACCCATAATTTACATGAGGAGAAGTTTATTTGACTTTGGTTCCTGTGGGTTTAGTCCATGGTTTCTTGGGTCCAAGATTAAAAGTATTGCAGAAAGACATAGTGGAACAAAGCTGCTCAGTTCATGTCAAATGGGAAGAAAAGCAAAAGAACAGTAGGACAACACCACAGAGCCAGAGACTAGAGACCAAATTTTGTACCCAAAGTATACCTACATGATCCACCGAGACATGCAGAAGTGTGCTTTCCTAACCCCTTAGGGTTTCCCAAGCCAGTGAAATTGAAAGATCAGCAGAACTGTTGCCTACTTTTTCAAAATCATCTTATGAACTGTTCTGTATATTTTACAAATAAAATGCAGAATAATCCTAACTGAGAATTCTGGTACTCTCATTTGTGAAAAACAAACATGGTGGACATGAGTTTGATGAAGGCATCAGGAAACTTGTAAGGACAGCTCTATACTTAATGGAAAAATTCACTCTGTTTTAACAGAGTATAGTGGGTAGAGTTACATTTAGTAAGTTGGAAATTGTATCTCTGATAACATCATATTTCATTTTTAATGTACACACTTTTACAGTTCCTCCGAGTGTAGTTGGTCCTAACCCTGAAAATCTCACTGTTGTTGTGAACAATTTCATCTCTTTGACCTGTGAAGTCTCTGGTTTTCCACCTCCTGATCTCAGCTGGCTCAAGAACGAACAGCCTATCAAGCCAAACACAAATGCTCTCATTGTGCCTGGTAAAGAACTTATTATTCTTATAAATCAAGCCAAACATTCTCATTTTCCTTTATTTTAAGACAGATAGCATTACACCTTAGTCTCTTTCCAAACCTTTGCCTTTCTTTGTTTATTTGTTCACAGTAAAGGCCTCTTTACTGAGCTGGGAACACTAGAGTAAGATTTTGTAGATTTTTTTATAATTGATTTTAGTCTACATGTTCAACAACAAGGTGAAATTTAGAGACAGAACAGCTTAACAGTTGTGAGTGAAATAGATGTTAAGTAATACTTTCATTGTATAAAGTTTCTCAATTTTAATCAATCTCAATGCTTCTATATAGATGATAGATGATATAGACAGAGAAAAAGGAAAGAAATGGATAGTTGGATGGAGATGACAGATCATAAACTACAGAGAGACAATGACCTCTGTTCTGTGGAAAACTTAAATGCAGAAAACACTTAACATATTTTAGCTCTAGTACTCTATTTTCTCATGAAGACCTATATCAAATAGTTTAACTATCCAAGTTATTTATTAGAAAAAAAATCCTAGGTGTCTTCCTTTATGAGAAAGTAGAATCAATACTTTTTAAAAATCAAAGAAAATTGATTTGATCGTTTCATTTTAAATATGGATGCTTCGGTATAAATTTTGCTGTAAGAAAGAGTATGCCATTTTTTTCATATATTTTGTCATTTACCTTAGTGATAAATTAGTTATTAGAACAACCTCTATACCTCAATTTACATTATATTTCCCACAGGTGGTCGAACTCTACAGATTATTCGAGCTAAGGTATCTGATGGTGGTGAATATACTTGTATAGCTATCAACCAAGCTGGTGAAAAGAGAAAAAAGGTTTTCCTGACTGTTTATGGTTTGTTTTCCCTCTCTTTGTGATATTTCACTTTGAAACTGGTACTCACTCTTTTGATCGGGGGAACTTAATACAAAAGATGTTTTTTCTTGTTTTTTGTTCTCTTCCCTCAGTGCCCCCCAGCATTAAGGATCATGGCAGTGAGTCTCTTTCTGTAGTTAATGTAAGAGAGGGAACTTCAGTGTCATTGGAATGTGAATCAAATGCTGTCCCACCTCCGGTCATCACCTGGTATAAGAATGGGAGGATAATAACAGAGTCTACTCATGTGGAGATTTTAGCTGATGAACAAATGCTGCACATCAAGAAAGCTGAGGTGCATCTTTTATTCTTGCTTGACATTGACACTCTTTGGCGGGGTTGTGGAAGAGATAGCCGGATGTCACAGATCCCTTTTACTACAGTGAAAAATGATGTGTGTTAAAGAATACATAGGCAATGCCATTGCCCTTATTTTCATTAAAAAATAAAGTCACAGGACTGCAGAAGGCAATTAGAAGTGGGACATTGGAACATAAAGATGACTGATGATTTAATCTACACTCGAACAGTGTGATTGGTCATCTATAACTTAATGGAGCACATACAATAGTATCTTTTTCTTTTAGGTATCTGACACAGGCCAGTATGTATGTAGAGCTATAAATGTAGCAGGACGAGATGATAAAAATTTCCACCTCAATGTATATGGTGAGCATCTGCCTCTAATACAACTCTTTTTCCCCCAGATATGCAAATGAAAGAGTGTCCTGAATTAACTTCATGAGGACACATGGGTTTCTTGTCTTTTTTGCAGTGCTACCCAGTATTGAAGGACCTGAAAGAGAAGTGGTTGTAGAGACAACAAGTAATCCAGTGACCCTGACATGTGATGCCACTGGGATCCCACCTCCCATGATAACGTGGTTAAAGAACCACAGGCTTATGGGTAATGGAGCTGTGCATTTTTGTGACTGTCTTCTTTTGTTCTTAATTCACTGTTTCTATAAACTGGGACATTTTCAGTACTCTGCTCACAGCTGTGTTTAGTTCAAGAAAATCTAGTGAACTGAAATACAAATTTATAAAATAGACTTACTGGAAAATGGTTATTCATTTTATAAAGAATTATCTTTCTCTTTTAAAAAAATAATTCTCATTTAAAATCAAAGTACAAAGAGAAAACTTAAAGAAATGTAACGTCAAAGAAAACATTTTTTGTTGAGTATTGTAGAGATGTTAATGAAAAGCTTCTTTATAGTTTGCTTTGTCTCCTGCAGAATACTCTGACTCACTCGAGGTCCACATTTTGTCTGGGGGAAGCAAACTCCAAATTGCCCGATCTCAGCATTCAGATAGTGGAAACTATACATGCATTGCATCAAATATAGAGGGGAAAGCACAGAAAAACTATATTCTTTTGATACAAGGTATGTCATCCATGTGATGATCCATCTTTAATCTTTTTGTTATATTCCCTCTGTAATACAAACTATCTACAGTTATTGGGTTCACAGAAATTGACTCAGAATAGCGTTAGATCACCAAATATTTTCTCAATTTTGTTTTCCCTACATTCTGTTTCCAAGAAAATTGACATAATTGTAGAAAATAATAGATTAATGAATTTCTATTGCTTCCATTTTAAGTGAAATTATTCACTTCCTATAATGTATATTATATTGAATTATACTTATTTACTGAAAACCAGCACAGTTTATTTTGATGCTATACCTTTAAGTCAGTTTTTATTTGTATAGACAAGATTTAATTTATGAAGTTTTACTGTGGTCTAATAACAGGTAAGAAAGTAGATAAACTTAGAATAATTATGAGTTTTATATAATTTTGGGTTCAGAATAAAGTGCGTTAATTTTTCTTGAACAAATGTTTGATTATTTCCTACTATATTCCAGCATAGTATTAATTACTGCAGAGGCTGTTTATTTCTTTTGATTTTAAATAAACCTCGGAGTATGACTTTGGGCTCAGCATTGAAATTGAGGTGAAGTCTAACTTGAAACTAAATTAAAATAACTTTTTTCTAATTTTATTACAGTTACTAGGTAAAGAATTTCTCCTAAATTGTGCATTTCACTGTGACTGTTATATCTGTTGTATCCTTTGCTAAAGCTAGCTCCAAAAATAATTGAAATTAAAGAAAAAGAAAAATACATTTATGTGCACCTGTGGTCTCTTTGTAATGATTAATGATGCTTGAGATTTTAGAAGCATAAAAGAAAGGTAGTTATTCAGAGATTCAATGTCATAAAATGGATATTTAGTTATGTTTAATTTATTAATAATAGATGTCAGTCATAGGGTATGTTATATGATCAAACATTTTGCCAGACTTTCTCTGTACTAAATTATGTCTTGAGACTAGAGATCACACATGCACATAGGATGTATTTGAGTGCTTGTCACACTCATGTATTAGATGCTATTTATATGGAGTGTCATTAGCATTCGATTCGACTTCTTGAGTGCTCTAAATTCTGCAAATTTACTGTATCTTTTATCATGTGGATGACTAAAATGACACTTGGGACAGTTACGCAGCCATGTACTGGTAAGTATTTAGCAGTTGATTCTCCAAACAAGAGCATCATTTGTTGCTGAACTGAAATCACTGGCCAGTTTCTTGGTAGAAGTGTGACCACCACAGCCTATTTCCAACTACTAACATGATACTGCTGAACACAGTGAGGAATATGTGCAAAAGTGACTCCTGTGAGGTAGTGTGGGTTTCCACCAGCACATTTAATAGAATAGGAATACAAATGTGTTTCTGTCTGATACCATTAATATCTTTATAACTTATGGCTTGATCACATCGTTAAAGTACAAGCCAAAAATGGCTTAATGAAAGAGAACAGAAGATCCTGGGTAATGAAAATTATAATATGCCTAATTAAACAAGTTAATGGAAAGTCCTTAGATACTTTCCTCAGATATTTATGACACCATTTTATAAAACAGGTTCTTCTGAACTATATTAATCATAAACTATCAATAAACTGCTGTAAGAATCTAATCTAATCATTCTTTAATCTAAAAATGATTCCATTTGGCCAGGAAGGGCACTGATGCAGTAGATCTGTCACTGGCCCTTTTGAGTAGATAATTGCATCAGTTTACAGGTACACCAAGAGTATGGAGGTGAGCAGATTCCTTGGTCTTCCTCATTTAAAAGTAACTCATGAAAATAACAATAGTCTGATCTTAATCTAGGAAGAATATGATTTGGAAATAGCATGTTCTGGGATTGTGTTGCATTCATTAAAATATGTATATCCTTGTTAATGAAACTGCTCACTGTGTCTCCCTAGTTCCTCCAAGTGTTTCTGGTGCTGAGACTCCAAGTGAAGTCAGTGTCCTTCTGGGAGAGGATGTTGAGCTGATCTGCGATGCAAATGGCATTCCTGTACCAGTTATCCGGTGGCTGAGAGATGGAAAGTCCATCACTAATGGTGAAACAGAAAATATCCAGTATGTTTAAAACAAATCTTCCATTATAAATTATAAGGTCATCTACAATATTTTATGCTTCAAATTTCACATGGATAATAATAATATAAAATTCTATCTTTTTTCAGCTTTAATTGAGTTTATTGGTACATTTTAGGGATACGGTACAGTTACATTCATTGTTGGGATCTTGTACCTCTACAAGACAGGTCTTGGTTCTCATTTTTTCCCCTTGTCCCTGCCCTCCCTTCACCCCCTCCTTGCCTCCCCATCTACAAACACATTATTTCCATCTTTTCATTTTCTCACATTTTTTTCTTTTCCCTTATTACCCTTCCCCTACCTATCCCACCTTCCCTACACCTTTAGCCCCTTTCTTCCCATTTCACATTGTCAGTAATCTTATTAGGATCTTATGTATTATTACAGTTTCCATTTTACTGGATCTTAGCCTTCATTTTATTCACCAAGAGAACAGATATTTAGTAGTATTTAATACAAAAATTTTCTGTAGAGAACCCTCAAAAGTGTATGTATATGTGAGACCCTTAGTCATTGACTCATAAAATCTCCTGATACACTCATTCCTCAAAATGTTAGTTAAGTACTGTTGATTATATTTTTCCAATCTCAGAATGTTCATACAAAAAAAGTCTGTATCGTAATTAGTTTTTCTTTCCTGCTAAAGTCAAGCCAACATCCTGTACAGTGCTCAGTAATCTTAGATATGTTTTTGTATCTTGAAACAATCAACCTGCATACATGCTGTATCACTTGGCTCATTTTCAATAAGGTACAATATCATGACCAAGTTCATTCCTTATAATGGTTTGTCCAAGTCCCACTTTGAGCTGAGACTTGTTACTCTTGCCACAAAAAGATGGAATAATAATGTGGGGAGGGTCTCTTGCTACTTGCAACAACAAATTCCTTTGGAATGACAGTCTGTTAATCTACATTGTATACCTCATCACAAAGCTCCACGACCTGAGCATACCGGCATAATTCTATGAGTAAGCAGACATCATTTAAATGCATCACAGAATTTATTATTTTGAACCAATATTTTATACTCAAGAGCTTGGAATATATTTTGTCGTCAATGAGTTGAACATATGCAATCTTAAGTGAGACGATATTATTTTCTTTGTATTCATTTTATGTTAAAATTTAGATGTCTATCCCCTGTAAAAAATTGCATAAATTGCCACATAATATTTTAGAGATATATGATACATTTCACATTTTATTTTTCTTATGTGAACATTTCTGAATAGTTAATGTTTAATTATTTTTAGTAGATAAGCTGCTACCATATTCCACACCAAATACTAGTGACCAGGTGGGACCTAAATATCTTGCATAATAATTACACCTAGAAACTTAAGGTCTATCACTTCTCTTACAGTAACATACTAGACTTGCTTATTTTTGTGTCTACTTGGCTATTTTATGTCTACTTTTTTATATCTACTTTGTTATTTTGTCCATTATATATTGATGTGTAGGTAGAACAATATGTGAATCAAAATAATTTTTCAAGGTCACTTTAATACTTTCCTTTGGACATAGCAATTTGCTTTTTCAGTTCACAGTATGTTTAAACTCATTAATTTTTAAATTTCACATTTTGAAAAAGAAAAGTTCAGCTAGGTCCAGTAATGCTATGTAGTTCTCAATATTAATGTCAAAATATGACTTAATAACATGATATACTAGAAATGGATTATTTACTTTGATACTCAGATCTTCTAATGAAATCATTATCTTTGGAATAACTATAGATAACACTATTCTCTTCCTAAAGCACAGGGGATTTTGTTTGATAATTATGGTAAAGAAAACCAATAATGCAATAAACTTAACTTAGATATCTGTGATTAACTAATGATAAATATATTATTTATTATTATGTGATTTTTTAAAAACTTTAGCAATTTATAGAAAAAATTTGTAAGAGGTATCCATATATGTTATTGATTTGTAGTTAATTAACCTAGTCTGCTTCATCTCATTAAGCTATTATTTGTTTGGGTATAGTTAGATTTTTTTATGTATAATTTATTCAGTTTCTAATTGTCTTTAACAGTGTTCCATTTCCATACCAGAGCTTTAAAATAATTTTTATTTAATTCAAACCCCATATTAATAATTTTTAAAATATATCCTAACTGAGAAGGTACCTCTCACGTTGATCGGGTTGTTCCTGACTTGACTGTCTCATTAATTTTTAAATTTCACATTTTGAAAAAGAAAAGTTCAGCTAGGTCCAGTAATGCTATGTAGTTCTCAATATTAATGTCAAAATATGACTTAATAACATGATATACTAGAAATGGATTATTTACTTTGATACTCAGATCTTCTAATGAAATCATTATCTTTGGAATAACTATAGATAACACTATTCTCTTCCTAAAGCACAGGGGATTTTGTTTGATAATTATGGTAAAGAAAACCAATAATGCAATAAACTTAACTTAGATATCTGTGATTAACTAATGATAAATATATTATTTATTATTATGTGATTTTTTAAAAACTTTAGCAATTTATAGAAAAAATTTGTAAGAGGTATCCATATATGTTATTGATTTGTAGTTAATTAACCTAGTCTGCTTCATCTCATTAAGCTATTATTTGTTTGGGTATAGTTAGATTTTTTTATGTATAATTTATTCAGTTTCTAATTGTCTTTAACAGTGTTCCATTTCCATACCAGAGCTTTAAAATAATTTTTATTTAATTCAAACCCCATATTAATAATTTTTAAAATATATCCTAACTGAGAAGAAGGTACCTCTCACGTTGATCGGGTTGTTCCTGACTTGACTGTATGTTCACTTTTTCTCATAAGGAAATGATGGATATAAAAACTATTAGTGTGCAATTTTAGTCACTTGCCTTTAATCTCCACCAGTTTCTCTGGCTTTGACTTTAATATGCTTCCAAGTACTTAATGAAATAAATTCAAATCATTCTATCCAGGATGAAGACTTCATTTTATAGTGGTGTTTCTTAAAGAACAAAATAATGTAAAATGGGTTTTCCAGATCTTAAGTCCACATTCACCATCTGAGTGCCTCTGTTATGACCTTTTCCATAGAGTGACTGCAAATGGCAGCACATTGAATGTTTATGGAGCTCATACATCTGACAGGGGGAAATACATGTGTGTGGCTACGAACCCTGCTGGAGAAGATGACCGAATATTTAACTTGAACGTCTATGGTAAATATGAAATACACCCAGCTTTGGCTGTGCTACCTTAGGAATTGAGTAATAGGCTGCAGGTGTCTGGAGCATTGAGTTATGAATTAATGCCATTGCTATTTCCATTTGAGATAGAAAGCAGAGAGGCGAGAAGTTGAATTGATTTGAATCAACAGTCTCTCTCTTTCTCCCTCCCTCCCCTTCTTTCTCTCTCTCTGTCTCTCTCTTGCACTCATAGTTCCCCCTAAAATTAGAGGTAATAAAGAAGAGGCAGAGAAGCTAGTAGCTTTGGTGGACACCTCACTAAACATTGAATGCAGAGCTACAGGGACGCCTCCTCCACAGATAAACTGGTTGAAGAATGGGCTTCCTCTGCCTCTCTCCTCCCATGTTCGGTTGCTGTCAGCAGGACAGGTCATCAGGTCAGATCTTATCCTATGTGACTTGCTAAACAGCTGAAACTGTTAAATTCTCTTTCATCTACACAATATTTTTCAAATGCTTTTCCCAACCTTTTCCTGTTGTTTTCTTTCATTAGATTTTTAACAGAGGATTAAAAATATAAAATTAAAACTGTTTCTGCTTATTTAAATTCTCATTTTAGTAAAGTTGTATAAAACGGGTCTTTCATAGATGATTTACTATTACCTATATCTTTCTCAGAGCCATTATTTTAACTAAATATTTTGTGATGAGATGGTAAGAAAATACCTACTATGATAATGTGATTTTTGTGTTAGCATTGTTTGCTGTTAATACATATATGAAAAATATTTGCCTCCCAAATTGTGTTTTATTTTTGGTGCCTTGTCATCGCTGCTTATTGACGTTTGTGGAATCAGTTGTATTTGAGGCATTTATATTTTGTCATAGATGGTTATAAGCTTTATAACTAAAATTTCTCAACATTAATCACCTTCTATGACCTACCTGTGAATAATAATTATTTTATTTGTGGATGTTTGGGTGGGATCAAATTGTGAAACGTTGGATCAAATTATTCCTCAGGATTGTGAGAGCGCAGGTCTCTGACGTCGCTGTGTATACTTGTGTGGCCTCCAACAGAGCTGGGGTGGATAATAAGCATTACAGCCTTCACGTGTTTGGTATGTCACAGATGGGCACTACTGCTTTACTTCATGTCCAGTGTTCAGTAACGAAACTTATCATCAGAAATTCACTTCCTCACAGATTTAGCAATCCATCTTTTCTCCATCACAAACAGTTCTTGAAATAGAATCTTGCTTAGAAAAAATATGTCCTCTTCCAAGGGGTCCACATTTATTGGACCATACTGTCTAGTAAAATATTCTTATAATCTGGCATTTTGATAAATTTGATAAATTTTGATAAATCTAAAAATTGTTAATAGAATTTTAATCCAGGCACAAGACCAGTTTCTCATACTAAGAAAAATCAAGACTGTTTTCTAATAATATTAGCAGTTCATTTAGAATATTTAAAATATGAATAGATATTATGCATATATATATCTGTAAATGTATATAAATAACTCAACTTTCTATTTCTGAAATATTGAGGTTTGCTTGTCCACATTTCTTAAACCCCAGGAACATCTCAGAAAGCTTGGATTATATAAAACTTAATGTAGAACTTGATATTATTTTATTTATTCTGCATATTGAAACTACTCCATACATAATAAATTTAAGAGAAAATCCTAAGAAGTTGAAAAATCATCAAAATTGAAAACACATCCGTTGTATATATTACAATAATTTTGAGGTTTCATTGCTAATATTTGAAAGATTTATAATAGCATACCTAATAGATGTTTTTATAACAAAGTTACTGTTTTATGATATATATTTTAAGTATATATTTTATTGGCCATAGAAAAATTATAGAACTATTTAAATATCCTATTTACTTTTTCTCACACTACAATAGATATAAAGCTTTGTTTCATTTTCTACATAGTACCACCTCATATGGATAATGCAATGGGAACAGAGGAAATCACAGTTGTCAAAGGCAGCTCCACCTCTATGACCTGTGTCACAGAGGGAACCCCTACTCCCAGGATGTCCTGGCTTAGGGATGGCCAACCTCTGGGGCTTGATGCTCATGTGGTGATCAGTTCTCAAGGAATGGTCCTTCAACTCATCCAAGCAGTGACTGAAGATTCAGGAAGGTACACCTGCATGGCCTCCAATGATGCTGGGGAAGTCAGCAAGCACTTTATCCTGAAGGTCCTGGGTATGTAAACATCTCCTAAAGAGAAAATACTTGAAACGGCAGCAACAGTGAAGGCTTAGTAGATAAGTGTAATTCTCAGATTTGCTATGGGACACTATTTGTATTCTTGTTGTATTCTGTTTCTGTATCATAGTTCATCTATATTTACTCTCATTTGTAGCATGTTAGATTGTTGTGTTTATCTGTCTGAAAAGTTGAAAAATCCTACTCATAAAAGATTCTTCACTGAAAGAAGTCTTATAACTAGTTAATAGTTTACTTTTTAACTTTTTCCAAGGACTAAAGCACATTTGATAATAGAAAATTGTATGGAAAAGGATACTATTTATACCATTATGTGTTATCCCAAACAGTTTTAAGTGATCCAATCTGTAGATTATATTATCTCAAATAGTTTAGATTTATTTTCTCTTGTGTACATTTGAAGTAAATAAATTACACATTCCAACATTTTACATGCAAACAAATAGCGTAAAGAAAAACCCACATTTTTTTCCATGAAGCAAAAATGTTTAACCTTGGAAGAGAAAGGAGGGTGAATGAAATGGATTATTTCAGTAATCAAGATTCTTTTTGAGTTTGCTTTTTACACTATGATGATATAGAGGAAATGCCAGGGTCCTTCCATAACACAAAAATGCACTCTACTAAGAGCAGCATAAGCGATTTTGGCAAGAGTCTTGGTTAAGAGAGGCTGGCTATATTTTCACAGTACACTGTAATCTTTCTCTAAGGATCTTTTAAGTTTTAATTGTGTAACTTTAAAATTCTGCTTCAAGCCGGGTATGGTGGCACATGCCTGTAATCCCAGCACTCAGGAGTCTGAGGCAGGAGGATCGCTGTGAGTCCGAGACCAGCCTGGGCTACAATAGTGAGTTCCAGGTCAGTCCCAACTACATAGTGAGACCCTGTCTCAAAAAACCAAAAAAAAAAAAAAAAATCTGCTTCATCTCTCTTAAGCTTCAAGAGGGCAGAGGCACTGTGCATCTTGCTTACTGCTGCATTCTCCGTGCTTAGCATGACACCTGACACATCAGAGATTCCTAATATGTGTTTGTTGGATTGAACGGAACTGAACTAGATACTTTCAAGGTGAATTAATAGGAAATTTACCATAGAGAGAGAAGGAGCAATACCTAAATAGACAAAGAGAGACAACAGGGTATGCCTGAGACTTCCAGAGAGTGAAGAATGATTGGTCATAGAGGAAATTCTCCAGAATATTTAGAGGCACAAGGCAAGAAAATAAGTACAGCAGAAGTAGAGTGGGGGCAGGTAACAAATCTTTATACATCATATCACATATAATATGAATGAAAATAAATGACAAGGGGAAAAAATGAGAACCAAGACATGTCATGTAGAAGTACAAATTCCCAACAATGAATGTAACTGTACTGTATCCCTAAAATGTACCAATAAACTCAGTTAAAGCTGAAAAAAATGACATGATCTTGTGCTGCATTACTTACATATTAAGGATTCAATATTGAATATACATTATGTTCCAGGCATGTTTCTACTCACCACTGAGCAAATAATTATGGAAGGCTCTTATGTGGTGCATTCTGTGTACTAGAACGTGTCATGGGATAAGAAAGACAATGTCTTGCATCTGAAATTCCTACCCCTGGAGGAAAGCAAACACTGAAAACTTAGTTGCTTTTCAGGTGTGTTAAGGATCATGTCGTTGAGATGATATTCTGTGGAATGGTAACTTTCAGATTAGAGCTCTTCAAGGATGCATCGGAGCCTTGAGAGATGGAACTGTAGAGGTGAAGAGAAAGCGTTTGCCTACATTGGTCACCTATAGATGATGGAGCTTGAGATGTCATTTTGTGCTCCTGTAAACTGAATGTGAAAGGAAGAGACAGACAGGAAATATACATGGGCATGGGCAAAGCTATGAAGAAGCTTCAAAAGATTTTAAGGAGTTCCAACCTCATTAAAAGAAAAGAATGTTCAGAAAGAACATGTTACAGCCAGATTTCATTTCCAGAATATCCCTTTGGTGACAGAGTGAAGAATAAATTGAAGAACTGTTGTATCATGTGGGCCTTCAAACACAAGACCTGTTCTTGATGTTCAGGATGAAAGAATCCTGAAGCAGAATCCAGATGAAAGCATTTCTAAATGAAGAAAATGAAGGGGAAATAACTAACAGTGATATCGTGAGAGTAATATACAAAGAGCAGACTTCCCAGTTGAAGAGCTTCTCTGGACGAGACTTGCTCATAATAGATTTATGAACTGGCCAAGCAAAACAAGGAGAAGGTTAAACATTTCAGTACCTGTTGAGAATTAATTCTATTAAACTCTGGAAACCTCTTTATGTGCTACTACACAGACTGAAAAAAAAAACAAAATTGGGGAAGTGCAGTTCTCAACTTAATTCGATCCACGTGGTGGGAGATGTCATAGTCTGTTAGCAGTTCTGAAAAGGTCCATTGTGGATGAAACACTGAAAACGGTGAGAGTGTCACACAAAATAAGGCTAGGGAAATTTGACAATGTCTAGGCCACAAGGAGCTTCGTTGACCTTAGTGAGATGTTTAGTTTTAGTCCTATAACAATTAGAAGTCAATAAAAGTCACAGAATAATATGAATAGTGTTTCAACTTTAAAAAACCCGTCAGCCTGGCTGCAGAGTGGAAAGCTCCTTGGAGCAAGGAAAGAGTGAACTCTGAGACACTACTGTATGATTAGGAATTGCGTTTGGCTATAAATAAGAGTGTTGGTGGCACAAGAAAAGAGCTTTTGTTCTTACTGAGTAAGACGTCTGGAGGTGGGCAGTTGTTGCATTTCAGATGTGCAATTCTTGAAAAGAATGTTCAGAAAGAACATGTTACAGCCAGATTTCATTTCCAGAATATCCCTTTGGTGACAGAGTGAAGAATAAATTGAAGAACTGTTGTATCATGTGGGCCTTCAAACACAAGACCTGTTCTTGATGTTCAGGATGAAAGAATCCTGAAGCAGAATCCAGATGAAAGCATTTCTAAATGAAGAAAATGAAGGGGAAATAACTAACAGTGATATCGTGAGAGTAATATACAAAGAGCAGACTTCCCAGTTGAAGAGCTTCTCTGGACGAGACTTGCTCATAATAGATTTATGAACTGGCCAAGCAAAACAAGGAGAAGGTTAAACATTTCAGTACCTGTTGAGAATTAATTCTATTAAACTCTGGAAACCTCTTTATGTGCTACTACACAGACTGAAAAAAAAAACAAAATTGGGGAAGTGCAGTTCTCAACTTAATTCGATCCACGTGGTGGGAGATGTCATAGTCTGTTAGCAGTTCTGAAAAGGTCCATTGTGGATGAAACACTGAAAACGGTGAGAGTGTCACACAAAATAAGGCTAGGGAAATTTGACAATGTCTAGGCCACAAGGAGCTTCGTTGACCTTAGTGAGATGTTTAGTTTTAGTCCTATAACAATTAGAAGTCAATAAAAGTCACAGAATAATATGAATAGTGTTTCAACTTTAAAAAACCCGTCAGCCTGGCTGCAGAGTGGAAAGCTCCTTGGAGCAAGGAAAGAGTGAACTCTGAGACACTACTGTATGATTAGGAATTGCGTTTGGCTATAAATAAGAGTGTTGGTGGCACAAGAAAAGAGCTTTTGTTCTTACTGAGTAAGACGTCTGGAGGTGGGCAGTTGTTGCATTTCAGATACGTGCAATTCTCTTGGCCTTTATGTCATAGTCAGTAGATGATCAGGCAGCATCCGCTGAACCCCAGCTAACTCAGCACTTTGCTAGGTGCAACAGTAGAATAAGAAACATAGGAAAGGCCTATCTCTGAAGAGTTTCCACATATCCTTAAAAGCCCCACACATACCCACTTACATCTCATAGGGTCAGAAGCCTTATATACTACCCCACCTACCCTCTGCTAAAAAAAAAAAAAAAAAA
>NW_022900923.1:28268118-28340977 GCF_012274545.1 Fukomys damarensis
AAAAAAAAAAAAAAAAAAAGCTAGGAAATTGATTTTTAGTAAATTTCTAGCCCTAACAAAATTAAGATTTCTTAATAGGAAAAAAAGAAGTAAATAATATCGGTAGACACCGCCTCTAGGAAGAAAGAGACATTAATTCAAGTACACTGCATTGTAGCTCAGGTTGAAGTGATACAGGTGCAAGAAGATATTTGCTAGAAATCATTACAGGTGGGGCTCTTAAGACTTCACTATAGACTTGAACATATGGGCGTGATGAAGAGGAGAATGGTTCTTAGTTTCTGGTTTATGAGAGTAAATGATTGGAAGATCCATCACATGCATGGAATGCTGCTAAAGGTTTTGAAGAGGAAGACTGGTTCCATCTGGTTTTTTAATGATTTGAAATGTTTTTTTAAGCATCCAAACTAAAATGTTTATCTAATAATTGCATTTATGAGTCTGGAGATCAGAAGAAATACCTGGGCTAGAGGTGTAAATCATGGAGTATCAGAGTGGACAAAGCTGCTAGAGCCCCAGGAGAAGACAAATGGGCCAAACCTGAAGCAAAGTAATTTACAATCACTTACCACATGCAAGATCTGGGGGCTGTTTGCACAAATCAAGAACGTGCTAGTGTTGTGGCCGGGCATGGTGGCACACCTCTGTAATCCCAGCAGTCGGGAAGCTGAGGCAGGAGGATCACTGAGAGTTCAAGACCAGCCTGGGCTACGTAGTGAGTTCCAGGACAGTCTCAACTACATAGTGAGACCTTGTCTCAAACAAACAAACAAACAAAGAATGTGCTGTTATTTTAGGCCTAGTAACTTAAACTTAGGAGAGGGAAGGTATGCCTAGCTCATCTTTGTGTCCAGTGACAACACAGAATGAAGAATAGAATGTACTGTTGTAAATGGAGAATCAGACAGGTGCTTCCAAGTGTTGCAACGTGCTACAGAAGTGAAAGGGATCAGACGGGTGTAGTTAGTCAGGAGACCCAGAAGGGGCTTGGGGTTTTATAAATGAATTTAGTGACATTCTGGTAATCTTGGCAGTATTTCAGTATGCTCAGTTGGTGAGTAGGGCAGTGAGGAATAAGAAAGGACTGGATGAATTACAAATTTCTAATGGCCAAAACAATCCTGAGTAAAAGAACAATGCTGGTGGCATATCTGACTTCAAATTACACTACAGAGCCATAGTAAGAAACGTAGCACAGTATCAGCATAAACATAGATGGGTAGGCCAGTGGAATAGAAACTCACTCATTTACAGCCATCCAATGCTTGACAGAGGTGCCAAAATCCTATTTTGTAGAAAACACAGATTCTTTATCAAATGGTGCTGGGTAAGCAGGATATCCAAATATCCACATGTAGAAGACTAAAACTAAATCCCTATTTCTCACCTTTTTCAAAATCAACGCAAAGTGAATCAGAGAACATAATATAAGACCTGGAACTGAAACTAATACAAGAAAACAGAGGAAACACTTCAAGATACAGTCACAGGCAACCACTTTCTGGAGTGGAGTCCAATAACTCAGGAAATAATGGCAAAAATCAACTAATGGTATTTCATTAATTTTTTAAAAATCTGTAAAATGAAGCAATTAACAGAATGAAGAGATAGCCTACACAATAAGAGAAAATTGTGAACTATTCATCTGACAGAAGATTAATATCCAGAATTTATAATGAACTCAAAAATTTAACACCAAAAGAACAAGTAACCCAATCAATAACATGGGCAAATGAACTGAACAGACACTTCTCAAAAGAAGAACTAGAAATAACCAATAATTACATTTTAAAATAGTCAATATTTTTAGCCATTAGGGAGGTGCAAATCACTACACTGAGATTCTTTGTCATCCCAGGCAGAATCACTATCAACAAGAAATGAAAAAGAACAAATCCTGGTGAGAATGTGAGGGAAGAGAAACCTCTATATGCTGTTAGTATGTATGTAAGTTAGTCCAGCCATTATGGAAATTAGTATGAAAGGTTCTCAAAAACAAAAATGGAACTACCATGTGGTCCAGCCATAACACTCCTTGGTGTATACCCAAAGGAGTCAAAGTCATACACTATTGGCATACGTTCAACCCATGTTTATTGCGACACAATCACAATAGCAACATCATAGAACCAGCCCAAGTGCACATCAATGGACAAATAGAAAAAGATGTGGTACATAAACAGTAGGATGTTATTTAGCCATAAAGAAGAATAAAATTTTGTCATTTGTAGGAAAATGGGTGGAACTGGAGATCATAGTGTTCAGAGAAATAAGTTAGACTGAGAAAAGAAGTATCGCATGTTTTCTCTCATGTGTGGAACCTAGAAGGAAAAAAGTAAAATGACATAAAAGTAAAAGAGGGACTTCAGGGAAAAGGAAGAGCTGGGAGAGTATGGGGAATAAGGGGCAGTATAGAGTCAATATGATTAAAACAAGTTATATGTTATATGCATATAAAATGTCACATCACAACTCGTTGTTTTGTAAAATTAATTTATGTTAATAATTTTAAAAGACCCAGACTTGTTCAAGGAGAAAAATAGCCTAATTTAAGTTTGTGTCACGCATAAGTATATTAAAAGTGGGTAATGTTATAAAGACAGATTGATTAAGGTCATGTTGTAGAAGCTTTGGAAGATGTAATGAAGCTTTTTAGTTAATTTAGTAAATAACATTAAAAATCTTTTAATCAGAAAATCTTAGTTGAGCTTAAACCACATTTAATAAAGTGTACTTTGACAGCATTATGTAAGATGAATGAAAGGTATGAAAAGAGGTCATGTAGGACAATGATTAAGAATAGCTGACTTCCCACAGAGGAAATTAAAGAAGAAATTGGACAGTTTTTACAAATAAATGATAATACCAGTGCAACATACAGGAATCTAAAGGACCCAATGAAAGCAGTTCTGCATGGAAAATTCATAGCACTAAATGCCCACATGAGGAAAACAGAGCAAGCTTAAATAAACAACCTAATGATTAATCTTAGATTCAGAAAAAGAAGAGCAAGAAAAACCCAAAGCTTGTACAATAGAGGAAATCATAAAGATTAGAGCAGAAATCAATGCAATGGAAACTAAGAAAACAAAAAAAATCAATGAATCGAGAAGTTGGTTTTTGAAAGAATAAATAAAATTGATAAACCCTTAGCCAACCTTGTTCCAAAAAAGAAAGAAAAGACTCAGATCTATGCAATTAGGAACGAAAAAGGTGAAGTCACAACAGGTCCAGCAGAAATCCAGAGGATCATCAATTCCTACTTTGAGAACCTATACTCTAATAAAATGGAAAACACAGAAGAAATGGACAGATTTCTAGATAATTTTGAATTACCAAAGCTGAACAAAGAAGATAAGAATATTCTAAACACCCCAATTACAATCAGTGAAATTGAAAATGTAATTAAAAATTTACCAACAAAGAAAAGCCCAGGTCCTGATGGATTCACTGCTGAATTTTACAAGACATTTAGAGAAGAACTACTGCCAATACTCTTTAAATTTTTCAATGAAATTGAAAGGTAAGCAATACTTCCAAATTCATTCCTGGAAGCAAGTATTACTTTGATTCCCAAACCAGGGAAAGACCCAATCAAAACAGAGAACTACAGGCCAATCTCATTAATGAACATAGATGCAAAAATACCTAATAAGATACTGGCAAACAGAATTCAGAGGGTCATCAAGAAGATTATATACCCTGACCAAGTTGGATTTATTCCAGGGATGCAAGGATGGTTCAACATACGTAAATCAATAAATGTAATACACTATCTTAACAGAGTCAAGGACAAAACAATATGATCATCTCAATTGATGCAGAGAAAGCATTTGAAAAAATCCAACACCCATTCATGATAAAAACCCTAAAAAACAATTGGAATAGATGGTCTATATCTCAACTTGATAAAGGCTATCTATGAAAAACCAACAGCCAACATCATATTAAATGGCCAAAAACTGAAAACCTTCACATTAAAATCAGGAACAAGACAAGGATGCCCACTATCACCACTCCTATTCAATATAGTTCTGGAAACATTAGCCATAGCAATTAGTCAAGAAAATAAATCAAGACGATGAAGATAGGAAAGGAAGAGGTTAAATTGTCATTATTTACGATGATATGATACTCTACATTGAAGACACAAAAAATTCCACCAAAAGACTTCTAGACATAATTGACACTTTCAGCAGAGTAGCTGGATACAAGGTCAACACTCAAAATAAAAAGACTTCTTGTGCACAAATAACAGACTCACTGAGAGAGAAATTAGGGAAATAATTTCTTTCACCTCAGTAGCATGGGAACTAGCACAAAGAATCAACAACTGGGATCTCATCTTATTAAAAAGCTTCTGCACTGCAAAAGAAACCACCAAGAGAGCTAAGAGATAACCTTCAATGTGGGAATAAAATTTTTACCAGCTGTTCCTCAGACAAAGGACTATTATCTAGAATATATAAAGAGTTTTAAAAACTCAGGCCCCCCAAATATAAAAACCCAATTCAAAAAGGACATCTGAAATGAACAGACATTTCTCAGATGAAGTAGCAAATAAATATGTGAAAAAATGTTCCATGTTACTGGTCTTTTGAGAGATGCAGATGAAAACAACACTGAGATTCCACCTCACCCCAGGAAGAATAGCTGTTATCAAGAAATCAGCCAATAACAAATGTTGGTGAGGATGTGGGGAGAAAGGAACCCTTCTCCATTGTTGGTGGGAGTGCAGCCTGGTGCCACCACCATGGAAGTCAATATGGAGATACCTCAAAGAGCTGGGACTAGAGGTTCCATTTGACCCAGCCAAAAAGAGAAACCCCTCACTAACCCCTGGAGCTGTCCAACAGCTATTTTGGCTGCCTTGTGAAGTAGTAAGCTAAAAATTGAACTATGAAAGTTATATAAAAAAACTTATCAGTGTAAGAGAAGTCTGTTCTAAAGGGGAGATAATTGTGCTAAAGAACCCTAATGTTTCTTCTCAATGTTTATATCTTTAACCTTCTTTTAAGGAAGATCACTTTAGAAGTATGCATAGCAGAAAGCCATTTCTGCCCACACATAACAAACGTGCTTTGTGCAGAAATCATCATCTCCAAATGTAATTAATTTTTATTCTGCTTAGTCATTGTTTCCACTCAAAATTCTGCATAGAAAAGATAGTAATTGTTTCATACTTTTTATCACTGATTTTGCAGAGTTAATTGTTGTTTAAAATGTGCAAAACGCACTAATAACAGATACCTTTTTAAGTAGTACAAGATAGGTTTAATTTTTGTTTTCAAATCTTTCCAGTTAAGTAATGCATCACTAATTAACTGAGTTCCAGCTGCTAGGCTATAATTGCCTTGTAATGAACTGTTTTTGGCTTTGTAATCTCTTACAAGTATGATTCATTCCTTTTGCAATAGTACTAGTGAAAAAGAGTAATGACGTCTAGGAATGATCATCAGTTTCCATATTCTAATCAGTCTACATAACAGAATGTAAACTTGAGTTGAATTTTCAGGTTTTCCTGATCAGCAGTATCTTATCAAACAGCAGGCTTATTTTGTTATTGTTTTTTTCTCTTTAAACAGAACCACCTCACATCAATGGATCTGAAGAAAGTGGAGAAATATCAGTGATTGTTAATAACCCCCTTGAACTCACCTGTATTGCTTCTGGAATTCCTGCCCCTAAAATTACCTGGATGAAAGATGGCAGGCCCCTTCTCCATACAGACCAGGTGCAAAGTCTTAGGGGAAATTCTGTTCTTCAAATATCTAGTGCCCAGGTAAGTGTCAAAGTTCAAAAAGTTATTTTATCCTAAATTACACTTCTCATGTGCTAACCGAAGAATTATTGAATAATGTATGCATTTGTGTGTGAGCACATCACATATATCTACAGCTTTACAAGGATATATATCTTTTATGGTGTATACAATTTTATAGACATGATTGGAAAGAGGATGAAGAAGTGTCTAATATTAAACTGAAGAAAATTAGATATCTTCTCATTAACTTCTGGACATTTTCATAGCTCTAAAAGTGTTTATATATCCTGAAACTTTTCACTTTTGTCACATAGCTCTTAAACAGCAAAAATCAATCCAGTATACATATATATATAAAACTTAAAAGAGCACCTTTGATTTCCAAACAAACTGTTAGACGTGGAAGTCTGAGAGGTAGAGTTTCTAAAACAATGATCAGTTCAGTAAAACTGGTTCTTTTTGTTTAATTTTGATCTGAAATGTATGTTTAAAAGGTGTAAGTTCGGAGTGTCTTATTTTAACAATCTTCTCTTCTACTAATAGGGATAAGCCTTACATTACAAGATTTCTTTATGTGTGCTCAAATGCCTTCATTTGTAAACTGGAGATTTAAATAATAATGCAAACATTGAGGGACTTAATGAGATAACCTCACACAGTATGCTTAAACTAGTGCCAAAGCCGGTAGTAAGTGCTGGGGGGAGGTGGGCAAATTGCTGCTGCTGCTGCTATTGTTATCATAAGCATCCTTCTGTTGGACATAGACTAACACATTATTATTCATTATTATTCATTATTATCTGTTTGAATTTTACTGAGAAAAAAGAAGGAAAGGAAGATTGAAGAAGAGCTAAGGATTATAAATTTCCTGCTGTTCAGCTCTGGGCTCTCTGTCATATCCATGACACTCCTGACAGCTCTGCAAGGCAACGTCTTCATCCCCTTTCCACAAATTCAGTTTTCTTATATCATTCTTAGATCAAATCCTGAAACCATGTTAAAACATAGGTTGGCAAATAATAAAGATGCAAAGCAATACCGAGTACCAGAAAGCTAATCATAAGTGTGATTGTGTTTCTTTGATGACATTTGGTTTTATGTTGGGATTCTTGCATTAATTCTAGTTGATATTTATTCTTATCACTAAAACTATCATATTAAGAATGTATAATTTACTTGTTTGGGTTTTGTAGGTAGAAGATACAGGAAGATACACATGTCTGGCATCCAGTCCTGCTGGAGATGATGATAAGGAATATTTAGTGAGAGTTCATGGTAAATTTGTGAGGAAGTTCTATGTTCTATCATACACACACCTAATTAGAAGCCATAATTTCTGGAACCTGGGACAACTCCTTAGAACATGATAAAATATCTTTGTAAATTCAAAATGTATATTTTGTGAATGTGATTCCCGTATTTGATTGAGTGAGGGCTCTTTGGGAATAGATTCAGTGGGTTTTTTCAGCTATGTGTTGTTTCGGCACAAATAACATATTTATTCATTTAAAAAGTAAAATATAAATGATAATGAAGAAAATAAAAATAACACATAATCTTACCACACAAAGATATGATGCAAGCAAATGTCTTGTTCCAAATTGTGACCACAGAGGGGTGTGGTGATGCATATCTATAGTCCCAGCTGCTTAGAAGAGTCTGAGGCAGGAAGCTTTCTTGAGCCCAGAAGTTTGGGGCCAGCATGGGCAACATAGAAAAGCCCTGTCTGTTAGGCGGACATTGGATTTACTCTTTTTTGGGGGGGTGGGGTGCAACAGGGATTGAACTCAGGACTTTGCGCCTGCAAGGCAGGCGATGGAATCACTGAGCTAAATCCCCAGCCCCTGGATTTATTCTTAATGGGGAAGTTTTTTGCAAAACAAAGCAAAAGGTTTTATTTCATTTTGATAGCCTAAATAACCAAGCATTGCAAACTGTCTAGGATCCAAGTCCCTGCTCCCACCTGTGCACATAAATTACATTTGCCATGAATTAATAAGTAGATTCTATATATGAAAATAACATACAAATGTATTTCTGTAATCGAACAAAGTGTATACATTTCTATATATTGAGGTGGGCAGTTCCTGATTCGGTAATTTTAAATCTAATGTTCAGAGAAAATTACTACCAAGTGTAAATCCAGGCACATCCATTTCCTTGCCTGCCAAATGGTGATAGTAACATGATTTTGTGATTTGTACTGTCATCCATGTACTTTTTGGAAGGATTTTATTAATCTATCTGAAAGTACTAAATAAATTTTATTTATATTTCCAGTTTATTAGCTAATTATGGTGGTGCATGCCCTTAATCCTCGCATTTTGGAAAGCTGAGGCAGGAAGATAGAAAATTGAAGCCCAGCCTGGGCAATTTTAACTTAACCAGACCCTGTCTCAAAATAAAAATAAAAGGTGCAAAGGCCCTGAGTTCTATCCTCAGTTACACACACCCACACCCACACACAAATCCACATTGTTAATTATGCTATTAAATTAAGTGAGTCCTGTTTTAAGTTTATGCTTATTTTATGGACTAAACATAAGGACTAACATTTGTTGAATACCAATAGCTTAGATCATTTTATAGCCCTTTTATTGAAAGCCTTTGATATTTTGTTTTCGTACCTAGTGCCCCCTAATATTGCTGGGACTGAGGAGCCCCAGGATGTCACTGTGTTGCAGAACAGGCAAGTGACATTGGAATGCAAATCAGATGCAGTGCCCCCACCTGTGATTATGTGGCTCAGAAATGGAGATCAATTACAGGTAAATCTTTTGCTAAACTCTGCAGATTCATTTTTGATACAAAAAGTTGTGGAGCTTCCAGTTACTCAACATTGCAGAAACAGACACAGCGTCTTTAATCAGCTGCCTTCCTTCCTCAGCTTTTGCTTAGTAGTTAGTTATGGGTCAAAGACAGATATTTAGCTTCATGACACTGGAGATGAATCTCCTGGAGCCCATGGATTAAAGTCCCATGTGAAACTCTCAGCCATTTCTTTACCTGAGAGTAAAGACAAACTACCAGCATCTCAGAAGAGGTGGCCTGTCCTGCCAGGGATCCAAAGCTAACTGTTAACTGAATTTCCTGGGTGGAAGACTCTGTAACACCTTTAGACACGACATGACTACAACTGGAATCCCAGAAGAGCAGTTACTGACTATCTAAAGCTTTCCATGCTCCAAGGATGCCTATCTGCTATCAGGGTGTCACAGTGCAGGATTTTTAGTAGCCATTTAAGGCCTGGCTGAAAGCTTTGATTGTGATGCTCTAATTGTTCACATCTAGTGGTTACTTCTTCTTGCTTCTAACAGTTAATTATAAAATGAGGTTGTGTGCACTAATGTGTAACGCATGAAGACTTTCACTCCCAAACAACACAAATATCAAACATGTGGAACTTGGGTTCAGAGAGTTATTTACCTGCTACGTCATTATATGTATCATCGAACCCTCCTATGGTTCCATTTCTTTGTTTATTCTATGTCCTGCTATAATATCAGGCTGTATGATTACTACTGAGAGTCCTGTTGACTTTAAAGAAATTCACTGAATCTCAATCTGAAAAGACAGAGAGGTAAATCAAAGATTATCCGATACTTCTGATAAATTATGTGTTAGGAGAACACGCAGCCTTTTATATAATTGAAGAGGAAAAGGCCATAACTCAGGCTGAAGGGTAAAGAATGGCCCAGGGAAGCACCTTAGAAAGGGAGAATTCAGGGCTGGGGATGTGTGGTAGAGGGCTGGCTCAACATGGAGGAGGACTTGGGTCTGATCCCCAGCACTGCGAAGTTTTGAAAAGAATGAAGGATATAGTTGTAAAGGCTAGTTATGTACTGAATGAGAAAGAAGAAAGGAATTCTAGTCATAGGTCGTGGCATGTAGAAAGCCATTGCAAGAAAAGAAATGCTGTGTTCCAGGAACTGCAGAATGCTTGGTATGGCTGCAGTACATGTTGATTAAAATCTTTTTTTTCCTTTAGTTTACTGCTACATTTTATGTATTAAATACAGTTACATTCATCATTGGGATCTTGCACCTTTACATGACCTATCTTGCTTCTTACTTTTGCCCCATTCCCCTGCCCTCCTTTCACCCCGTCTACCCTTTCCTGTTTACAAAGATACTGTTTTCATGTTTTTCCTTTTCTCATGTTTTTTTTCTTTTGCCTTTTTTTCACAATTTCTCATAGTCTCCAGAATTCTGGTAAAACTATCCAGCTTAGCTCACCGGGCCCTTCATGTGCTGACTCTTCCCATAGACTCATCTTCTGTGTGTCACTCTAGATTGTTCTGAAGCCTTTCTGGTGATAGAAACAATTCCCAGCGTGTCACTCTATCATTACGAGTTGAGGGAAGACTCAGTGAGTGTTGATGATAGGAGTTCAAGGCTGGTTCCAGATAGAAATAAGTGATGGAAGGCACTGGCAAAGAAGTTCACCAATGATGCAAAAAACATGAGTCTAGGTTTAGATTCTGTGAGTCTGAATTATTGATATATTATCCAGAGAAATTCCAGAAAGCACTCAGAGTGTGAGTTCATATTTCACCAAAAAAATCTTTGAACTGGAAGTCCATATTCCCTTGGAAGAAAAAATGTTTGGTATCATGCTCCTCTTGGTATAAACTGTTGTTAAAATCCTAAATTTGTACGAGATTGACTAGAAAATATAGAATAGGAGAAGACCAATAAAACAAAAATAAGAAAGTCTTAGGCAATACTGACAGTTACAAGGAGCAAAGAGTGAGAAGATGAATAGGAACTGAAAAGAAAGACTCAGTGAGCTAGGGTTAAAAACAGGAAATACTGGTGTACTGAAAACCAAGGGAAGAAAACAGCCCATAAGGTACAAATTAAGTTGTATCCATTGGCTTTGGCAATACATAGATGTGATTAAAGATCTGAACAATGGTTCTTTGATAGGCTGAACAAAATATAAGGTACAGTTATTTGAAGAGTTAATGGAAGTAAAAACAAGTGTTGACTGTCTGTTAGAGATTTGTGTATAGAGACTGAAGTTACAGGAGAGAGAAAGATAAGTAAGACAAGATGTGTTTGATTGATAGAGAATAAGACCTACATCACAGGTGAGAAGAAAAGCCTTGGCCAGAAGGGTCAATATTTTCCAGAGATGGAGAAGGAGGAAATTTGCATTTGTGGCCAGCATGGGAAGAGGAGAAAATTGCAGGCACAGGACTTTGATTTTCTCAGTGCAAGAGGAAGCAGGGTCTAGAGAACAGTTGTATCTGAGGGAAGAATTTGGAGGAAAGATTTGGAAGAATCGCCAACAGCAAATGGAGGAAAAATCAGAGAAAATTGTAATGAGACTTAGGAGTTAGTAAACATAAGATATCCGTGGAAGAAAGATTAGAAGAATCGCTCATCGGGTTGGGGATGTAGAATAGTGGAAGAATGTGTATTTGTCATGTGTGAGGTCTAGGTTCAATCCACAGCAACCCCCAAAATAAACACTAAAATTTTTCATTAGCCTAAAACCTGCTTTAACCATATAAAAGAGATCCTGAGTTCAATCCCCAGTACCAAAAATAAAAGTTTAAAATGTATTGTTTCACAACACATACCATATATGTTTATGAAATCATTTATTCTCATCAGAGGTAACATGATTTTTGTCTAATCTTAAGAGCAATGAAAGGCCCAGAGAAAATAAATGGACCCAAATGGCATATTTTAGCAATTGTGTGAACATAGACTTAGTAAGGAAATCTTACTGTGTTCTGAAGTGATTCCATCACAGGCACAACCGGAGAACAGCCCTGGATGCTAGCTGGTATCATTTAGTGACTACTAACATACATTAGAATTTACATTAAAATTCTCTTTGCATCTCTCTCCCCAGTTAGACTTAATAGCAGAGATTAGGTTTCATTGTTGCCATATTTTTATAATTCTTAGTCCCAAACAAAAATGCTTCACAAACATTTGTAGACTGAAATAGTTTATTTGCTGGTTTTCAGAATGTTATACAATAGTGTTTTCCTCTGAGTTAACCAAAGTTAACTTCTTGGTAATGAAGTTACCAGTTATAACTGATCAAACTCGAACCAACTGAAATGAAAAAGAATGCAGTTCAATGTATAAACTAGAGTAATTGGTGAATTTAGGCTCTCGTCCTTACTAGATACAGAGGCTTTGACTACACAATGAAGCATACGTGTGCTTTATTGTCTTAGATTCAGGGCAGCATGCCCCACATGACAAGACTGTCACGAGGCAAATGTCATTCTCACAACTTCTGATTCCTGTAAAGAGCACACACCTGTTTTCCCAACACCTCCAGCAGTTCTAATCAAGGTTCTGATAGGCTACACTTGAATCACTGGTCCATCCTGGAATGGTTGCCATCAGGGGAATTGGGAGTCACTGCTGTGCCCTTAACTGCACTCATTGAAGTAGTTCCAGGGATGTTTGATACTGCAAGCAATGGGAGAAAGCAAACCGAGCTCACTGACAGACAGCAGCTCCGGTTTACTCGAGTTACCTATGATGCTAGAATACAACATTATAGTCTCTCTTTCTGACACTTTAATGATAAATTTCACTTGCTGAATCTAGGCAACACCTCGAGTGCGAATCCTATCTGCAGGAAGGTATTTACAAATCAACAATGCAGATCTAGGAGACACAGCAAATTATACCTGTGTTGCCAGCAATGTTGCAGGAAAGACAACAAGAGAATTTATTCTCACTGTAAATGGTAAGAAAAATCATTCATTGTTTCACAACTTTAAAGTTTAACCTCTGGTGCTGGGGATTTAGCTCTGTGGTTCCACCACCTGCTTCCCAAGAGCAAGGACCCGAGTTGATCCCCCGTACCAAAAAAAAAAAAAAAATTAACCATCTTTTTTTCTTTCATGATCATATGAAATGAATCCTGTGGTTATATTATTTGAAGAAGAAAATATAAGGTATTTGTATGAAGACTATTGCAGGGCTGAGGATTTAGCTCAGTGGTGCTACCACCTGCCTTACAAGCACGAGGTCCCAAGTTTGAGCCCTGGTACCAAAAAAAAAAAAAAAAAAAAAAAAAAAAAAAAAAAGACTATATTAAAAACTAATTCAATTTCAGATGTTTTTCATCACTCAGATCAGAGCCATTGAGGAAATCAATTATACTAAGTCTCTGGGTGACAATCCACCTATCATTTAAGTTTATCTTCATTGGTGGTAACTTGAAAGTATATTGTATATTTGAATAGTACTGTAGTTTCCTTAAATGCTACTATAATGGTATCATTTTCCAAAATATGATATCTAAATGCCAAAACTTGCCAAATTCAGGGAGGTGATTTAGACTTTTCCTCCAAAAAATCCCTTTGGACCTGTAATATATGAAATTTTACAGGATATTGGTTGACCTACATGACTAATACCTCTAATACTAAAATTAAAATTCTATTCCCACATGAGCTCAGTGATTAATAAAATACATTTTCTGTGACTAGTGTGATTAAACACAGATGTGCTTTTCATTAAAACAGCCCATTCTCTGTTCTTTATTTAAAGTGAAGTTGTTCCAGTGTTAACATTCTCTGGCCATTATTTGGCCAAAGAGAAATAAGAAATATCATCTTTAATTTGCATCAGATGAGAGCTGATTTTTACTCAAGCCTCTCTCATAGACAGCCAGATCATACACCATATCAGGATTTTTAAAATCCTCCTTCCTGTCTACTCTTTAATTTTAAACACAGAATGTCTTCGGTAAAATTTGAGGGATTAAACCTCAATTCTATTTATACTAACCTGGATTAGTGTAGACAAAGCTATACATTTGATTCAACACTCACCTTATATTACATCTTCAGGCTCTTTGGGCTCTGTATTTCAGTATGGCTGACTTTTTCGATGTGAATCTCTTGTTCAGTTCCTCCAAATATAAAGAATGGCCCTCAGAACCTTGTCATTCTCATGAATAAATCGATCATACTGGAATGCCTTGCTGAAGGTGTGCCAACCCCAAGGATAACTTGGAGAAAGGATGGAGCTGTTCTAGCTGGGAATCATGCAAGGTAACAGTTCTGAAAAAGGAGGAACAGTGCTGTTAGAAAACAAATGTAAAGCTTTATCTTTTTTCTAGTACATTATTTCAGTACTGTTATGTTCAAAATTAGCCTTTTCATCATGATATGTGAATCAAAATTTATATTTTAAAAGCATAATTCCTAAGTCTTATGTCTGCCTAATGATAATAATCCATTCATAATCACAAACCCTAGCTAGGTGGAGTTTCATATGCCTGTAATCCCAGCGCTCTTAGAGGCCACTGTGGGGATCATGAGTTCAAGCCCAGCATGGGCAATTTAGCTAGATCTTGCTTCAAACTTTAAAAAAGAAAATAATCCTAATGAGATAATTGACAATGTGAAATAGGAAGAAAAGGGCTAAAGGTGTGAGGAAAGTGGGAAGGATAGGGGAAAGGTAATAAGGGAAAGCAAAAAAAAACAGGAGAAAATGGAAATAAAATGTTTGTAAATGGGGAGGAGAGGAGGGGGTGAAGAGAGGGCAGGGGTATGGGAAAAAAATGAGAACCAAGACCTGTCATGTAAAGGTACAAGATCCCAATGATGAATGTAACTGTACTTTATACCTAAAATGTACCAATAAACTCAATGAGGAAAAAAAAAAATAAAAGGAGGGCTGTATCTCAGTGTGAAGACCCTGGGTTCAATTTCCTGTACCTTGCCCAACCCTCCCATCTCCTCTTCTATGTACTTTTACATTTTATCCTTTTCTTTCTCCAAGGATATTGTGAATATTGCAAATATGTGCCCTCTGAAGCTGAATCCTATAACTTCACTTGTGATCTCTCTTGTAGACATTCCATCTTGCAAAATGGATTCCTTCATATTCAATCAGTACATGTCGCTGACAGTGGGCGGTATTTGTGCATGGCTACCAATGCTGCTGGGACAGACCGCAGGCGAATAGATTTGCAGGTCCATGGTAAGTATACACTAATAAACGATGCCCAGATTTAGGTCAGATGCTCTTTGGTACTTTGAACTAGTAAGCTCATGAAGACCTTATCGTCAAAGGCTATTTAAGCATGTTAGATTGTGTTATGAACAATTATCAGCCATATTTTTCTCATCACTATAGTTAATATCATAGCACAAATTTAAACTTACAGAGCCTTGTTGTCTTCATAACTGTGAAGCAAGTTACCAGTGACTAATTTCAGTTCTGCATAAATACTTCAAATGGCATACTGTGTGCTGAATGTGTTTGTCTTACTCGATGACACTGTTTTAGTACCTCCATCTATTGTTCCGGGTCCCACCAACATAACTGTAACAGTAAATGTCCAGACTACTCTGGCTTGTGAGGCTTCTGGAGTACCAAAACCATCAGTCAGTTGGAGAAAAAATGGGCATCTTCTAAATGTGGACCAAAATCAGAATTCATACCGGTAAGAATAATTTATTTATTTTTAAATATATTCTGATTCTTACTGATACATTGTACCCGAACATATTTATGAGATCCAGTGTGACATTTCAATATCTGCATGCAATATGTAATGGTCAGATCACGGGTAACTGGGATATCTTTTACCACTAATATATATCATTTATTTTGTTGGAAACATTTAAAATCCCCTCGAGTAACTATTTGGGTATGATTAATTGTTACCAACCCTTTTCTCCTATCCAACGGCATTTCTGTATGCACTGACCATCCTCTCTGTCTTCCCTTCTCTCACACCCTTTCCAGACTCTGGTAATAACTAGTGTATCTATCCTCTAATTCTAGGAAGTAAACCTTTTCACTTTCATGTATCAGTAAGAACATGCAGACTGTATCCTTCTATGTCTAACTTATTTCACTTAACATGATGAAGTGAAAATAATGTAATTGAAAAATCTCGCCAACCATTTAGAAACATTTTTTGAAGAACCAACGTTTAAATTCTATCAGCAGGCAAATAAAGTATGAAGAAATAGCTATGTATAGCATATGTTTTGCTTAATATGGAATTAGTTTTTCAACCTAAAGTCTTTTTCTGAGTCACAGTGCAGTCTTTCTTTAGACAAGCGCTAATGATGACTGTGAGTGAGCTCTGCAGAATTAAACTTCTGTCCTGCTTTATTTGTTGAACTCCTTTTGGAATTTAATAAAGACAAAGAATAAAAGAAACATTTGTTTTAAAAACCAAAGTATTCTATAAAAATAAAGTAAAGCTTCAGTTTTAGAATAAAAGTCAAATTTTCTTTTCTTTTCTGTTTTTCATTCCTCCAGCTGTATTGCCATAGCTCAGGATATGGCAAACTGTGCTTTTTTAAAAGCTAAACTTAAAATCACTAATAATTTCTCATCATTTATTGTATATCAGTTAAGCTAATTGATAGTTTTCCTGTGAAAAGATTTGTCATAATGCTAAAAACTGCTCTCATATATCAGCTTTAACAGTTAATTCTGAGATGTAAGAAAACAGGAAGGCTTCCACTGAAATTCTATCATCTCTCTCTTTGTCCTTTTAATTTTTGGCATTCAGTGACTTAAAAGTATACATTATATGAATAATCTATAATAAAGCAAATGAATGTTTCCAATAAACCAAATAAGCTCTATTCTATCAGCACAGTTTGAAGAACATATATAAACTTTAATTAAGATTTACTTTAAATCAGGTATGTTTTTTACTAAACCTCAGAAACATTTGAAGTGATTCAGATTACTTTAGTTTTGAGTTAGAGAGTAAAGATTACTAATATAAATAAGTCAGTAGCCATACTCTGTGTCTATGTGTACACAGATGTGTACACTGTATGGATATACAGTGTGTATATACTGTATATACTGTGCTTCTCCGCGGTAGGCATCATATGTGAGGAGACATACAAAGTAGAGAAAGGAGGACAGACTGCAGTTACCCATTGTTAAAAATAATCAAATACCAACCTGCAAAATTACTGTGAATTTTAGGACTAATTTATCTGAAACATTCCAGACAGAACCAGAAATTCATAAGGTAATGGCTATCATCAGTGTACTCATTACATTGTATTTCTCCTAGGAGAGCAAATTTGATCATAATATGTATAAGCATTCAGAAAATGTGTGATTCCTGCTTTAGGCAATCCGTGTAGCTAACTGCTTCCCATAAATATCAAACTTGAAACCCTTTGCCATAGAAATGTAAACCTTGACACACAAAGTTTGCCTCAGTTGAAGGATACTCATTTCAACCTGAAGGACTGTCATTTCCCTCAATGAACAACATGGTACCATGATGGACTAACTGAATAAATATATAGAAATGGGCCTGTAGAATCTCATACTTTGAAATCTCTCTTCTAGACTCCTTTCTTCAGGTTCACTGGTAATTATTTCCCCTTCTGTGGATGACACTGCAACCTATGAGTGCACTGTGACAAACGATGCTGGAAAAGATAAGAGGACCATGGATCTCACTGTCCAAGGTAGAATTAGCTTAGCGAGTGGATAGAAAGTTACTGTAATGTTATCTCTCCATTGCTCCACTGCTTGCCTAGAGGGCTTCTTTTACTATGATTCTAGAATTCACTTTTAGATCGGAATGGGAAAGATATACAAAAAGACTTTGGACATGTGCAAGAGTTGGAAATGTGTAGTCTTATTTTTGTTGTTATTGCTGTTGTTGTTACTTTTTAGTTCCACCCACCATAGCTGATGAGCCTACGGACTTTCTAGTAACCAAACAGTCCCCAGCAGTAATTACTTGCACAGCTTTAGGAGTTCCATTTCCCTCAATTCACTGGACCAAAAATGGCATAAGACTACTTCCTAGAGGAGATGGCTATCGAATTTTGTCCTCTGGTAAGAAAAGTTCAGTGATTTTACATCTGTTAATTGGAGTAGTTATTAAAGACTGACCTGGTACGGATTTTTGTTGTACAAAAATAAAAGAAGAAACATGCATTCTTGTGCTCCTAAATACAAACATCTGGGAAAAATGTATCTAGAGCAGAAAGAGGAAATGGAGGTAGGGGAAAGGTCAGGAATGAAAAAAAAAGAGGAGAAAAATAATTAAGAGTTATTATGTACATATATCAACTTCCTGTGATAAATGTAAATAGTATTATATACTTCAAGCATGTACTAATTAAGATAAAATAATTTTAAAAGTCTGAAAATAAAATAACAAGTGATCTGAATATAATAAGTATAATTATTGGTATGTCTGCATATATAATAAACCTAAGATTTATCAAATTCTCTCCTTATCTGTGAGTGAATCACATTTTTTCCATTGGCCAAATGAAATGTTTATTTTAAAACATTAAATACCTAAGATAGGCTATATACTCTATCAAATTTCTGAGATAATAAAACTAACAGAGTTCTTGCTTTCAAAATATTTATTGTTCATGGGAAAAGACTAGATGTTTTACACAACAATTGATAATTTTTGACAGCGGTAATAGCCATCATTTATACAATTTGTAGGACTGAGGAGAAAAAAATTTACCAAAATGAAAATGAAATCTCATTTCATGTTTATGTTTCTGGAAAGTTACCCTGTACTGTGAAGGTATACTAGAGATAAACTATAGTAGCAGCTAGTATCCAAGACTTCATAAATATGTGCATATTATTCTAAGAGAAGTTGCATATTTCTTTAATAGAAGGAAAATAATGGAAGATTTGTTCTTAGGATGCAACTTTGCTTTTAAGGCAAAGTATTGTGGCCATCTCAGAAACCTGTATAGATTAGCAGTGGTTCAAATCATAAAATTTAGACCAACTACCCTTCAGGATAGTCACAAAATATTGTGCCAAGAAAACAGTTTAGAACTTTCTCAATATTATCCTAAACGCAGCAACTCCATTCATATTATCTGTTGAACAGATTTGAAAACAGGTCTACATTGTATGTGGGTGCTCATATAGTCTCATTTACAATAGCCAAAAAATAGAACATCTCAAATGTCTGTCAACTGGTGAATGAGTAAACCAAATGTGGTTTGTCCACAAAATGAAATGCTGTTTGGCAGGGGAAGGGAACAAAATATTGACACATGCTACAACGGGTGAGCCTCAAAAGCACTGTGTTCACAGTGAAAGAAATCAGATACAACAGATCGCATAGTGATAATTCCACTTGCATGACATGTTCAGAAAGGCAAAGCTTTAGAGACAAAAAGCAGATTAGTGAGGGCCTAATGCTGAGGTTTGGACTGCAGAGTGACTATAAATAAACACCAGCTTGAAAATGTTTTAAGTTAGATTGTAGTAATAGTTACACGACTGTAAAAAATCATTGAATTGTTCATTTTAATGGATCACTTACAGGATGTAAGTTATGCCTCAATAAACCTGTTAATCATTTTTTAAAAAAATTGTGCTAGGCACTCTGTGAAACAACTGTGGATGTAAGACCAAGACCACTGTGTTTGGTGCAGAGAACACAGATTGAGAGACATAATTTGTTGTACTAAAAAGAGATGTACTGTACATTAAAACTTTTTCCTATTTAGGAGCAATTGAAATATTTGCCACCCAATTAAACCATGCAGGAAGATATACTTGTGTTGCTAGGAATGCAGCTGGTTCTGCGCACAGACATGTGACCCTTTTTGTACAAGGTATGGAAGGTTATTTACTCATTCAAACCTTATTGGATGGGCCAGGGGAATAGCTCAGTGACAAAGCTCTTGCCAGGCATGTACGAAGCATTGTATTTGATCCACATCACGACATGGGGTGGTGAAAACGTGCTGGGTTTGAGGTATTTGTTTTGCTGTGTGGGTTTTTAAAAGCAGTGTTTATTCCTGAAAGATAGTACTAACTATAGCTATAAACCATAGTAATATAATGGGATATGAAAGTCTAGAAGATATTTTTCCAAGAGACTAAAAATGACAGAGATGGCAAACCATACAAAGCAACCCCAGAATTATACTTCTTGGATTTTTTGAGTGGTGGGTGTGTACCAGGGATCAAACCTTCCTCCTGGATTTTTATAATCCATTCCTACTTATGGTCTTCCAATGGAGTTCTTCTGATGCAAGCATTGGCATAGCAAGACAAAGAATGTAATGTGGCCAATATTGATTCTTCTCCTGGACAATCAAATCACTAACATGTGGAAACATGGGTCTGGGCACAGTTAACTCATCACTGCCATGGGCATCTCCACCACTGACAAGTGCTTGTTCCTTTGGTTGATTGGATTCGCAGATCCTCCGGTCATTCAGCCCCAGCCAAGCGAAGTAGATGTCATTGTAAACAATCCCATTTTATTACCATGTGAAGCAACAGGGACACCGAGTCCTTTCATTTCTTGGCAGAAAGAGGGCATCAATGTCATCACTTCAGGTACCTACCACTTTCCATCAGGAAAATCATGGCACACTCAGTACTTTACAATTCAGAAGGCAGAATGATGTTTTACACAGAAAGTAAAAATTCTTTTCACTCTGCTTTTACTACAATATAGGCAAAAGCCATGCAGCTCTTCCTAGTGGCAGCTTGCAGATCTCCAGAGCTGCCCGTGAGGATGCTGGCACTTACACGTGTGTGGCTCAGAACTCAGCTGGCACTGCCCTGGGCAAAATCAAGCTAACTGTCCAAGGTACCTAAATCATGTGTGTCTCTATCTGCTAACATGTTTGTACAAGTGTATACTAAATATGCATATTCTGAAATGATTGTGCTGCCTGTGACAGTTTTCAACATTATTCATTTGTTTTATCTTATTTGTTTTTCTACTGTTACTTTATGAAGACCAAAGTTAACATATTTTCATTTTCTCACATCATTTGTGTAAAGAAACTGAGGTGTCCATCATATTTTTAATTTCTGTAAAACTCTGTTTGATACCATAGTTACTTCCTTAAATATAGTTTTGTTTTCTGGGCTTTGGGTCTGATCTGGAGAGTGCCATGAGGGTGTGCAAGAACAGATTTTAGAGGAAGGAAATCATGGTTTATGTTTAAACATGTGAAATGTAGGAAACTATTGGAAATCCTAGAAGAGATGTCAAGTAGAGTTCAATATGTATTGAAACCCATGGGAGATGTATAGTGTAGGATAATTTGAAAGTAATTAGTGTTAAATCCAGGATACTAGATGAGATTATCTAGGGAAAAATGGATGTGGACAGAAAAGATTTCTGAGGACAAGGTTTTGGGACAGTGCATTGTTTGGCAGTGTGATAAAGAAGAAGACATGGAAAAAAGTGCAATGCGGAGGACAGAGATATCAGAAAGAAAGGTAGAATCGGGCTAGGAGATAACAGTGTTTTAATTCTGTTGAATACTGTTGAGTCAAGTAAGATTAAGACCCAAAAGGAATTCACTGGTTTCACCAGTACAGAGGTAATAGAAAAGAATGGTTTCAGATTTGAGTCGTTTCTTCATTAAATGGTTCAAAGTATTATAAAAGCAATTATGAAAGAGGTGAAAAGTTAAACAGTGAAAGATAACTTAAGCATTCCAAAAGCAACCCGAAATAATTGCATACTCTGGGGTCACAAAAAATTCTGTATAGACTTTCTCCTTGCACATGCAGTATGTACTAATCATAAATTTATCCAAATAATTTAATTTTGGTTATCATAAGTAACCTTAACATGGATATTCATAATCATTCTATATGTCCTTTTCTTTTTTTGAGGTAATGAGAATAAAACCCAGGGCCTTGTGCATGCTAACCAAATATCCTAGTCACTTCATCATTGCTGATAAAATATCCAACACCCACAACTTAATGGAATAAGACATTTATTTTGGCTCCTGGTTTTTGGAGGAGTCAGTCCAAAGTTGGTGGCTCCATAACAGGAAAGGCATGGCAGAAGGGCCTGGAGGAGGAAAGCTGCTTAAGACATGTCAGCCGGAAGTAGAGAGCAAAGGGAGGGACATATGCCCTTCCAAGTCACCACTCCCAACCCAGCCCCCTCCTAACCACACAGTCAGCCCTGAACTCTCCAGTGAATTAATCTCTAACAGCAAGCACTTTACCACTGATCTACATTAGCTCCAACATATCTTTTTGGGTTGGATGTTTTAAGATTTGGTAGAATGTCAGCCCAATGCCTAAGTAATGATCAGCCTGTTTTTATTACATGGAAAAGAAATCCTTATAATTGTCCTCTCTTTGGTTTCTGAAGTGGAAAAAGATTTACTTATATGATGATTTCCCTCATCTATGCATTTAGTCACTTATTCATTCACTGAAAATAGTGCTTTATGAAATATTAACACTGGGTATGAGATACGATACTAAGTCCAGTGGGGAATGTATTAGTAAGAGCATCTTTGAGCAGCAGAATATTTTCCAAAGCACCACACTGTCTGTAATGATCACGACTCGTATATGTGAAATGATTAGCCTAAATATTTTAACAAGAAATCTTTCATAAATATATGTTCATCACAGTATTTAAAATTGGTTATTAGTTACCTTTATTTGTTTGTTGAGAGAAATTAATCATCTCAACTATGCCCAATAAATTTTAATGTTCCAAACAAACTATAGAATTCTTTGTTGATGATGTGGTAAACTCAAGATTTTGTTTCTTATTGATGTTACTTCATTTTGCTAGAAAAGTGCTGTAGTGTACAACTTGTACCCTTGTGCTTTTAAAATGAGGTTTAAACTTTCTATCTTTTAGCCCCTCCAGTCATCAACACTCATCCAAAGGAATATGCTGTGGCTGTAGATAAGCCCATTATGTTACCCTGTGAGGCAGATGGCCTTCCACCCCCGGACATCACATGGCATAAGGATGGGCATGTGATTATGGAATCCATCCGGCAGCGCATCCTCAACTCTGGGGCTCTGCAGATAGCGTTTGCTCAGCCTGATGACACCGGCCAGTACACATGCGTGGCAGCTAATGTGGCAGGATCCAGCAGCATAAGCACCAAGCTCATAGTCCACAGTAAGTTACTTCATATGAGTTCTTTTAGTCTCCTGCATTACTGTGGCAAAGAGAAAAGACCACCGAGAGCAAATAGGATGGAAATAAAAATCACATAAAATTGATAATCCAGGGCAAGGAGTGTAGCTCAGTGATAGAGCATTTGCCTAGCGTGAACAGGCCCTAGGTTCAATTCCTGGTTCTGTAAAATCTAGTAACCCGAAGTATATGTGTGTGTGTGTGTGTGTGTGTGTGTGTGTGTGTGTGTGTGTGTGTGTGTGTGTGTTACAAGTGCGTTTGCCCCTCAGAACTGTTTTCAAGCCTGTGTTTACTTCTGTGTGCTTATATGAATGTGTAAGAAAATCATATTAATGCATTAATGCTGCCAGGAAAATTAATATGTTACAAATAACCCCCTCACATTGTGATTTTTGGGATCTGGCCTAAGCTTATGAGAATGCTACTTGTGTTTTTATGACTTCTGCCTTGTTTCTTGAAGCTTGAAGTCATTTGGGCTCAAAACTAATCACCATGCATCCTATATTATAAATACAGTTTGAACCTAATAGGAACTGAGGATCTATCTAGTTGATTCATTACTTTGATGTAGCGAACTATTTATCTGTATTTTTTCATAACAGAAAATGTTGTTTTTCCTTTGTATTGAAATAACTAGTAAGTTATCTAAAACTTAGCACTGAAATATTTTATTGACTATTTTAAGACTAAAGATAGAAACCCTATTAATATCAATGACAACTGTTTCCACTCACTGTTTTTAGGTTACTCTTATTATAATGAGTAATTTCTGCTTTTCTTTTTTGTATTTATTTATTTTTAATTTTTTGGTGCCAGGAATCAAACTCAGGACTCTGTGCTTGCAAGGCAGGCATGGTGCCACTGAGCTACATCCCCAGGCCTGCTTTTCATTTTTTTCAAAAATTTATGAAAATTGTTTTATTTTTCAAATGTATTTGAATTTACTACACTTTCATAGTTGTAGTGATAATTTCAAATTGAATCCTTTTTAATTGGATAGATCAATATTTTAGCCAAAATTTAAAATTTTCATTTAAGAGTTTTCCAAATACTTCTCCTGCTTTCAGTTAATGTAACTGAATAATATATATAAATTATCCTTTTACCTTCAAATAATACTTTCTTTTCAAGTTTTTATAGAAAATTTACAAAAATTGACCATATCATCAATAACAAAGAGGTTATTAATATTCTTAAAAATACAGATCATAATTCCTGCCCACGATGCAATGAAACTAGAAACTTTTAATGAATTTTACTGCCAAAACCCCAAAGCCAGGCAACTTAAAAAATATTCTTCCAGCTAACAAATATATTAAAGTATGTTTTTACTTTCAGATTATTTATAAAGTAACAAAAAAGGATACTACTTATAAAAATATATAATGTGAGACCAAAGCTAAAATCCACCATAAAGTCACAGCCTTTCTTTTCATTTTGAAAAAGAAATAATGGAAATAAATGTACTAATTCTGCATCTCTGTAATCCCCAGCGAGAGAGAAATAATAACTTCAAGAAAACTAAGAAACAGCACACAATGAAAACACAACATAAACTAATGAAAAATGAACTATTTATAAGGCACTGTTCAGCAAAAGATGTTTTTGACTTTTCCAAATCACCTATAATGTTCATGCATGTAATCATATATGTAATGTTTGTATTTTTACTCATATAGTCAAAGAAGAATTAAAGATGGAAAAACTAAAGTTTATACACCTTTATTTTTGCTAAGACCAACTGTTGCCTTCTCACTTTACAAGTATAAGATTGGTCCATTTCTCACTAATACATTTAAATAATTTCAAAACTAGTTTCTTTAAAAAGGTAGATATTTTCTGTGTACTTCACGAATTCTTAATACTTTTTAGTCTTTCTTTCAGCAGCAGATATTTTATTTCCAAGTCCACTGAAGTATTTCTCAGTCACTACTATATTCAATTCATCTCCATATTGCCCAATTTAAATTGGGGGGAAAATTGACTTTCAGGAAGTACTTGATATTAAAATCTTTGAAGTCATGAACTCACTATTAAAATTTGTTCTGGGACAATGTAGAAAAGTTAATTAGGGGCCAGGGATTTAGCTCAGTGGCACAGCGCCTGCCTCGCAAGTGCGAGGTCATGAGTTTGATCCCTGGTAACAACAACAAAATAGTTAATTAAATATTTGCTTTTACTTGCATTTGTCTCAACATGAAATATTGCAGTAATTACTTTTCTCTATCACTTTGTGACACTCAGTATAGGGTGAATGCTTTGCAACATTTATAGTAACCATCATTAGTTCATTCTCCCAATATATGTAAGACAAATCCAGCAATTATATAACCATAAAAATGGCTTTGGTTTTCATTGGTTGCTTAGTTGGTTGTTTTACTCTTAAGTGTGGAAAAGCAAGCCAAAGCATTTCTAACCTACCTCTAACTCATTTGTTCAGAAACTGAATGTAAATATATTCAGTAAATTCAAACACATTCGAATTCTTCCCAGCATTGAAAATAAAGTGGATCCTTGACTTACAAACTCGATCAGTTCCTAAAGGCTGATTATAACTCATGTTGGTTATAAGTCAATATAGCTGAGATTGGGATGTTTACCTGAGTACACGCTATAGATAACGAGGCAGATGAATCATCTGTTAACCTAGTTAACCCAACTTGTTTATAGGTAGGCCAGTTGTAACTTGAGGGTCCACTATACTGATTATTTTTATAGTAAGTAAATCAATATACTAATATTTTTTGTATTTCTAGTAAAAATTAACCTTTGCTGTGTTAATTTTCCATGTGAATAAAGACATTATTGAACTCAATTTCCTACATGGGTGACTATCCTTTTTAAACTCCTCATAGTACCACCCAGGATCCGAAGCACAGAAGCTCACTATGCGGTCAATGAGAATACACAAGCTGTTCTCCCATGTGTGGCTGATGGAATCCCCACACCAGCAATTAACTGGAAGAAAAACAATGTTCTGTTAACTAACTTGTTAGGAAAATACACTGCAGAACCATATGGAGAACTCATTTTGGAAAATGTTGTGGTAAGTTTAATAAACACAAATAGAGGCATTAAGCCATTAATTTAACTTCTTACTTTTAGTGACTTAGCTTCGAAATGTATTCTTTACTAATGGGAGAAAATAACTGAGCACAGTGGTGCATGTCTGTAATCGCTCTGAGAGGCCTAGGCAGAAGGATGAAAAGATGAAGCCCAGGGCAGGGGACTTAGCTCAGTGGTACTATGCCTGCCTCTCAAGCACAAAGTCCTGAGTTTGATCCCTGATGGAAAAAAAAAAAAAAGGTGAAGCCCAGCCTGGGCAATTTATCAAGACCCTGTCTCAAAACAAAAAGAAATTTTAAAAAGGCCCTGGATTGACTCCCCAAGAGAAAGGGGTTGGGGTGAATCTTAACATATTCATATCAGAAGATTAATTTTAGACAGATTTTATTTTATGTCCCTGCAATGAGAATAGTATTTATCAGATAGTAGGAACTCATAAATGGACTCCTTTTAAATTGTTTTATTTTTGTGCAATCTATGTTTATCAGAAAAAAAATTCTAAGCATCTATGCTATACTTCGTGTTTGTAGCCATGTGTGATTTTTAAAAGGCTATGTGAAAATATATGAGGTAAAATAAAAAAAATTGTTTTTCTCTTTTGGGGTTTTTAAATAACCCTTTAATCAAAAACTTGATTTAAAAACTAGAATACTAGGCCCCTGTGCAAACAGAATTTTACAATTTTCTTTGGTGGTTCTTCTCTAGATCTGTAGAATAATAACTAACTCAGTTTTTCACTAGTAACCCATTTAAATAGAAATTTATGTATAGATGCACATACGTGAATTTCAAAAAATCATACAATTTGAAAGTATCCATATTTGACAATGCTGGTGCCTTAAATTGTGAACTTAATTCATTCCACGATTCTGAGGAAGAAGGCTGAGTTCATGTTTGTGCAGGGAAGATGACCACAATCGCGTTCAACACCCGATGCGGAGTTCGCAAAGGGAAGCAGACGTTTGCCAAATGCTTCTGTGAGAACCAAGTTATTCGGGAACTGAAGCGTTCATGAACTGAGCTATTCCTCTACTAGATCTGTTTATGGGAATCAACTTCATATCCTCTGAATATAGCATGTTGCCTTTCGTGATCCTGCAAACCGTCTAAATTTCACTGTGACAATTGGTTGGGATTAAATTTGAACAGATCGCAATGATAAAATCGATCATACTCTATCTAGAGTGTAATCTCGACCAGTTAGCTGGACCTTGGGATATTTGAATGCACAGCCTGATGAAAGACCACATGCCAATTCAATTAGCTCTGCCACTAAGCATTGCACTTATTTGAATCTACGCTTATACCAGTTATAAGATGGACCAGTATTTTGTGTAACACTAAGAAGTAACAGCCAAGTAAACACTAGCGGGACCATCAGTGTTGAAGTTGTATCCTAGATTCAGAGAGATTAAAAGTTTAAAAATCTAAATTTTATAGCTGATTAAAAAAGAATAATCCTTTTTGTTTGTTTGTTTAAACTGCTAAATATCTCCAGTGGGCATTACTTCACATCCAGGAATGTTGGGTTTGGCCCCTCTATCACTCTTCTAGACCTTAAGGAATTGAATGAGGAAAGGGTTTTGTTTTAGGGACAGTGGCGTGGGTACATTGAAAGAAGACTAACAGTAAGGAACCTTATAAACACAACATTAGAGACATAAATAAAATGTAGAGTTCTCTTTGTGAATAATGAGCATGTTTCAGATTTTTAAATGCATTTCTATAAAAATGTTGAATCTTTCTTTGGGATCTAGGAACTGATAAGTGGTTTGGAGGTGAGGAGATCTTTATAATGGTTACAACTCATTCTTGTTTGCCTTTTTGAAAAATATATACTATACAACCAAACACCTACAATATAAGTTTTGTGCTGTACTTCTCATTCAGTACAAAAAAAATCCTCCATTTTTAAAAAGAAAAGAGTCTATTTTCTCTATTAGTATGTCCAAAAGATTCCAATCATCAATTCCACATTTTTTGAGCACCTTCTTTGTGATCTTCACCAACTTAAGCAGTGAGATATACTAAGGAACAAAAAAATTCAAAGATCCTTACCCTTTATGGAGTTTATTTCTACAAGTAAATGTTAGGTGACATAATATAATAAAAACACTAAACAATGTATGTGATAAATCAGAAAAAGGGTATAAAAAAATAAGATTCAGCCCGGGACAGTGGCCATACTTGTAATTCCAGTACTTGCAAGGCTGAGGCAGGAGATCACTACAAGTTCAAGGCCAATCTGAACTATATAGCAAGACACTGTCCAAAGAAAAATAAAAACTAAAGAGTAAGTAAGGGGTATTAGGAGTTAAAGAAGTGCAGGCTATAAATTTTAAATAGGAATTTTTATAGTAAGCTTCCATTGGGAAAGTGAAGTTCGAGCAAAACTTGAAGAAAAGAATATGGGGGGAGGGGTGACCAGGAAAATAAATGCAGCAAGGAACTTAAGATGGGAATGTGCCAGATGTACCTGAGAGGGAAGAGGCCAGTGGAAGTAAAGAAGAAAGAGAATCAAAGAGAAATCAATTGGAAGAACTGAGGCTAGCTGATGTAGGTTCTTGTAGGTCACTGGAATGGTTTTAGCTTTTATTCCTAGTAAAAGTCAGAATCCATGTAGGTTTTGAGAAGGTGGGTGTGATATTAATTCTGTATAGATTTGAAGGATCATACTAGCTGTAGGGATGAGCATGGATAATAAAGAAGGTAAAAGCGGGGAGACCTGTTAGGAGGACAGGGTAGAGGCAGATGAGAAATAGAACTCAGAGAAGCATTTTAGCAGAGGAGTAAGAAGGAGTAGAATTCTGAAACCAAAGACATGAACAACCTGGGAGAAGAAATGGCTATCAACTGAGCTGATAAAAGGTCCAGGTGACACCAGAAGGGGAAGAGAAATTGGAAGTTCATGTCCAAAACTGAACTCCCACTTTCATTGCTCCTGCCCCTGCTGCTTGTAGGTAGGTTTCAAATGACTGTTAGCTATCCAAACATGCAGTTGGGACGAGAAGTTCAATATAATTGAAGTATGAGAAATAAGATCTGTGATGATACATCATAGTTATGTGCGTATAGATGATGTATGTTTAAAGCCATGACACTGGATGAGATCATCGGGGAATCGAGGAGTAGAGACAAAGCAAGTAAGAGGACCAAAGGCTGAACACTCTCGCATGATAACATTAAGGCACTAATACTGAGGGGAAGCCAGCATAAGTAGATGGAGAAGGAACAACCAGTGAAATAGCTGGGCCACTAGAATAGCATGGTGTCATGGAAGGTGAGTAAAGGTAACGGTATCAATGACAAGGGAGTCATAATTGTTAAATAAAATGGATATCCAATAAAATGAGTAAGAGAGCTGGCTGATAGATTGAATAAGTGAAGTATCAAAATTGTGGGTAACGTTGCCCTTACTCTTGCTAATTCCTCTGATAATTGTGATGATCGTTGGTTCCACATTACCCAGAGAGCAAACTGTGAAGATGCTATCAACCTTTGAGAGTATTTGTTCTTTATTTGTACGTTGCAGAGCAGCGATAGAGTTGGTGCTCAGTAAACTATAAAATCTGAAGTTTTCTGAAATTGTATTGCTCTAAAATAATTGTTGTAGTTCTATAAGACATGGACCTATGTTTAAATTCTTATACATTTTAAATTGTGTTACGTAGACACCTGATGGTTTTAGACTAAAAGATGGAAATTTGAATGTCTTTAGATAAGAGTGCACCTGGGAAACAAAACTCTGAAATTTCATTTTATGTAACATGATGCAAGATAATAAAATTGTAATCAGTATGATTTCTTTTTGTTTTAGCTGGAGGATTCTGGCACCTATACCTGCATTGCTAACAATGCTGCGGGTGAAGATACACACACTGTTAGCCTGACTGTAAATGTTCTCCCCACTTTTACTGAACTTCCTGGAGATGTGTCATTAAATAAAGGAGAACAGTTACGATTGAGCTGTAAAGCAACTGGCATTCCTTTGCCCAAACTAACATGGACTTTCAATAACAATATTATTCCAGGTCGGTAATTTTATTCTTAATAGGTGAATAAATATACCCAGACTATAGTTTTGGGAAATGATTGAGAAGTTACAAATGAAAAATTGATTGCTGTAAATCACATAAAATGTATGCCTCTGCTGAAGTTCTACCCTCCACCCATATGTACATATATGTACTGTTCATCCTTTTGGAGGAATATTTAATCACAAAACCATACAGTGAATGCTATAAGTAAGTAACTTTAGGTTAAAAAGGATCCCTCTCCCCATGAGAAGACAATAGAGTACATGCAGGCCATGTTTGACTCATGCTGGACCCCCTTCATCATTGATAATTGACTTAAAGGGAGAGCGTTGGAGTCCTGATGATTTATCTAATATTACAGATAACCCTCTTCCTCTTGTGTGAATCAACCTCTTTTATAGTGTAGATCAATTGCTGTGGAAAATGCCTGAGCACAATGTGTTAAAGTAGTGTCTGGTATCCAGGAGCACGCTCCCCTGGGAGAACAGATACCTACCAGGTTTTGCCATCAACACAGAGACTCTGTGTTGTGTCCCACATCTGAGTTCGGAAGCACTGCACCATTAGCATTTATCAAACATCTTTGTAGAAAACTAGAAATAAACTTAGAATTTTTTCTATTATAAAGGTTTATATTAATGGGTGGAACTCATTAACTATCATCTTAGTAATACAGTACATCTTGTTAAAGAAAACAAAGTCTAAAATATCTATTCGGTAGAAGGTAGAGTACTAATTTAGTCTTTCAAACTTTTAATGCTCAATTTTCCATTTAATATCCAGCTGTATAAAATTTTTAAAATAAGTGGGGAAAGCACACAAGGTAAACATACTCAGTATAATTAGATATGTATTTCTGCTTTAATTAAAATCTTATTTAGCATTAGTTGTTTTAAAATTAGAATATGTACCTTATATTGTCTTCCAAGTGTCCTTCTAAATATTTGTCATCACCATTAATGATTTATGGAAAAGTTTAAATTATTACAAATTTGATCATGTTGTTATTATTACCTAACTAACATATATCTTCAAGATTTCCCCTGTGAGCTGCCAAGTCAGTTGAATTACAGCTGCACAGGTTTTCATGTTATTGATGTAAATTGTTTGGGAGGAAAAGTGGTGGTGAGATCAATGAAATGGAAAATGTCATATTTCTGAATGAAAGATTTTGGAGACCCAAAGAGACCATGAGCCAGCTTTCAACAGCATGTTGAGACAAAAGGTGTGCTGTAATCTAAACTAATTTTTAAAGATGTTTGTTTTTGCTCTCTTTTCCTGTTCCTTTGGGTGCTTTCCGTTCTTCAAAAAAGTGTCCATAAACGTAGTAAATAACTCCGTGAGAGGAATCGGTGGAAAAGGCTCTCTTGTCCGATGTCATGATGAGATCTCTTTGGTTCAGTTGCTGTCCAACTCATAAATCTAACAGGCAAAACATTAAACGGTCATGAAACTTTTCCTAAGTTATTGAGAGGCATTTGTGTTGTTTCCTAACTTGTTTTCCTCAGCCCACTTTGACAGTGTCAGTGGACACAGTGAACTTGTTATTGAAAAAGTGTCCAAGGTGGATTCTGGTACTTACGTGTGCACCGCAGAGAACAGTGTTGGCTTTGTGAAGGCAATTGGATTTGTTTATGTGAAAGGTAGGTAAAAGTGCTCCATTTAAAATTATAATTTACTTAATGAATGATATGAGCTTTGTTTCCTTTTTATGCAGCAATACAATATAACTACTTTTTATTAATCCATTTAGTTCAATTCACAGATGTACAAACTCATGAGAAAAACATTATGAGCATTCATCTCAAAAGTTAGAATAAAGTAGAGATAATTTTGCACAAAATGGAATCATCCCTTCAGAATATGAAATTTGCAATAGTGATTTAGCATGAACAATTTGACTCTGAAAAATTGATGCAATTTTGGCTTGTTTGTTTTGGTTTTTTTCAGTACTGAGGATTGGAACTAGGGCCTTCCTCACTGAGCTATATCCTCAACCCCTTTTTGTAGATTTGTCTGTCTGTTTGTTTGTTTGTTTTGTTTTGAGGCAGTGTCTTGCTAAATCACTAAATTATCTAGGCTGGGCTTGAATTTGCTATCCTGCTGCGTCAGACTCCCAGGAAAATTCATGAAGTTAAAAAGTGACATCTCCCCCTTTTTATTAAAGTATCTCTCTAAAAGGTTACCAAAAATTACAAACAAATGCTCAGTACCTACTTTTACTTCATACCACTCTTATTTTCTAGAACCTCCAGTCTTCAAACGGGATTATCCTTCTAACTGGATAGAACCACTTGGTGGTAATGCAATCTTGAATTGTGAGGTCAAGGGAGACCCTGTCCCCACCATCCAGTGGAGCAGAAAGGGGGTGGATATTGAAATTAGCCACAGAATCAGACAGTTGGGCAACGGCTCCCTGGCCATCTATGGCACCGTGGTAAGTCACATGGAGTTGCCGTTGCTCACTTAAATCGCCACAGCCAGCGCTCCTGAACAAGTGCTGAGGATGAGAACAGCTTCTCTTGAGTTCCTATTTAACTCTTAAAATCTGCACCGAGTTCTTTTTCTGGATTTTCAGCTTTAAATTTTATTTTTAATGATACATAAAAAACAAAATTAATGAGGTATAAAATGTTTTTAGACATGCATGCACTATATAAAAAATACATATATATCTTCAGATACGTATTTCTTGATGAAAGCATTCAAGTCCTTTCTTCTCTTTGAAATGAACAGTACATTTTCATTATCTAAGTTCAGCCCACCGTGCAGAATTCCTTCTTCTAACTCTAACACCGTACCTACCGTTCAGCCTTCTCCTGTCTTTGTCCCATCCTGTTTCTTGGGTCTCTGGGAATCAGCCTTCTACTCTCAACTTCTATGATCAAACTTTTTCTATTTTACACATCAATGAGATCATACAGTGTTTGTTTCTATGCTTGTCTCATTTCACCTAGAACAATGGTCTCCAGTTCCACCCACATTGCTGCCTTCTCTGTGTCTGACTGGCATTCTATTGTATGTACGTACCACATTAGCTTACCCACTCATCAGCTGGGTTCTTTTTAAGAATGGGAATAATAGGGCTGGGGATTTAGCTCATTAGTGTCCTAGCCTACCTCACAAGGGCAAGGTCCTGAGTTCGATCCCCAGTAAGAATGGAAATAACAGTTGAAATTGATACAGTTGGTCCTTTCAAATTAAGTACAGAATGTAAGGTGACTTTGTTATTTTGTTCCCAATCTTCAACCTATTATTTATTAGGAGATAACTTCCTCAAATATTTTAGCAAAACAAAATTTAAGAATTAAAAACACAGTAAGAAATAAACTGTAGGGTAGATTTTAACAGTAAATAGATAGCTAGACGCTTTCCCAGTACTTCAGTAATTCAGAAAATGTGTGGTGCTTTGAGTTACTACTCTAATTTTGAGGTCAAGTGACAGAAAAATGAGATAGCTCTTGTAACATTTCTTAAATTTGAATACATATAGTTACTTTTTAATTCACCTTTGGCACGCTCAAGTTCATTCATAACTTATTTGAAATAATAATTCAAATGTATTGCTTAATCACCTAACCCAATGGGCCATTCTTAGACTTTTATTCTTGATTTTGCTTCACAGTTAGTTGTGGTTGATTATTCCTTCAATTTTGAAATTATTTCCAATTTTAGTTATTTTCACCAATAAATATCAGGCTTCTTCATTACTACTTTTCCCCTTTTGCTCTAAAATTTTCATTCTGAAGTTCACGATGCTTTTTCTGATACCACTGTTGATACTGATACTAATTTTTCATCATAAAGCTTCAGATGCCTAAGTTTCAGGTCCTGAAATTCTTCCAAGTTCTATTTCCTGCTAGACACTTCTACTTGGATGATGCATTGAAACCTCCAAATGAGCACATACATGGTATACAAAATAAGTAAAATTCATATAGAACTTGTTTTCTATATGAAAACATCTATAAATTTCGGATATAATTTAAAGTTATCATGGAAAGTAAATTAGCTTTTCATTTTGTCCTAAATTTCATACTCTCTACACAAAGACCCAGCTTAATGTATTTTTAATAATCCTCAATGCGTAAAACTCAGTATTTGATTCACTGATTTTTTTTCAGATACCCATGAAAATCATATTAATACTTTTCTTTATTAAGATAATTTTTGATGGATTTTTTTTATGAAACAATGTTATTCTTGATGTGATGTCCTATCAGTTATTGGAGATCAATGACAGGCTGTTTTGGAAAAGAATGGCTTTGAAATTCTTATATTTTTGGCTTTCTCCTGTTCTTCCTCCTCTTTTTAAGAACTATTTATGAGGTTAGATATCTGTAGGTTTTTCTGTTTCCATTAAAATACTTTCTCAAAAATGAAATGTTTAGCATTGTGGTGAGAAAAAAAAGTTACTTTCTTGCTCTGTAGGCTCACTTTTTTAAAAAATAAAAAAAACTGCTTTTTGTCATAGAATGAAGATGCCGGTGACTACACTTGTGTAGCTACAAATGAAGCTGGAGTGGTGGAGCGCAGCATGAGCCTGACTTTGCAGAGTAAGCTGCTTAATTAAATCCTGAATGTTCAACTTAAGACATGCTGCCTGATAGAGAGTGTTCCTTTTCTGTAACTTCATGGCAAGCACCACAGTGACAGCTTTCGCGGTGTGTCCACTGCATTTTTCTGCTAACAGTGCAGCAGTTACCATGAAGCTCAGAACTGATGGACTTTGCTCTAACACCTTTTCCTATTTTACCGAACGTCTACAGAGTGAAATTCCGACTGATTGATGGCAGACCCTTTTTTACAGCGTTTTTAGTGCAGTGCCCTCCTTAGAGTTTGCCGCAGTCCTCAAAGTATGCTTACATGTGTGCTTGTATAGCACTTTTTAAATGTTTATGAAAGATAATGACTAATCTAAATGAGCTCAAAAGCCCTCCAAACAGACTCTAGTCTGTCCTGGGTGAGATCTTTGTGCTCTTCATGGAGCTCCTCAGTAAAAGCCATCAGAAAAGAAAGCTTTCCTTCGTAGAAAAGGATGAGAGATCTCAGTGGGCTTGCTGGAAAATCTGCAGAACCGTGCCAATGGCTGACCTGAAGAAGTCACTGGGTGGAAAATTTAAGGAAGCCAAGTAATTTTGTGAATAGTCTCAGTATTTAACAGGATAAATTTGCATTTTCTTCACTCACTCCTGAGAGATGCTTTCAGTATTTCCTAGCAGCAGTTTGGCACACTACAATTCTGTAAGACTTAAACAGTTCATACACATTTTATAGATAACTAAGATAATGCTAACTAAAGTACACTTCTATCACATGATAAAGGTATGCTATGGTATATTATTAGGAAAAAATAGGGATTTGTGGTTGAAAAAGTCTGAGAAAAATGATTTTTAAAAATTCATTTATTGTTGGGTGTGGCAGCACACGCCTGTAATCCCAACACTCTAGGAGGCTGAGGGAGAATCTCAAGTTCCAGCCCAGCATGGGCAGTTTAGTAAGACCCTCTCTCAAAATAAAAATGGCTGGGGATATAGTTCATTGCAAAGACCTTGTGTTCAATCCTCAGTACTGTAAAAACCATTATATCTATATATCTCTATCTATATATTTATAGATATAGATTTATCACTACTATGTGCCAAGGCATGCTTAGGTATACCAAGTTTCCTTTCTACAGATCTTTCCAGAAGTGTTAATAGGCTGATATGAATCATGTCTCAGCAAGAGAAGAACATACAAGAAATATGCCACATTTTTGAAATAAATGTTATTATGCCCATGACTTCTCTCCCCTCTCTGTTGCTTGAATGTAGCTAGGGCACATTCTGCCCTAGGAGAGTCTTTCATTGACTTAGTTTAAGCAAGGCTGCCTTGGATCAACTCATCTTACTTACTGACAGTGAATTCTTTTTACCAAATGAAGCATATTAAAAAAGCCAACAAATGGCTCAAATTAATATTAAGCAATATTTTCATTTAGATAAACTGCTTTTATTTGATTAATAATTATGCAAATGATGGAATTAATTGAACCTTGAAAATATATATTTGGGTCTTTCTTTTTGTATTAATTTATAGTCTTATGAACATTTCAACATTCCAAATATGGTGCATAAATGAAGATTCTGAGTATTATTTGATAATTCCTTTGGCCTTAACATTATGAACAGATGAGCTTATTTAGACATGTTGTCATTCAGTGTTGAGTGATAAATATGAGATAATTGCTTTATTCAACAGCAGTTTATCAAATGTATAATTTGACACTGTGATGGAAATGAAAGCACTGGTCTTGAAAGTTTCTAGAGTGAGGTCACTCTAAACATCAGCTAAGAAAGCAATTGTGTGGTATGATCCTGACATATACAAGAATAATGTGCTGAGCAAGTCAAACTGCATATAAAGAAACTACTTTTGTAGAAGACATGTCAGTAATGCCTCTACTGAAAATGCTAGCATATTAAATTAATATCGCAACAAAACCTATATTCTATTTTTGTTTTATGTTTCATGTATTCCCGAAACCAAAATATGCAGCCACCACCCTGAATTATCTGGTACTCATTATTTCTCAGGGAACAAATCATTCCACCTTTCAGTTAGGTCTCACTCTCATCCCAGCAGCTTCTCAAGAATGCATATACTACCCTAGCTCACCTATTTAAAAATAAATTTTCCTGAAAAACCCTTTTAAAAAATGCCTGGTTTAACCAGTCCTTAAAACCTTGTATGCTACTACATCCCAGGATAAATCATGTGTTCTAGTCTCTTCATTGTCTAATCAAAGGAAAAGCTAAATCCCGTGCCTTTCTTTCCAAGTGGTATTCCATCTCGCCTCTACCCACATACTCTTACCCAATTTTGAAAATCCTGTTCAAATCTCTTCTACTTGAGTACACTTTCATATCTATCTTTCTTTGCACCATAGAACAAAAGAAAGATAAACATTGTGTAAGCAGCTACATGCAGCTCCTTTTATTCTCTTTCATTCCAAAGACTTGACTTGAAAGCCCGTTACCTGATGTAGATGCTGTTAATCCTTCATCTGAGACTCCTTTCGTTGGTTGCCAGGATTCCATTTAATCCTGGTTTTCTTCCTTCCTCGGTGATCACTCTTTTGTATCATTAGCAGACTTATCCTTTGGCCATCTCGTATCTAATGTTGTTACAGTGATTTCTGCGTTGGGCATTTCTGTAGCAGTCTTACCAACTAGTGAAAGATAGATATGCAGATCTATGTTGCTTGCCCACACATGTATTGTGAGCTTCAGCTAAGAATATTTACCTGCTATCAAGACATCTCTATATGAATATCTCTGAGACACCTGAAGTTCAGCAGTCCTAAATGGATCAAATTATCACCCGCTCCTTACTGCCTCCCTAAATATCAGTTCTTTCTATTTTCTACTGAATTGTCAAACTTATAAATCAAAATCCTATTTTATCAATTCTTCCCTTTTCAGTACTACTCAATATCACCGTCTCGTCATTCCTGCTTTCTTAATAATTTTTCAGTGCATCTTCCTTTTCTTTTCCACTTCCTGTAGCATGCCTTTTTTTTTTTTTTTTTTGTACCGGGGATTGAACTCGGGTCCTTGCGCTTGTGAGGCAGGCCACCACACCGCTGAGCTAAATGTCGGGCCCTGGCATGCTTTGCTTTGATTTATCAAGTCACAATTGTGGATGCTCCCCTATTAGCACATATACACTTATGTTATAGCTATAGTATAGTTATAGCTATAGTATCTGTCCTGTTAGTGGACTATATATAAGCTCCTTGAGATCAAAAATAGTACCTCTTATCTCTGTTTTCTCTATAGCTGGCATAACGCCTAGGAAATAGTAAGATCCCAATACATGTGTACTGAACAAACAAATGATGACCAGTATTAAAATAATTAGTTAATGATTACTCTTTACTTCAGAAATGATCAAGAGAGAAGTGAATATTCACCATATAAAACACAGGCAGAAATATTGGTAACTCGAATATTTTGTATACCCTTGTTTAAAAGACATCTTGGTTGCATCTAACAGGAATCCGCTAAACTAGACACGATTTTCCAGAATACAGAGCCTCAGAGAGTAACATGGAATAGAGGCAAAATATAAATCCAGAAAGCATGACTGGGGCCCATGCTCTGTCAGTGATGGAGAACCCTTCAGAGCTTTCAGTGGTAACTGACAGTCTGCTATGGTACACGTGCCAGAAGTTGGGCCACCACTGCTCTAAGCTAACCTTCTAGGGGATTTTAAATTTTTGCCATTCCCTAAATCAAATAAATGAAATGAAAATTTTATTAATGGCATTTCTGTCTATAACCTTTGAAGTTGGGAAGTAGTATATTTATTAATAAATCACCTAGTGTTTTTTTTCTAAAACATTGTTTACATACTATAGGTAATAAAGGCATTTGTATAATCCACAGAAACAGAAACTCTGTTCTTGTTTCCTCAGGTCCTCCTGTTATCGCTTTGGAGCCAGTGGAAACTATTGTTGATGCTGGTGGGAAAGTCAGATTGGACTGTCAGGCGACAGGAGAGCCTCAGCCAATGGTTACATGGTCCCGTCAAGGGCATTCTGTCCCCTGGGATGCCCGAGTCAGCGTGTTGCCCAACAACTCGTTGTACATTGCAGCTGCTCGAAAAGAAGATACTTCTGAATATGAATGTGTTGCTCGTAACTTAATGGGTTCTGTCCTTGTTAGAGTGCCTGTCATAGTCCGGGGTGAGTGTGATTAGAGAGATATTCATATTAAATATCATCAGGTCGGCCTGGGGATTTAGCTCTAAGGTTCCACTGCCTGCCTCCCAAGTACAAGGTCCCGAGTTTGATCCCAGGTGCAAAAAAAAAAAGGCACCAGGGCAACTCACATCATAAGATTGATTAAGCACTAGGGCAACTCACATCATAAGATTGATTAAGCACTTTAGTCCAAGTCTCCCTGAACCATAAGATATTTCTAGATGACCAAAAAAAAAAAAAAAAAAAAAAAAAAAAAAAAAAAAAAAAATCTCATCACAGTTTACAGACTAAAGGGGCTAAGCATAGATTAGAATTTCAAAGTGCCAACTTAATAATTCAAAATCTCAATTTAAATTTTTTATTCAAAATTAAGTGAAATATATTCTCAGAAATTGACATGTATATTGAGAAGTTTATATATCCGAAAAGGTAAACAGTATGTAAATTTCATGGTCTCCAACTCTTCCAGCAGTTTTGTCCACATGAGCCAGGGTCAGATCTGAGAGGGAACTCTGATTAACTGAAGTTCTTCTCTCAACCTAGACTTTAATTTTACCTTAAAGGAAAGCTCCCTTAAGTTTTTTCTCAACAATCATAGATTCAGTTTTGTGCCCAGTCCATAAGTGAAATAAAATTGGACATGGACTTTTACATGCAAACATGAGGCAAAGTGCAGTGTTTTATTTGCAGTTCATGGTGGATTTTCCCCATGGTCTGCCTGGAGGCCCTGCAGCGTCACCTGTGGGACTGGCGTCCAGAAGAGGAGTCGACTGTGCAGTAACCCCCATCCGGCCAATGGCGGGAAGCCATGCCAAGGCTCGGATTCAGAAATGCGAAACTGTCAAAACAAGCTATGTCCAGGTACACTTCTGCATCTGATTGATTTCCATGTGTTTAGTAGACATCAGCTTCTGTTCCCTGACCATGGGATTTTCTCAGTGTTAGTTCATTCACTTGAAATATACCTGACTGCGTAATGGTTCACCTTTGTATAGTGGATGGTCACTGGTCAGAATGGAGCCCTTGGGAAGAATGCTCAAAGAGCTGTGGACGTGGCAACCGAACCAGGACCAGAACTTGCAATAATCCACTTGCCCAGCATGGTGGGCGGCCGTGTGAAGGGAATGCTGTGGAAATAATCATGTGCAACATGAGGCCTTGCCCAGGTGAGAATCCACCAATAATCTTAGAATAAGCAAAATTTTTATATTTTAATTCCTTTCTAGGAGCTATAATTATGTTTTTTATTGTGGAAAGATGTTAAGGTCTCCACCTTTAAGAATACATTTATTCTCTATGTTCTCAGTTCTGTTTCATGGCTAAACTTATGAAGATATGACATTAATCTATGTTAACTAAAGTATCTGATTTAATATAATATGAAAAAGGCTTCACAATTTGGTGTATTTTAATTAAAATCTCATAAAATTTTAGAGGTGATTCATACTTCAGGTAACATCTAATGTAGCTATTTTCAAGTGAGAAAACTTAGCCTTGTGAAAAGCATAATACTAATAGCTACCCTATACTAAATGCCTAACATACAGCAGAAACACACTGTATTTCAGGACTGTTTAACATTTAAGTAACAGAAATCAAACTTAAACAGACTTAAGTAGAAAATTCTTCTTTCAGGTATGATTGAATGCAGGAGTTTTCCCAATGTTTTTACTGGTATGTTTTCCGTCTTTCATCTCTGCTTTTCTCTCTTTGGCTTTATTTTCTATTAAACTCTTTCCTTGTGTGAAAAAATGACTGCTGGCAGCTACTGGCACATGGGGGCCTTATTATCTAAGGCCTCAGAGAAAATGAGTTCAGTTTCACAGAGTTCATATCAGCCTCTAAAGAACAATCATATTTCAGTTTTGTTTGATTTTGTCCTATGCTAATGTCTGAACTCAGCTCAGTTCCAAAGGGTACAGTGATCGGCAGCCTGGGCAGCATACACGTCCACCTAGTGTAACAATGGGCAGAGCTCTGTGTCGGGCAACACAAAACAAATATAGAACAGAGGTGGGGCTGTTCATTCATTCATTCATTCATCTAGCCTGGAAAATAGGATGTGGGGAAATCATCAGAACTACAGAATTTTTGAAATGAAAACTATAAGCATCCACAGTCTACATCAATGCAGAAGTCATTTTGAGTGAAATCACTACATATTTAAGGGCTTTCTTATTTCCTTTAAGATTTAGTCAAATCTGCAATAGATTCGGTTGGGTGTCTGCGTCTGTCTATAGAGCACGATAAGTACTCAACTCCATCATAAACCAGGTAATTATGAGAAAATATGATATGTTCTTAAATAGTGTCCACACAACTCAGACCAATACCATTTTCATTATTTGATTTCCAACTTATTATTTTGGTGTCTGATATGTTACATCAAGAATATTTAGTTGCAGACATTACAGCCCCTATTTTGGTTTCTATCCTGGTTGAATAGGTAGCAAAAGAAACGTGTTTTATAAGACCTAAGTCTAGAAAGTTCTTCTAATGCAAAAGCATGACCTGATACTGATCTGAGCATATGAAAACACAAACTGTCTATTCTTAGACCACACACGGTAGGAAACGTACAGCTGTTCCAATCTTATGGTTACACACTGTAATATGTTAGTTACCAAAAGGAAACTCTTTGGAAACTATTGGTCAGTGTAGGAAGCAGGTAAGTGTGTTATTCCATATTTTTAATTCATGAACATTATGTAATGGAGAAAATTCTTCAAAGAGCTGCAACTGTGCAAATCACCTTGTTGAAATCCAAGAACATGTGTAAGTATGAAGCTGAATTAGGCTTGAAGATGTAGACTTCCAGCCTTGAGTACAAGTTATAATTGCTGAAATATTTGTGTTGTCCATAACCACGTTTAGGTATGTAATACAGACTTGCTTCTAAGCTCCGTGTTCCTTCCACTTTCCCTCGAGCATGGATTGTAAACAAATACTTAGCTAAGGTTTAAACCCTCAGTTCTGTTTACATATGGTAGTTTGTTAAATTTAATTTTTATAAAATAGCCCTCTTTGGATAGCCCCATTTATTTTGGCATGAAACAGGCCTTCTGAATTTCCCTAGACATGAATCCCTTTGAAAACCTGACCAGAAGTAGAGAAGAAGAGCATGATTACTGAGTTAATCTATTTATATAATTTTTTGTTGTTTTTTAAACAAACATGGTCTATGACTTGAAACACTGTCTCCTGGGATGTTTGTAGTTCATGGAGCATGGAGTCCTTGGCAGCCTTGGGGTGGATGCAGCAAAAGTTGTGGGGAAGGTACCCAGATGAGAACAAGGCTTTGCAATAACCCGCCCCCATCATTTGATGGGTCCTACTGCAGTGGAGCAGAAACACAAATGCAAGTGTGCCGTGAGCGGCCCTGTCCAGGTAAGAAAATGCAGTGTTTATATGTCTTATCTAGACCGTATGTCAGTATGAATCTATTTCATCCTGACTCACAAGAACGTCACTTGGCCTATTAATGCCCGGGGTTGAACTTGATTTTTTTTTTACTTCATCATTGTTAGACAGTAACCAACCACATATATTTTTCTCCTAATCCAGTTGATGGTAGGTGGGCACCTTGGGCCAGCTGGAGTGCCTGTACCGTGTCTTGTGGAGGAGGTACCAGACAGAGAACAAGGGACTGCTCTGACCCTGTCCCCCAATATGGGGGGAGAAAATGTGAAGGGAGTGACATCCAGAGTGATTTTTGCAATAATGACCCTTGTCCAAGTGAGTGTTGGAAACAGTGAGTCAACATTATACTTTCTTTAAGTTTCACTGTGGGTCTTTAGCCTTTGGTTTAGGCTATTGAAATGTATGGTTACTGTGTTCTCAGTGTTACATATGGTTTTAGCTCATCAAGAACAGAGACCCTATCTCATTCATACCCTCCAGTTCCTGGATATTTTAAGAGTGACAAACAGTAAATTTATTTTTTAAAGGGACTTCCATCTTCACTGGCATGTACATCCGATTTCTAGGCAGAGCAGCAGTGAAACCCTCTGCCTTAGAAGTCGTCTATAGACTTGTATGGTTCTTTTTATTTCCTGGGGAGAGGCTTTTCCATCCTTTTTGGATGAATGTCATTGTTTGGCACTGTTTTTATGTCACGTTACTCATGTTGTAGCCCATGGTAACTGGAGTCCTTGGAGTGCCTGGGGAACGTGCAGCCGGACATGCAGTGGAGGGCAAATGCGGCGGTACCGTACGTGCGATGACCCTCGTCCCTTCCATGGAGGAAGAGCTTGTGCGGGGCCAGACACCCAGCTGCAGAGGTGCAACACTGACAGGTGTCCTGGTGAGCTTCTCGATTCCCGGCCGCAGAGTGAGCACAGCGTTTCACTTAGTGATCCTTGTGGTAGCCTCATCATTTCAGACTGTGAAATCAAGGTTGTCTAGGCAGGGGCACCTTAGATTCAGATTTTAAAACCAGTTGGTTAACACGACCATTCCATTCTTGTTCACAGTGGATGGAGGCTGGGGAAACTGGCAGAGTTGGAGCCATTGCTCTGTCTCTTGTGGAGGAGGTGAAAAGACTCGGAAACGGCTATGTGACAACCCAGTGCCATCTAAAGGTGGCCGTTCCTGTCGAGGAGATGCTACTCAGGTATCCAGGTGCAGTACACAAGCATGTCCAGGTGAGCAGCTGCATTAGACTATCAGGACCATTGCTAGCACACATTTAGAGTCCATGTACAAATCACAAAAAAAAAAAAGTGCCATGCTGCACCCACGGTTTACAAAATTGTGCCCACTCTGGCAGGAAGAATTAGAAAAAGAAAATGTGCTTTTTCACCCTTACATAATGAAGCTCTCTACTGATACTCATAGCTGGTTTTAGTCTATACTTGTTCCTTCTGGGCCTTCTTATGAAAAGCTGCAGTCTGTAGAGCCATGCAGTGTAGTTCTTGACAGGTAGAATGGTGAGGCAGAGTAAGGAAAAACAGCCTAAGACTCCAGCCTGTGTGTGAAGGTAGGGCATCAACTACAACTGTAACAGTGATCATATACAGTCAAAGGCCGTTGGTTCATTCACAAATGAGAATATGGAGAACATGACTGTGGAAAGTAAAATATTGTTATTATTCTCCTAATCTGAAAACCATGGCTATTTAAATTCCCTTGTAGGATTGCTGATAGGATTTTTAAAAGTTAACACATATTGAGTGTTTTTTATTGTTTGTGACCGGCTCAGTAAATTCTCATTTTCATCATCATTTCAGCAAACACATACTTTATTTTGCTCACAGGATTGGACACTGATTTGTATTCTTTGGCTTGAGAAACAACACTATGATGTACACAGATTGGAAAGAGACTGGATTTATGCGGGATGATGGGTGTTATATGAAAGTAGAATGTTGTAAAAGCTTATTCATTTCACTTTTAAATTCAGATGTCATAGGACCTTTTTGATGTTTGAGAAAAGATTTGTAACATCTCTGAATATTGGCTTTCTTTTCTCCCATGTAATGTTGATGGAATTGCTTCCTTATCCAGGAATGTTTTTTCTTCCCCCAATAGGTGGGCCCCATCGAGCCAGAGGAAGTGTTATTGGAAATATTAATGATGTTGAATTTGGAATTGCTTTCCTTAATGCCACAGTAACAGATAGTCCAAACTCTGATACTAAAATAATACGTGCTAAAATTACCAATGTGCCTCGAAGTCTTGGTAAGCCTCTTTCTCCTTAGTTTCACTTGAAATTTCTAGAGGATTCTACTAAATAAATCATCAGTATGATAGTCTTTTGCTTTATCCACTGTGAAGCTCCTAATGGTATAGGGGGGGACTAGTATTTATTTTGTCTTATTAAGCATTAGTCTGCAGTTTTGTGTATAACATACTATGAAAACTATAAAAACTGCCCGTAAATATATTGTTTTGTTTTCTTTTTGTCTTTAGGTCCAGCAATGAGAAAGATAGTTTCTATTCTAAATCCCATTTACTGGACAACAGCAAAGGAAATAGGAGAAGCAGTCAATGGATTTAGCCTCACCAATGCAATCTTTAAAAGAGAAACTCAAGTGGAATTTGCAACTGGTTAGTATCAGCTAAACTTAATACTCCGTATAACAACATGATGGCTAAAAGTCAGTGATTAAGAAAAATATAAATTCCCAAAGAGAATCATTACAAAGTTGTTGATGCAATGTTATGAATAATATAGAAGCAATTTTGAATTCCTATGCTGCATGAAATCTATGAAGCTATGTGTTCTCAAGAATTACAGCAATTTTTAAAGTGCAATTTTTTTTCTCCTCCTTTCTGTATCCTTTCTCTTTAAATCCTTAGAGAGGGCTTAAAGTTAAAGAGGTACAATGAGTCATTACTTTTGTTTCCAACCAAAGATTCACTTGGAATAAACTGTAGTGATTATCACAAAGACGGAGATAAAACCAAAGAAATCCAAAGGCTTTTCACTTTGTCTCTCATCTTAGTGTGCATAGCTTTTCACGGTCCTTTTCATGGTCGTGCAGGTTTTCACAGAGTTCCACTTAGGCCTCTTCAAAGTTGGTCTTCCTCCATGGCAGTGACCTTGAAGGAGAAGAGCTGATGGAAGTGGGTCTTTTCATGGCCATCACATACTAAAATGCCCTTCTACTTTTGGAAGCAATTAGAAAGAACCTGCCCTGTGGCCGGACTTTGGGTCTTTGCCAGTCTGCCTGGTGAAGTCTTCATTTGGTTCCCTTCTCACAGCGAATCCATTTTTGTTGCACTACCTTGCTATTGCCTGTGGGTTAAAGTATGGGATCCTTTACACAATAATGTGCTACATTTTTGCCACATAAAAAGAAATCTTAGGAGAAACATAATTAAACAAGCCCAAATCTTTAATTGGAAGGCTAGCTGAAATGTAATTCTCTTATCTGTGTTTATTCAAGTTTGAACTAAAATGGCACAGCTGAACTGTAAATCTGCTCTGTGTTTATTCAAACCATATAAGTTTTTTTCTCTGAAAATGAATCCACTGTAATTTCCAGGGGAAATCTTGCGCATGACTCATATTGCCCGGGGCTTGGATTCCGATGGTGTTTTGCTGCTAGACATTGTTGTGAGTGGCTATGTCCTGCAGCTTCTGTCACCTGCTGAAGTCAATGTAAAGGTAAAATGCCAAGACAGCTGGCTTCACTTGATTCATATAATGACTGTGAGTCAAAGATCCATAGAAAGAACTTGTGTGCTTTCCCTTGTTCACTTGGGAGAATAAATATCTAAACCACCAAGATTATAAATGATTATCTGGTCTTCATTTAAAAATCTTCAGTGAAAATCTTTATATGTTCTGAATGCCTTTATTACGCTGTTTAAAGCATCAAGATTACTGCTATTTTGATTTAAGCTACATATTTGCTTGATTTTCTACAGATAAGGAAAATGGTAATTCTTACATAAAAAATTTAAGGTACCATCCAAAAAAGAATTTCAGAACTCAAAGAATTATTATAATTTTCCATATATGTATTGCTTTACTCTTGCCCTACAGCTTCTTCTGTTGAATTTTAATTTATGATGGTAAATTATGGAATTAACATAGTTGCAATTAAAAGGTCCAAACTTTGAGTTATTTCCTGGGTTCTACTATCCAACTGCAATTTTATTTAAAAATAGAACTCTGTTTTTAGCCACCATGCCAGTTTTTTTCTCATTTTGCATTTCTTAATACTTTTAAGAAAACAAGTTAGTATGAGCTATGTTGGTCTTCAAATTGCAATCATTCTCCCTAGGATTACACAGAGGACTACATTCAGACAGGCCCTGGGCAGCTCTATGCCTACTCCACCAGGCTGTTCACTGTTGATGGCATCAGTGTCCCATACACGTGGAACCACACTGTTTTCTATGATGAAGCACAGGGAAGAATGCCTTTCTTGGTAGAAACACTGCATGCATCCTCTGTGGAATCTGACTATAACCAGTTAGAAGAGACTTTGGGTTTTCAGATCCATGCTTCAATTTCCAAAGGTAATTTTACTGAAAACAAACCAAAAAACTCTGTATGTTTGTACCATCTATTTAGAAAAGAGTAAAATAAATTGATGCCATTCCATTTAAAAGGAGTATAATAACACTGAGATCTAAAATTATAATACCAGATTCCTTACCTGTGTTCTTTATGTTTTATTGTAGGTACATCCCTGTGTTAAAGCCAAGGCAGTTGAGTTCTAGTACACTTAGTTTGCTAATATGCTTCTTTGTACTGCAGAGTAAAGTTATTGTTCTGTTCTATATGCCTGGAAAAAAGTTAAATGTATCATATAATCTGTCAGAATAATTTTTCTTTGGTTATAAAGTTTATGTGTTTCCATTCTCAATCTTCTATTTGGCAAGGAACTTTTAATATTCCTGAAACATAAAGGTGTGTCTAAAACTAAGCTGGCAGAGAAAATGTCTCTATATTTTCATAGCAGCTTTTAAACACTGTACAACAATAATTAGAATTACAACTGTCATTTTTCATTCCTGAAAGCTATAATTTTGAACCACTTTCCATTTCCCAAGCTCGTTCCACAGCCTTGATTTGAGTCGTCCCCCACACTGTGTGGTTGCTCCATGTATCTGTCCTCTGAGATTTCCTTTTCAGGTGTAAGAGCCGCCCCAACTACTTGTGTTCCGCAGTCTGTGGTGCTTTGATGGTGGGAGATACTCGTGTAGTGTTACATTATAAAAACTGAATGTTTGCATCACTTCAGCCCTGAACTTTAGGTTACCATTAGTATACTTGAAAGAATGTATATTTTCCTTGTGTGTGTGTTGCTATGGTCTGGCTTTCCAACAGTGTATCCAAAGAAAATTTTTTTTCTTTTTATTGAGTTTATTGGTACATTTGAGGTATACAGTACAGTTACATTCATTACTGGGATCTTGTACCTTTACATGACAGGTCTTGGTTCTCATTTTTTCCCCTTGTCCCTGCCCTCCCTTCACCCTTTCCTCCTCTCCCCATTTACAAACACTTTACTACCATTTTTTCATTTTCTCATATTTTTTTCCCTTATTCCCTTTCCCCTACCCTTCCTACTTTCCCTACACCCTTAGCCCTTTTCTTCCTATTTCACATTGTTAATTATCCCATTAGGATCTTGTGTACTGTTATAGTTTTTCACACCAGAGAAACTATTCAGTATTTACGCATATATAATCACAGCAGATTTTTCAACACAAATCCTTAGGTCAAGGAGAGCCTGGAGTGAGGTATTTCAAGTTCTAAAAGGAAACAAACTCCAACCTAGACTGATGTATCCTGCAAAACTCTCTTTCAAAATAGACGGGGATATAAGATACTTCCACGACAAAGAACACCTGAGAAACTTCATGAACACCAAACCAGCACTACAAGGAATTCTAAACAATATCCTAGAAAAGGACAATGAAGGTCAAGATACCATGAGTCCCAACAGATGAAATCAAATAGGCAAGGCAAGAAACTAAAAGGAGATGGGAGAAAAAGTAAAAAGAGTCAACAAAAGGACAATAATATGATAATAGTAAGTCAGAACATATCAGTTATAACCATCAATGTTAATGGCCTCAATTCACCAATCAAGAGAAATAGACTGGCAGAATGGATCAAGAAGCACAATCCAACAATATGTTGTATACAAGAAACACACCTAGTGTGAAAGGAAGCCCACAGACTGAAAGTGAAAGGATTGAAAACAATTCTCCACACATCAGGTGCCCAGAAAAAAGCAGGGGTAGCAATCTTATTCACAGACAAAGTAAATTTCAAACCAAAACTCATTAAGAGAGACAAAGAAGGACACTACATCCTTGTACAATTCAAGAATAAGAGTTGACAATCATAAACATATATGCACCAAATATAAATGCCCCCAACTATATAAAACAAATATTAAGTAACACAAAAAACCAGATAACCAATAATACAATTTTAGTGGGGGATTTAAATACCCCACTATCACAAATTGACAGATCACCTAAGCAGAAAATCACCAATGAAATAATAGAACTGAACCAAGTTTTGGAACACATGGACTTAATAGATGTTTACAGAGTATTACATCCCACAAAATCGGAATAGACTTTCTTTTTGGCTGCACATGGATCATTCTCCAAGATAGACTACATATTGGCTCACAGAACAGGTCTGAATAAATGCAAAAGAATTGAAGTCATCCCCTGTATATTATCAGATCATAGTGTAATCAAACTGGAGATCAATAGCACAAGAAACTGTAGGAAATTCACAAGCACATGGAAACTGAACAACACTCTCCTAAACAATCAATGGATTACAGGAAATTAAAGAAGAAATTAGGCAGTTTTTACAAATAAATGAGAAAGCCAATACAACATACAGGAATGTATGGGATACAATGAAAGCTGTTCTACAGGGAAAACTCATAACATTGAATGCCCACACTAGTAACAGAGCGGGCTCAAATAAACAACCTAATGATGAAACTTAGACTTCTAGAAAAACAAGAGCAAGGAAAACCCAAAGCTCGAACAAGAGAAGAAATTATAAAGATCCAAGCAGAAATCAATGCAATGGAAACTATGAAAACGATACAAAAAATAAATGAAACAAAGAGATGGTTTTTTGAAAGAATAAATAAAATTGACAAACCCTTAGCTAATCTTATCAAAAAAAGGAAAGAAAAGGCTCAGATCCATACAATCAGGAATGAAAAAGGCGAAGTCACAACAGATCCAAAAGAAATCCAGAAGATCATTAATACCTACTTTGAGAATCTGTACTACAATAAAATGGAAAACACAGAAGAAATGGACAGATTTTTAGATACTTATGAATTACCAAAGTTGAACAAAGAAGATAAAAACATTTTAAACACCCCAATCACAATCAGTGAAATTGAAAATGTAATTAAAAATTTACCAACAAAGAAAAGCCCAGGCCCTGATGGATTCACTGCTGAATTTTACAAGACATTTAGAGAAGAACTACTGCCATTACTCTTCAAACTTTTCAATGAAATTGAAAGGGAAGCTATACTTCCAAATTCATTCCTGGAAGCAAGTATCACTTTGATTCCCAAACCAGGGAAAGATGCAACTAAAAAGGAGAACTACAGGCCAATCTCCTTAATGACTATAGATGCAAAAATCCTTAATAAGATACTAGCAAACAGAACACAGAGGATTATTAAGAAGATCATCCATCCTGACCAAGTAGGATTTATTCCATAGATGCCAAGGTGGTTCAACATACGAAAGTCAATAAATGTAATACATTATATTAACAAAGTCAAGGACAAAAACCATATGATCCTCTCAATAGATGCAGAAAAAGCATTTGATAAAATTCAACACCCATTCATGATAAAAACCCTGCAAAAAATTGGAATAGATGGTCTTTACCTCAACTTAATAAAGGCTATCTATGAAAAACCAACAGCCAACATCATATTAAATGGCCAAAAACTGAAAACCTTCATGTTAAAATCAGGAACAAGACAAGAATGCCCACTGTCACCACTCCTCTTCGATATAGTTCTGGAAACATTAGCCACAGCAATTAGACAAGAGAAAGAAATTAAAGCAATAAAGATAGGAAAGGAAGAAGTTAAACTGTCATTATGCTGATGATATATGATACTCTACATTGAAGATCCAAAAAACTCCACCAAAAAACTTCTAGACTTAATTGACAGATTCAGTAAAGTATCTGGATACAAGGTGAATACCCAAAAATCAATAGCCTTTCTATACACAAATAACAGACAGACAGAAAGAGAAATAAGGGAAAAAATTCCTTTTACAATAGCATCCAAAAAAATGAAGTATCTAGGAATCAATCTAACAAAAGAAACAAAAGATCTCTACACTGAAAATTATAGCACTCTGAAAAAAGAAATTGAAGAGGATATAAAAAAATGGAAAGATATCCCCTGCTCCTGGGTAGGAAGAATCAACATAGTGAAAATGGCCATACTACAAAAACTGCTATATACATTCAATGCAATGCCAATTGAAATTCCAACACTATATTTCACAGAACTAGAAAAAAAGAATCCAAAAATTCATTTGGAACCATAAGAGACCTAGAATAGCAAAAGCCATCTTAGGCAACAGACACATGGCAGCGGGTATAACAATTTCCAATTTGAAACTACTACAAAGCCACTGTGATAAAAACAGTATGGTAATGGCAAAGAAACAGATCTGAGGATCAGTGGAACAGACTGGATGACACAAAAACAGATACAGATGTACTCAGCTACCTCATTTTTGACAAAGGAGTTGACCATCCTCAGTGGAGGAAAGATAGCCTCTTTAATAAATGGTGTTGGAAAAACTGGATTTCAACCTGCCACAGATTAAAACTAGACCCTTATCTTTCACCATGCACTAAATTAAAATCCAAGTGGATTAAAGATCTAAATATTAAAGCAGAAACATTAAACTTGCTGGAAGGTAAATTAGGAAGAACTCTGGAAGACATTGGCATAGGAAAAGACTTTATGGACAAATCCTCAGTAGCATGGGAACTAGCAGATAGAATCAACAACTGGGATCTCATCTTATTAAAAAGCTTCTGTACTTCAAAAGAAACCATCAGCAGAAACTAAGAGACAGCCTACAATGTGGGAAAAAATTTTTACCAGCTATTCCTCAGACAAAGGACTATTATCAAGAATATGTAAAGAATTCAAATCAATCAGCCCCCGTAAATATAAAGACCCAATTCAAAAATGGGCATCCAAAATGAACAGACATTTATCAGACAAAGAAGTCAAAGCAGCAAGTAAATATATGAAAAAATGTTCCACATCACTGGTCATTCAAGAGATGCACATGAAAACAACACTGAGATTCCACCTCACCCCACAAAGAATGGCTGCTATCAAATCACACAATAACAAATGTTGGGGGGGTTGTGGGGAGAAAGGAACCCTTCTCCACTGTTGGTGGGAGTGTAGACTGGTGCAACCACTATGGAAATCAATATGGAGATACCTCAAAGAGCTTGGACTGGAGGTTTCATTTGACCCAGCCATCCCTCCGCTGGGTATCTTTCCAAAAGAACCAAAAGAATCATATCACAGAGAAGTATGCGCACCCATGTTTATAGCAACACAGTTTGTAATAGCTAAAACTTGGAAACAGCCTATTTGCCCAGCGGTTGGAAACTGGATAAAGAAGATGTGGTTTTTCTATAAAGTGAAATATTACTTAGCCACAAAGAATGAGAAAATAGATTCATTCATAGGAAAATGGATACATATTGAAGATATACTCCTAAGTGAAATAAATAAGTCACACATGTGTAAATACCGAATAGTTTCTCTGGTGTGAATAATCTGCAATAATATAGAAGATCCTAATAAGATTACTGACATTGAGAAATGTGAAGAAAGGAGCTAAAGGTGTAGGAAAGGCAGGATGGGTAGGGGAAGGGTAATAAGGGAAAAGGAAAAAATGTGAGATGATGAAAAGATAGAAATAAAGTGTTTATAGATGGGGAGTGGAGGAGGGGGTGAAGGGAGGGCAGGGACAAGGGAAAAAAATGACAACCAAGACCTGTCATGTAGAGGTACAAGATCCCAACAATGAATGTAACTGTACTGTATCCCTAAAATGTACCAATAAACTCAATTAAAGCTGAAAAAAATACTTTAAAGCTCATTGCACTGTCTACTTGTGCTTTCATCCATTGTGCATATGACCATTGTCTTCTTCAACTCTTTCATCAGATGTGAGTTCATAGTGCTCTGGGAGGATGATAATTATAGATTTGTGAAGACCCATAGTGCCAGTTTCTCAGCTCACACCATCACCACCACCTCCTTGCTTTATTCTTTTCACGTATGTTCTGGCCATTTAGAGTTATTGAAAAGAACTTTTGACTTGAAGAACTGTGTTTTTTCTTTCTCAAGTGTGCTTACATTTCTAATCTAACCTCTGTTTCTACTTTTTTAGTACTCCATCTTAATATGGAACAATAACTTGCCAGTCCATTTTTTAACGTAAATTAATTTATACTACTGAGACTAGAGGAATTAAAATTGTTTTTGAAAAGTCGTAGGACTTTCTACCCAGTCAATTATGTAGATTATCTAAACCTGAAACTGCATGAATGTTCTTGTGGCATCTGTAAGGATATTGTTGGCTGAACTGGGTTCCATAATATAAGGGAACACATTTGAGACCCGTAAGGCTCCTTACTGTCTTTGGATAATATAATTCTATAAGTTACATCTATGAGCCATTTGTTGAAAACCATGGTGCTGTGAATTTTAAGAACTGTGTGCCTGCAGTATGTGTTAGAGTGACCAGCAGGGGGCAAGCTTGCCTACTTGGTATTTTAATTTAGCAAATTTTTCTAGGAGTCTGTTCTAAGAAAATTAGAGAGCCAAAGAAGAATATTCACAAAGTTTCATCCAGTGTTATTTCATAACAGAAAAATGATAAACTTGCTGGTGATATAAATATGTATACCATGTACCCATTGTATCTTTTAAATAAGCATTGAAATAATTGTTTAATATTAGACACTAACACACTTTCACAAGTGAAGAGGGAGGTGTTCATTTGGCATCACAACAGTTGAAAAGCAGCATACAGTGTTATTCAGACATGAGTTCCCATTCCACTTCCCTGACACTTCTGATAGAAATGGGATCAAAGAGTTTGTTTGTTTGTGTACTGGAGATTAAAACCAAGACCTATGCATTGAGTTATATTTCCAGCCCTTTAATTAACTCTTTTTTTTTTTTTTTTTTTACTGGGGATCAAACTTGGGTCCTTGAGCTCGCGAGGCATGTGGCGGCACCACCGAGCTAAATCCCTGGCCCTAACTTTTATTGTAATTTTAAGACAAGGTCTGAGCTGCTAAACTTTCCAGCCAAAGCTTGAATCTGTGACCCTCCTGCCTCACTGTCCCAGGGTGCTGGGATTACAAATCTGTGCCACCATGCCCAGGTGAATGATGTGTGTTTTAATGAGTTCTCCAAATGATTTTTATGATTAGTAAAGCCTGATAATTATTAATTTGTATATTCTTACTTAATTTTTCTTTATTTAATTAATTATTTGTAGTGCTAGGGACTGAATCCAGGACTTTATGCACACTAGGCAAGCACTGTAAAGTACATATATGTGTATAGAAATGACTGGAAGGAAAAAAGCCAAATGTCAGCAAACAACTGTAGTTTTTTCTGAGTGACCAGATTATAGGCAATTTTATTTTATATTTTTTTAAAGTATATTCTTTCCGGGCGTGGTGGCACATGCCTGTAATCCCAGCACTCGGGAGGCTGAGGCAGGAGGATTGCTGTGAGTTCGAGACCAGCCTGGGCTACATAGTGAGTTCCAGGTCAGTCTCAACTACATAGTGAGACCCTGTCTCAAAAAAACAAAAAACCAAAACAAAACAAAAAAAAGTATATTCTTATACTTATGCACATTCTTAAAATGGAAAAAGTACTTTGTATTACCTCCCACTACCCTGAAATACAATCATAATCTAATTCAAAATAACTATGCAATTTAATATAAAGGATAAAATAGAGGAAATTAATAATGTACTGTTATTAATGTCTAAAAATCTTTGGGCAGAAATTAATCATAAGCCTGAACTTGTATATAGAATCCTACTGTGACTGGGGGTTTTTGGCAGGGAGAGGGACTTTAAGTAACTCTTAGTAACATTCTCAATATCAATATACATCACAGTTGCATTCCTGGAAAATTCATTGTATATTTATGTGAAAAATGTTTAACATATGGTACACAGGTTCAAAGCTTATATAATTACAGCTTTTTTATTTGCAGGAAAGTCTTTCAGCACAAAGAACACATCTTTCAGTACCATCCCACACATGGTAATATTGTAACTCCCCCAGGGCCTTCTCCAGTCACTGAATTTTACTATTCCTCTTTATCATCATAACAACCAAAAAACCTCCTAAATGCCACTTAGTAGAAGATATGTCTCCTAATTAAAACCCAAACTGAAGCTACTATCATGTTATAACTTACTATGTTTACATGACATGGTCTTTTTCCAGTTATATTCCCAACACCATGTCCCACATAACTATGGAAAGTGTGAATAAATGAAAAAATATGATAACCACCTGACTCAGTGGTTGAAAGTCTAATAGACTTTCATCTAATTCTTGCTCCTGTACATATTAGCTCCTTAATCTTGGGCAACATACATAACTTACCTCAATTTGCTCTCCTGAAAATTGGGTACTATATGGGAGTTGTGGGGTTTGAATGAAATTAAGGGAGCAATAGCCTTGAGTAATCATTTGCATGTGCCCTCGACATATCCATTCCATCTGTCCTATTCCTACTCCCTTGCACATGCAGGAAGATTTGCACACTCAGAAAAGTGGTTTCTTGCTGACATGCTGGCATGCTTCTCACTGCCATCTAAGATAAATCTCCTCTGTCACAATATGTGTGTTTCTCTCTGCTTTAGAGAATTACATAGAAAGGGAAACCCATCATGCATGGAATACTATAACCTAAATGCTCAACATCGCAAATGGGAAAAAGCCACAAAAGGAGGAGGATTCTTTATCAATTCTCTATTTTTCACTGGAACAAATTATTTTAAGTTGCTAGAAAACATCAGTCTTCCTTCTTGAATAAAACCACCGAGTAATAGCTGGAAGAGTGGAACATGGCCTATGGCTAGGACTGCCATACACAGCTATCTTGGATTCTTTTTAGTGATCCCAGAATAATTTAAATTTCTTTTGACTTATGTAAACAATTTAAACAGAAAATGTTTCCAATGGCAGCTTGCCAACAGTCTCTAGACGATGATTTGTTTACTTCTTGAAGAACAAGAAAAGTTTTCCATTCTTGCTGTTTTCCACTGATTGCATATCTGTATCATGTATTTTGTCTTTAGCACATCTTTCCAGGGAAGGGTGGATGAGACAGAAACTAGATATTAATATGTTAGTAAGTTAATTACCTGCTGTCTTCTCTGTGATAGGAGATCGCAGTAACCAGTGCCCCTCTGGGTTCACCTTAGACTCTGTTGGGCCATTTTGTGTTGGTAAGTAGAGAAATAAACATTTTTATAAAATTGTCAATAATGAATATCATTTAATGGATTTTTTTTGCCACTTTGCTAAGTATTTAATCATCACAACAGTCGAATTAGTGTCTCATTTGACAGCGGAAGAAACTTGAGATGTGGAGGAGTTAAATAAACTCTTTCTAATCACATAGTATCAGGTGGCAAAACTAGATTTGAAGTGAAGTTAGATTACAAAGCCTAATAGTGACCGAGTACAGAGATGGAATGACCAGAAGGACAACACTGAACCCCATCTTGCAGCTTGATCATGAATGTGAGAGGACAGTGGTCCAACACGAAGTCACCCAAGGGCAGAGCTGCTCAATCATAGCATAGGACAGGGCTGTTGGGCCTGTGACTGAGGGCTGAACCAACTTTGTCCCACCATGTACTGCTTCAGAAGAATCGCAGATAAATGAACGCTGTGTAAATGATTTTTATGCTTTCTTCTCATTCATTGATGCACAATGTCATGTAGTCTCAGGACTACAAAAGAAAAAGTGATTATTAGACTGCCCAGTTCAAACACCAGTTTTATCAATAATAACCTCTGTGTCCTGGGGCAATTTATTTAACCTATTCGTTCTTCAGTTTTGCTTGCAAAATGAGAATAATAATAAAAATACTTATCTCAGTGGTTCCTCCATCTACCTCTCAAGCGCAAAGTCCCGAGTTCGATTCCCAAAACAAACAAAAAATAATAAAAATACCTGTCTCCTAGTTATACTCTGAAGAATGAGCTAAAACAGATAAAAAGTATTTATTTAGATCATTTTAGCTATTGCTCTTGTAGAATAAAGTTTAAACATCTATTCAAGATCAGAGATGACTTGAAGGTCTCAAGGTTATTTTTTATGTCGTGATTTCATTTTGCAGCCCTTAGAGCACTCTCTTATTTGATTCAGTTCATCTTCTGTATGGGAATATTTTCACCGACTTTAATGACTCTGAGGAAGTGGAGATTTACATGGCAATTGGGCCGTCTTGTTTCCTTTTTCAGATGAAGATGAGTGTACAGCAGGCAATCCCTGCTCCCACACCTGCCATAATGCCATGGGAGCCTATTACTGCTCCTGCCCCTCGGGCCTCACCATCGCTGCCGATGGGAGAACTTGCCAAGGTATCTGCACAGTTATAACCAGTAGACACATTCAGGCATGGGTAAGGCAATATTTGACCTAAAGAAAGCATGGTCCACCTTTCCTATTATCTCTGCCCATACCCTCGCAATAAGCAGGAAGATCTTCATTGTTGAGAAAGTAAGGAAGAGGGAATACTGCTCAAAAGCAATACCTTCGCATGGCTATGAGTGGGCAGGCCTGGAGTGACTCACATAAGATCCTGGAAAGGAGAAGCCACTTTGTAAAACGCCCCTTAATTTGTAAAAAGTCTGATTGATTGGTCAGTTTATGAGGATACCACACCATGAGGCAATGAGCCTGTCAGCTGTTTAACCCACCTGAAATGACTCTAGCGAAAAAATGTAGTACTTTATATATTCTTAGGTGTCATTCATTGCTTTTCATTTCCCCATTTCTTATCCTTCATAGGTTGGCTTTTCTCCTACTCACTAACTGAACAACTCATTCTGTTGCAGATATTGATGAATGTGCCCTGGGAGGGCACACCTGCCACACAGGTCAGGACTGTGACAACACAATAGGGTCCTATCGCTGCGTGGTTCGTTGTGGGATGGGCTTTCGAAGAACATCTGATGGGCTGAGTTGTCAAGGTATAAAAATGTTGAATTTAGTCCTTACGATACTAAGAATTAGAGTCCTGTTTGTGCCTTTTAAACTATCAGCAATTCCAAGGACAAGGTGCCAGATGAAAGGGAGCTCCTCAGGAAAACTTAAACCAGAACCTTCCTTTACTATACGGTGAGCCTCTTGATAAGAGATGTAATATCCCACAGCTATTTTAAATATTTGTAGAAATGTGGTTTTCAGTGGCATTTGCCTATTAACATTTGGAAAAGAAGATCATACAGAACAATTTAGTTGAATCTGTTTCATAAAACTCCATTGCAACATTTAAAGTTTTAAAGATGGATTTTATTTTTTAGAGCACTATGAAGTCCAAAGTGAAATTTGTACCAATCCCACTGTTCCACTTCCCTCACTATAAACATCCTATCCCATAGTGGTACCTTTGTTAAAATTAATGAACCCACATTGACACACCATTACTACTCAGAGTCTATACATCACTGACCATCTTAGTCTGCACGTTACGGTTCACTTTGGGTTTGCTCAGGTGTATAATAACATGTATCTACTACTGTAGTAGCATAGAAAGTAATCCCGCTGCCCTAAACATCTTCTGTGCTTCATGTATTCACCCCTTCTTCTTACCAACCCCTGATAACTGCTGATCTTTATGCTGTCTGCATAGTTTTGCCTTTTCCAACATGCCATATAGCTGAAATGCTATGGTAGTAGCCTTTTGTAAATTTTTTCACTTAGTAATGTGCACTTGTTTCCTTAATGTTTTTCATGGCTTTATAGCATATTTCTTTTTAGCATGGCTTTATAGTATATTTCTTTTTATGTAATTCATTATTATAATGAATAATATTCTATTGCATGAAATACTACAGTTGATTTATTCATTCACCATACTGATGAATGTCTTGGCTGTTTCCAAGTTTCGGAAATTATGAATGAAGTTACTATCAGGATTTTTCATAGAAGCAAAAAGCTAGATTCAAAACTGAATAGCAAAGGGAATAAATTAAGGGTGGTCCATTTATACCATTGTGCAGGCATGAGAAAACCCAAATGTAGGAAAGTATAGGTAGCTTTTATAGAGAGTGTGAGTATATAACTAGATGACAATGACCCAAAGAAAAATAAAAACAGGTTATATATTTAGATTGAGACATATATGAGTTGTGGAAGAGATATGTTATTATTCATACTAGATTGTGAAGGTTGTTTTCATTGGTAGACAAAAAGAGTAAAAAGGGATAAAGCAGACCAGGCAAAGGAAGAAAAGAAATCCTCACTAAGAAATATTCTTAGAAAGTGTTGATTTACATTTATGTACATATGTAAATTAGCACATTGTGCCTCTTGAGAGATTAAAAGATATCAAATAGAAAACAAGTACAAAATAAAAAAATGACAATCTCAGTTTTTGTAATGAAAAGTAAGAATAAGAAGAGCCTAAATGTGGTGGCTGTTCTTTCAAAAGGTTTAGAATAGAACAAGAGAGAAGGGACAGGAGCTTGAGGTGAGTGTGACCTGAGAGAGGAACTGTGGTATAGTAGAAGAGATTTGCTTATGTCTGTAGGTTTATGGGAAAGAAGACAGTAAGAGGAAGGTCTTAGAAGATACACCAGGGAAGGGAATGACTGGTGGGCCACGTCCTCATCTTGGGGAGGAAGAGGAGCTGCAGAGGTCAGAAGTTTAAACTGAAAGGCTTTTCTTAAAAGGGAAAAGAGGTATCTCTTCCTCTGGCACTGGAGGGAGGAAGGGGAGAGAGGGTACAAAACATAAGCAAGTGTACAAGAATGGAGATTTCATACCTGCGTTCTTCTATTATATAATGGCAAACGTGGCACTTGGGAAGAATTTGGCAATGGTGGCAGAGAAAAACAAATGCTCAAGTTGCTGCCCTCAGACATAAGGCGATAAAGTTCTGCATCAGGGAAATAGCAGCAAGAAAGGGCAAGAAAGCTCAATTGCAAAAGACCTTAGCACCACTTTTATTTTCCCTCGAACTTCATCCTGGTCTGTCAGCAGCAGCATTCCAGAACCAAAGTGTCCTAGAAACAGGAGTGGGAGCCATGTGATAAAATACTTAAAGCACAGGAGTAAAAACTACATCAACATAGTTCTGACTTACTCACTAATGAAGAGAGACAACCTTGCCAGAAGCTAATCAGTTATTTAGCAGATGATATGAAAGCAAATGGGTTAGTTTTAGACAAGATCTTACACATGATCATTATCAAGATCATTGGTGGAGGGGGTGAAGGGAGGGGAGGGGTATAGAAAAAAATAAGAACCAAGATGCATCATGTAAAGGCACAAGATTCCTATGATGACTGTAACTGTACTGTATATCTAAAAAGTACCAATTACCTTAATGAAAAAAAGATCATTAAAATGTCATATATTTAGGTTGAATTAACTAAGGCTTATATATAATGAAAGTTTTGTTTCATTTAACAGATATTAATGAATGTCAAGAATCCAGCCCCTGTCACCAGCGCTGTTTCAATATCGTAGGAAGTTTCCACTGTGGATGTGAACCTGGGTATCAGCTGAAAGGCAGAAAATGCATAGGTAAGAAAAAGGCTTTGAATTCAAAACAGGGACATCTCCATGACTTCCTTTGCAACATGCATTTTTATTGATGGTATGGCTTATTAAATCAATAGATGAATGAAGCCTTCCTTTCCAGCTCAACTAAAAAGTAAGCAATGTAAATTTCTCAAATAATAGTGAAATGAATGCCAAGGGATTGTCCATATCTTCTTAATGTTGTCTGATCTAAATGCTTATGTTGTTTCTCAAGATTGATTCATAAGTAGGACAGTGACCATGCATCATGGATATAACCAAGGTGAAAATTAAAAATTGAGCTAAATACTATGTTTTATGGATTTTATTTTATAATTACAGAAGCATTCTTTTAATGGTTCTACTATTTACTGAGTTTTTCACGGAAGTACAATATACATCTGTATATATGCATACATATGAATATTAACCTTACATATATGGATTTTATTTTTCTAGGAAGTGGAAGTGGTTGGTATGGCTATCATCTCTGTAAAGTGACTTTGCTTTTTACTTTCATCATTCTGTTTTAAATGTTACATGCCTTGTTGGATTTTAGCATGTAAACCCTACACAATGATGATGCGATGAGCATCCATATTTGTGTGTAATATCCCTAAAATTCAAAGGGATGGTCTCTCTTAAAAAATAGATGAAATCATTTTCTCAGTCTGCATTGCCTTTTGTTCTTTTACCAAGATGTGAACGAATGCAGAAAGGACGTGTGCAGGCCTGATCAGCACTGTAAGAATACCCGTGGTGGCTATAAGTGCATTGATCTTTGTCCAAATGGAATGACCAAGGCAGAAAATGGGACCTGCACTGGTGAGTGTGTGGCTGTTTCAGTGACCAAACTATAGTTACTATCAATCAATCACGTAAGGCATCCACTTTAAAAACTAGCAATGAGAGTCTGAGGGTTTAGCGCAGTGGCACCGAGCTTGCCTTGCAAGTGCAAGGTCCTGAGTTCGATCACCAGTACCAAAAAAAAAAAAAAAGAAAAAAAAAGAAACAAAGAAAACCTAACAGTAGGCATAAATTTAAGCTAACAAGGAACCTTTCTTTCTCTATTAGTGTTCCTAATTTCTAGTGTGGTGGATCCAAGCTCACCACGGAAACTTATGACCATTTGGAGCCGCCATCAACTACACATTTGGTTTACATAATTTAATATCTACAGGAAGTATATTATCTCACAGTATTTCTAATATAAAATTTATTATATACATTTAGCAGTTTAGCAAAACTGTGTCTCCGAATGAAAAAGAAAAAGGACTGGGGACGTAACTCAGCATGAAGGCTGTAGGTTTAATCCCCACTACCACTGAGACAGAGAGACAGAGAAACAGACAGAGAGACAGAGACAGACAACTCAGAGGGCCATGTGCAGTTACATACAGCTGTTATTAGGAAAGAGATAAACTTAAAAACCATTTAAGAAACTACAGCACAAATGGAGCTCAGTGGGAATGGAAATGTGAAGTTTTATGATTTTGATTGAAGAAGACAATTACCCAATGTTGGCAAGTAAAGGAATGTTAAAGACTTCGGTTTCAATAGCCCGGCTGACTAGGAAAACAAGGAGCACTGTTACTGTACAAGGAGTAAAGATAAGATAGGAGTCATGTTGAGTTTGAAGTACCTGTGAAATAGGGAATGGAAACATCCAGCCCGAAGCTAGATATGTAAAACTAGATCAGAAGTGATGAAGTTGTATTGCCTTAAATCTATATAAGCACTACTAGTCATCAGTATAAATTAGATGGCCAAAGAAGTCTTGGGACTTGAATCCAAGTGTTCTAGACCCAAATCCTAAGTCACCACACGGTGAGAAACATAACCTTTTGCAATTCTACCTAGTGTTGATTTTAAATACAGTGGGTTTGGGCTTTCAAAGAGGAAGTATTATTACTTTTTATTACCTCCGTGTCTGTAGACATTGATGAATGTAAAGATGGGACCCATCAGTGCAGATATAACCAACTATGTGAGAATACAAGAGGCAGCTACCGCTGTGTTTGCCCAAGAGGTTACCGGTCCCAAGGACTTGGAAGACCCTGTCTGGGTAAGTTAACGGGAATTCTTAATGAGTAGTAAAGTGTCTAACATAGTTATCGAGCCTTACCAAGTTGTTTAGGTCCACTATCTTTATCCTCACATGCTCTCTTGCTCCAAATTGAAGGCATGTAAGTTGATTTAAGTGATTCATCGCATAATTGGATACTTCTTCAGAGACTTTGTATTGAATTCAATTTATTTTGACATTTCAAGTGATAATGTAGTCACTTACTATTTACTAAATACCACACAGAAAGTGAGGTCCTTATATAATTGTAATCACAACTTATGTAATTCATTATTCATCTTTGTACATTATGTAAATGTTTGAATAGGTACATCTTATTTGAGAATGAAGTATATTTACATGTAATATGAAAGTTTACATATAAAGGATTAAAACATGAGCACACAATTTAAATGAATCGATAATTGTTGCTTTATTATGTATTTAGTATTTACTATGGGCCATTCATTCCCTTTATAAAAAAAAAAAAATCAAATCAGTTCTCCCAACTGAGAATTTTTTTCCATCCTAGTTATAATCAACTATAAAACAGATAACAGAAAATAACTCTAAGAAGGTAATCACATACTTTTGAATTTATAACAAAAAACTGATCTTTAAATCATTCTTCAGATTATTTAAGTACAATTTAAAAATTATGTGGGCTTTTAAATACTAGCCTCTGGCTTTCACACTATGGTTTTAAGATTGATTGCCCTGATTGTCTAGCAAATAATTATTTATGGCAAATTATCTCAGATCTGCTTAGTTCTATCACTATGTTGTCTCTAACCAGTACCTTACACAAATCAAATATTCAAGCCAATGCCATTGCTAGAAACTCTTTTTAAAAGAAAATATTTTTAATAGCATAAATACGTAACATCATTTTAGTCTTCTATTGATACTGCAGTTTATATATAATTTAACATCTTAATCAGCCACAATAGTGACATGTCAGAATAAATTGTATGTGTTTGTTCACTAATTTGATCAGCAGTTGAATGCCTGACATTGAACTGAGGGGTAACTGAAGAAAGTAAGGTCATTACCTTAAAAAGATTTAAAATGTTAACTTTCATTTTGCCTACTAAATAGTTTTAAAGCAAACTTTACTTTTATTATACCTTTTTATATTGTTTTTTGTGCCATTGTCCTAATAGATTAAAGAATTTTGTTTTGATTCCTGGTTTTCATTCACTTCTAATTTACAGAAAGAACTGCAAATATATACTTCATTTGCTGACATGCAAATAGAAAAGAAAATAACTTTTTAAAATATTATGGGTTTTATGAGTGTATATCTGAATAGGAAGCAATTCTGTGCCTCTATGTCCTTCTTTTTAATCTTTTAAAAAAATAACTTGGCTTGATTATTAATTCAAAATTATTCCATATTGCCAACATTCCTGCATCTGAAACTTGTAATGGTATGGAAAATTAAAAGTACTAGTGATACATTATAATTATTAAGATAACTAAATGGAAACTATAGGTGTAATTTCATTCTTACTTCCACCAACAGAATTAGGATTTACATTAGCTTTTAAACACAGGTTTCCATATTCAAGGCCATATTTTCTTATGTACTGCCTTTTGTTTCTACTGCTAGTGAGCACTTGACACTTTGTGCGTGGCTCATTTTTTTCACTAATTCACCAGGTGGTTAGTGGACATCTGATCTGTGCTGGATAATGTTCTCAGTTGTGAGATAATACTAGACAAAGTAGAACAGTTCTGTGTCCTTATGGAGTTTACTTCCACAGGGAGAAAGAATCACAAAATAAATATAGAATGCAATTTCAGATAATAATAAGCACTCTAAAGAAAAACAGAACAGGGCAAAGGAAAAGAGTGAGCCTGGTTAGGGCAGTGGCACCAAGATCAGGCCGCCTCTCTTGGCAGTGGATGAGATAAAGGAGCAGGTGGCAGGTGCAGGAATAGGCAGACGGGTTCCAGGCTGAGAGGACAGCCAGGGCGAAGCCCTTCCGAGTGGAATATGTCGCCATAATCAAGACACAGTGAGGGCCAGCAGTGCTGGAGCAAAGTTAGACAATGGGTACAGAGCCCATGACAGTTTAGATTTTCTTCTAAATGTGTTATAATAAAAATGTTTCAAAATAAAAACTTTTGCTCTTTATATACATTAACTACTGTGGTACCTTGGTTTGTGAACATTCTTGTGTGCAGGCAGTCTGGTTCACAAACAGAAGCGTTTGGCAAATTTTGGTTTTTGTTTGCAAACTCTGCATTGTGTAATAAACACAACTGACACCATCTTTCCTACACAAACACAAACGTGGCTATCATTTCCAAAATTGTTAAACAAACTGTGTGTGAACCAAGGTACCACTGTATATATTCTTATATACAGCCCAAGACAATTCCTCTTCTCTTGGTGCTACCCAGGCAAGCTAAGCCTGTCCAAGTAAGGGCCAAAGATCTCGAGCACATGAACAGTGTGAGACAATTTACATAGAGAAAGAAATCGCTCTGGCTTCTGTGTGGAAAATAAATCACAGAAGAGCAAAGATGGATGCAGAAAAGACAAAGTTCCCTTGCATAAAAAGAAGTAAGTGAAGAGGTACAAGTTACAAGTAAATATTTTTAAGTGCTTCCAACATTGTCAGCCAGTTAGGAAGATCAGAATCCCATCTGAATGACACTTATCAGAGGAGATTTTTTTTTCATTTACACATATCATTTCATTAAGAGATTTACTTCTGAGACTTTTTAAAAATTGTAGTTTCATGAAAAATGTATTGATTTGGGATCCCACATTCTTTTGAATGTTGGTTTCCAGGGAAAGAAATTCAATACTTTTGTGTGTCCCTACCTAGTTGAATTCAGAACTCAGCATAGTGTTTATAAAATTCAAACGCCAGTATCACCCTTACCATTACATGTAAAGATGTGGCTTAATTGGCCCAAACTGATAAAACATCTACCTTGTTATTTTTTTCAAAGGAGACAAGGCTGAAGTAGTTCATTGGGTCTTAAAGGCATCACAACAGAAAGTAAAAGGAGGATGGATCTACAGAATTAGTGTCTGCTGTTCTGAGCCACCTGCTCTAACATGAATGTTTAAATAAAGCTTGTATGTGAATGTTCACATCAAGTGAACAGTGTGTAGGGAGAGTCACGGGATCTCCCTATATGTTCATAATGGGGTGATTAAAGCTTTCTCAAAAGCTCATTATGAAACATAATGTCTTCAGTTTCTTTCACAGACTGATTCTTTATTCCTGTGTTTTGTGTATGTGTGTGTGTTTTTTTCTCTTTTTTATGTATCATGGCACACGAGCAGACATTAATGAATGTGAACAAGTGCCCAAACCCTGTGCACATCAGTGCTCCAACACCCCTGGCAGCTTCAAGTGTGTCTGCCCCCCAGGACAACATTTATTAGGGGACGGGAAATCTTGCGCTGGATTGGAGAGGCTCCCACATTATGGCACTCAATACAGTAGCTATAACCTTGCGCGGTTCTCCCCTGTGAGACACAACCGTCAACCTCAGCAGCATTACAGACAGTACTCACATCTCTACAGCTCCTACTCAGAGTATAGAAACAGCAGAACATCTTTCTCCAGGACTAGAAGGACTATTAGGAAAACTTGCCCCGAAGGCTCTGAGGCAAGCCATGACACATGTGTAGGTAAATGTCAGCCGTGTTACATTTCCTCTCTGTGGGCTTTTTTGACCAGGGTCTCAGTAGGGGGACAGCACCCGTGATTGTTTGGGTGCAGGGAACTACATCCCTTCTCAACTCTGGGGTGACATTTATTTGGGCACTTAAACCCATTACAAACTTTATTCAAATAAAAGATGCATTTTCATGTGTGCATTCTACATTTCATTGTGACATTAACAGTTTCTGTTTGATTGCACCTAAAAGTGTTACTAAATTTAATGTTATATAGAAACAAATCATAGTGGCATCCAGAATGATTTTTTAAAAGAAGGCATACTGGTGGCCACATAATACAATCAGATGGGCTAAATTTGACTGATGCAAAAGCAATGGATTAATCAATAATTCTATATGATGACCGACATCAAATTGACTGTTGGTCCCACATTCACCATGGACGTTCTCGGTTTGATTGTTTTGTGTATGTATGTCACAGAAGAGATAAAGTGAACCAGGACAAAATTAAGTTGCTTTCATTGCTCTAAAATATGTGCATTCAATATCTTTATCTAAACTCACAAGTCTATAATTTCATGTGTTTGCAAAAGTGTAATTTCCAACTTAAGAATTGAGACCTTGTTTTTTCTTGTTTTTCATAAGTTGTACACATTACCATCTGTCGTTCATTTAGCTCAATTTGTTGTGATTAACCATGATTTGCCTGTTATTGAGCTAATTGCTTAGAGGAATTAGCAAACAGAAATTGGCCCCGCTATTTGTTAGACAGTGAAAAAAAGCAAAGAGGAAAAGGAATAGAAAAATAGAGAGGGAGGAAAGACCAAAATTCTGTTTATATTGAAGTTCTGTATAGCCAACTCCATTTTCTTATAATACTCTTAAGTGTTCCATACTTTGCTTATTCTCTCCTGTTTGCGTTCTGTTAAACATTCAAACATTTTAAGGATTTCTTCTCCTTATGGCTTCAGTTTGTGGGTGTTTTTTTGTTTTGTTTTTGCATTTCTCTTTTCTACCCTTCACCAAGCCCTGTTCCTAGATTATTAACTTGTGAGACATGCTTCCTTCGTCAATTTTAGGTGGACTCAACTTCTCATCCTCCTCTACTTAGTTGGATCCTCCATCCCTCTTACCACTCAAATTTTACCTTCTGTTCTTTGATTCGTATTTTACCAGAACTTTTCTGTCTAGCCCAATATTCCTGAAACTTGCTATAATGGTGACTTCTTCCTAGTGATGAACTTCACAGAGCTGTGGGCAGTACTGGTTGCTAATGCTTTGAACATTAACTCATTCATTAACAATTTTCTGCATTTTATCCATATGGCCAGACATTAAATAATTTCTAAATTTGTGTACTTGAAACCATTCTAAATGTTTCATCGTTTTTCAGGCCTAGAATTTTGACGTATCATTAGTTCAAATTTTCACTGTTCTTTTATTGACAAACTCAACATCTGACATTTTGTCTTTCAGAGTTTCTTCTAGTTATTCTCTCTGAAAGATTTTCATGGCTATTACCATTCCATTCTCAGATTTCATTATAGATGAGCTCTTTTCTTCTATTCCACCTTAACTCCTTCCCAGAAACTTTGTTTGTGCTATGGTAGATGAACTAAACCAGACTCCAGCTCTATACACCATTTGGCTGGTTTCCTCTGAAAATGCAAGTCATTTTAAGAAAGTTTCCCTGATTAATAACCCAATTCTCTATTTTTCATCATGAAATATAACTGTATATTTGTCACAGTTGAATTTTATGAATGTTTTCTGTCTTTATGTTTTTATTACACCAATATTATGGTGCATTGGACTTACATTTCTTACACAATCATCCAGCCTTTAGGGCAGCTCCCGTCTCAGAATGAATATAAATCTTGGAGATTTAAAGTACACTTGTACAGCTAGTCAATTCTTGGATATTTAAACTTATTTGGCATGACTAGGTTGAGACATTGCTTCAAATATGGTGATGATTTTATAGCATTGGGACTAATAAAGAAATTTACACTAAGATTGCAGACAACCCTTGAATTTTGTAACAAGAGCAATGCACTGTAAGGACTAAATCCCTTTAATTAACCATCTGGAAATAGACAAGTTACAAAAGATTCTCATTAACACTATGAAATTTTATTAAAGTTGAGCTAAAATTTAGCTTTTGGAGGAATTGACTTCAGAATCTAATAGAAAGAATGAACACTGCATTGCTTATGAATGCAAAAATCATCCTTGGGGCTACTTTAAAATTCATGCACTGAGAGGGTTCCATGTTAACTACTTGGAATTAAACAATCTAAATTTCTCCTGTAGTTATATTAAAGCAGATTTTAAGGGGAAAAAGTAAAAATAACTCACACAAGTTATGGAGTGGTCCTTGTGGTTAACTAAAATGATGCAGACATTAACAGATACTTCATGCTTATTTATCAGCAACTTTTGAATCACTGCAGTTATATTTTTGCATGTGCCAAATCCTTTTGCTCTGAGTCATCTCCCAGAAGTCACTGTATCTTCTCTTTAGTTCTATCCTAAAGCACACCTGCTCCTATTTCATGTCATAATTAATTAGTCTGTGGCACAGGGACTATGAGAAAATTTAAATGTTAGTCCAAGCAAGCCGCAGTTGGGACAAGAAATGTGAGACCTTCCAAATCCTATCCCTTATCATTGAAGCAAATGTCACTTAATTTTGAATTATCATCTATTCTCACTCTCCTTTTTATTGCTGTTTTCTCAATTCTTCTAACAGCAGTTAGCCTCCATACAGTTTGTAGAATGCTTTCCGAGATGTTACTGCACATGAACTTTCCAACAAACCCATAAGCTGGAGGAGATGGTCCCGGTGTTTGTTCCCTTTTGGCAAAAAACTCAACTGAGATTTTGAGTTGATGGCCTGCTGAACATAGGAGAAATATATATATATTATACAAATATATTTACAAATTCATGAAAAGTTTGATAAATATTTATATCACAAAATGAAAACGTTGCCTTTTGGTGGTATCTCTCTGTGGAAAAACTCTGCAAGGGTTAAGGGATGCAGGGAGAAAGAAAGCTGAAGTTTACATAAAATAAAAGCTAGTATTCCTTTTCCCTTGACTCTCAAGAGAAGCTTTATCTTTTAGGTGACTTTGACCATTATATCAAGAATTTAGTTCTTTAGTAGATTAGGATCTTTCACAAATCTGTCACCTCTGTCATTTCAGTCTAACTTGTTTAACTAACAAACCTTGACTAGTTTGGAGCTTCAGCTTACGTATATTCTAAGGATGTTAAAAATAGGCCCATATTTAATAATATAGCATACAATGTAATAGAACTTTATATTATTAAGTAGATATCGATATAAAACAACACCATGCGTTTTAGGCACATTGGTGTAAGATCACCCAGAAATTATATGTTGTATATCAACAAATTGTTTTTAGTGTGTTCTTTCACAGCTTCTGCCTCGGTCATGGTTTATGTGCTCTCCTTTCTTTCTGGACAGATATTGATGAGTGTCAACACAGGGACACCTGCCAGCATGAGTGTCAAAATACCATTGGGAGCTATCAGTGCATCTGCCCACCTGGTTATCAACTCACACTCAATGGAAAGACGTGCCAAGGTGAGAAAATGTTGGGGTGCTTGTTGCTGCAACTTAACATAAGACCAACTTAGGAGAATGTTTAAGATGGCTGTATAAATAATTATTCTAGTTGCTTTCCCTTCTTTCTCATTCCTATTGGTTAGGATTACATTTAAGCATTGTTTTTATAGCAGGAAAAGTAATAAGACAGCAATTCTGTAATGGGAAAGAGTTGAGAAACATTTGATGGCTGGTCTTACTTGAGAGAGCGAGTAAATAATGAGAATAGGGTTCTTTAAACTTCTTCCATTACTTAGCTAAGATGGAAGGGAAAACCCAGAGCACTCAGTAAATTTACTACAGTATAAAGCACTATCATTTTATCTCTCATTAGACTTATTTTTAGTGATTAGCGGGTAATAAAGTAGAAAACCCATTCATTCTTCTAGTTTACACATAGTGGGGAGCACTCGTGCTAGCAATGCAGGATGTAAAAGGCGTAAACTTTTAGGTGAACAATATACAGTCCTTCCCTTTAAGTGCTTACGGTCTAGTGCAGACAGATGTGAATAAGTCAAAATGCTAGCTTATAAGTGCTATGTTAGAGTTGAGGACAAAATACAGGGATAATAGAAAAAAATATCAATCTCAGTAGTTCCCATTTATACAAAGAAAATGTGAATAGGTGATTGTACTTTGGTGAGGATTTTTATAACGTGTAATAATTTGTATGACTTTTTAAAATCTTCTGCCTGGCATGGTGGCGCATGCCTATAATCCCAGCACTTGGGAGGCTGAGGCAACTGGATCACTGTGAGTTCAAGGCCAGCTTGGGCTCCATAGTGAGTTAAACAGAGCCTGAAATGCATAGTGAGACCCTGTCTCAAAAAAAACAAAAAAATTAAAAAATATAATAAATCATTTGAGAATTCCTTGCAATTTTGTGAACAAATTTTACAAATGTTACATAGAACTTAGTAAGTTTCTGAATTTTTATTAACTTCTCTTATGTAAAAACTACATCTTTTTTTTCCCCCTCATTGAGTTTATTGGTACATTTTAGTTACACAGTGCAGTTACATTAATCATTGGGATCTTGTACCTTTACATGACAGGTCTTGGTTCTCGTTTTTTCCCTTTTCCCTGCCTTCCATTCACCCCCTTCTCCCTTCCCTATTTACAGATACATTTTTTCAATTTTTTCATTTTCTTTTTCCTTATTACCTTTCCCCTTCCCTTCTCACTTCCCGTACATCTTTGGCCCTTTTCTTCCTATTTCACATTGTCCATTATATCATTAGGATCTTATGTACCATTATAGTTTTTCACACCACAGAAACTATTTGGTATTTATATATGTGTGGCTTATTTATTTCACTTAGGAGGATATCCTCAATATGTATCCATTTTCCTACGAATAACTGTAATTTCTTATTCTTTATGGCTGAATAGTATTCCATTTTATAGAAAAACCACATCTTCTTGCCCATTTGTCCATCAGTTAGAGACTGGATTAAAACTACATCTTTTTATAAATTATAGCAAATAGTTTGGAGTAATTCCTCCATAGAATGCTCTACCAGTAGCAATCAAATTGAGGTTGAATTTTCCATCTCTGGTATTCATGGAAGACTTGCTAGGAATCCAGTTCATGGAAAACGTGTTCTGGAAAATGTGCCAAGAAAATGTTGGCTTTACTTTAGTTGCCGTGAGTCACCCCTATCTCTCCCCTACCTGTTCACACTCCCTGAGAGTCACCATCAGATTGTGGGGGCTGGAGAAGAAACCTGAGCTCTGCGATAACTTCTTCTCCCACTCATCGATCATTGAATGTTATTAAAAAAATCTACTCAGGGGAAAGGTAATAAGGGAAAAGAAAAAAATATGAGAAAATGAAAAAATGGAAATAAAGTGTTTGTAAATGGGGGGGGTGAAGGGAGGGCGGGGACAAGGGGAAAAAATGAGAACCAAGACCTGTCATGTAAAGGTACAAGATACCAATAGTGAATGTAACTGTACTGTATACCTAAAATGTACCAATAAACTCAATTTTTAAAAATCTCATATTCAATATTTTTCTGAGATTTGAAGTACTAGAATAACATATTTATATTATAGTGTTGTTTTTTCAAAGCTCACTTAGTCAACACTGTAGAAATACCAAGGACAATTATTTGCACCCATTGTACAGATAGTAATACTGATTCTCAGAGTGATTATATGAGCTCAGTATCCTAAAACAAATCATGTACAGGAGTAGGACTTGACCTCAGATCTCATATGTTGAGAATACTTCTTTGTCTGCCATGATGCTGTGAGCACCAGTTGCATCAGGAAATAGCAGCATTTGTTCATGTTTTAGAACTTGCCTTAGGTCTTCAACTCAAGAATCTTTCAGGAGTGCCAACGCCAGGTGCCACAAATGCTTGTCCTACAGTTGTACCAAGCACCATGGAAAGAAACAGGGCAGATCCTATGGGATATTTAGAAGAGCCAACTGAACCACAAAACCTCTTTACCAGATTTGAAAGGATTATATCATACTCATTAGGGTTATTTTTCTTCTTTTCTAAACTTTGTCACTTTATTTTTAATTGCCCTTGTTACTCATTTAACTCAAAAGTTTTTCAGCCTTTATTTGTGCTACAGAATGGAAAATACTGTGAACAAATCAGAAACAGGTGTCCTTTGAAATGTTTGCAATTTAAATGAGTTACATATTTCTGTGGATTTTACAAAACACAAGAGAAAACAATTATGCCTGTAAATCAGTTTTTACTCTAAAGAGTTACTTAGAGTCACTCTATAAGTGTAGAAAGTGTTTGTCATCTTGGAGTCATTTGTGAGGAACAAAAGAGTGCTTTTCATTCATACTGGTTTTTCTAAAGCTTTGTTTATTAATGATAGAAGTGTCAGAAAAGAGAATTTAATGTGCAACAAGAACAGAGATTCTTATTAAAAATGGAAGTCATTATACTGTACAATGAAAAGCAGTGAGGAGAAACTAAAAGGTCCTCATGCTAATTTTATGCACCACTAACCTAATTCTAAAAACTTATGAATGGTATGTTGGCACTGCACTGAAATGAATATTCTCACCCACCTTTGTTTTTTAAAAAGTAATCTATATTGTTTATCAAGAATTGCTTCTATTTTCTGTGTTTTATTTCTCCTAGATGATTTTTTTCTGAGTATCCAGAAGCACTTAAAGCTATTCACTAAAATTGTTTTAAAGTTCATTTCAGGATCCTTTCCTTATAACAATAATATCTGTAAAATGTCAAAACTTTAATTTCTTTTTTTTCTCATTGAGTTTTTTTCCCCTCATTGAGCTTATTGGTACATTTTAGGTATACAGTATAGTTACATTCATCATTGGAATCTTGTACCTTTACATGACAGGTCTTGGTTCTCATTTTTCCCCTTGTCCCTGCCCTCCCTTCACCCTGAGTTCAATCCCGGTACCAAAAAAAAAAAAAAAATAAGTAGCATTACAGATTTAAAGAATACAAATATTTCTCATGGTTTTGAAGTATAGTAGCAAATGTTCCTCTTGAAACTTTTGGAGCCTTCTGGTAATTTTTATTTTTTATTTTATTTGTCTCTCATTGAGTTTCTTGGTACATTTTAGGTATACAGTACAGTTACATTCATCATTGGGATCTTGTACCTTTACATGACAGGTCTTGGTTCTCATTTTTTCCCCTTGTCCC
>NW_022900923.1:28341335-28342518 GCF_012274545.1 Fukomys damarensis
TTTTTTTTATAATTTTTTTCAGCTTTAATTGAGTTTATTGGTACATTTTAGGGATACAGTACAGTTACATTCATTGTTGGGATCTTGTACCTCTACATGACAGGTCTTGGTTCTCATTTTTTCCCGTTGTCCCTGCCCTCCCTTCACCCCTAATTTCTCATTCTTTATGGCTGCCTACTATTCCATTTTATAGAAAAACCACATCTTCTTTATCCAGTTTCCAACTGATGGGCAAATGGGCTGTTTCCAAGTAAACTTTAATTTCTATCATAATATTCTTCTGATATTCAATAAAAATTAAATAGCACCTCATTGTTAACAGAAGACAAAGATGTAGATTCTCTGTTTTGCCTTTGTCTTCTTCTTTTTCTTTTTCTTTTTTATTTTTTTGTGTTTGATTTATCTTCTTTTTTAAGAACAGTGGGCAGAATAACTTGAGTAGAGTTTGAAGAGCAAAAAGCCTGTAAGACAGTACTAGACAGAGTCAAAGGAGGGCCTCTTGCCAAGCAGCTCATTACTTATGAAGTCTTTTTATGGAGAACAAATATTATCACAGACTAAGGACAGACACTTTGTGTATTAGATTCTGATATTTCTCTATAGATTCCTGTTCAGCCAGTGGAAATCCATGATAAGTCCATTGCTCTGGGGTGCGTGCAGATGCGTCTCCCTGTTGCCCACTGGCCTCTCTGTTCCTGCGTACTTTCGCTATAAACATTAGAGATAAAACGAAAACTCAAAAATAGGTGAGAAGGGGAAATTTTTTAATAAGAGAAAGGAAGATAAGGCTAATTAAATTTCTTTCACATTTTTCTAGATGGCTTTTCACTTCATCCTGAGACAATCTTTATTTGTCAAGGAGAGCAAGCACTTCTGACAGATAAAATCATACTTAGACATTGTTTTGCAAGTGTTCATAGACAAAGCATAACTGAAGTAAAAACTAATTTGCCACTGTGTAAATTCCAGTTAAGAAGCTCGTACTAAAACCAGAAACAGCAAGCACATTATCAGCAGATACAAGTAACTAAGAGTCAAGTCAGCGATTTGCTGCCTATCAGTCTAGCACAGTATTTTTCACTTTGTACAGACTGTAAATATATTTAAAGTGCCAGGGATTTAGCTCAGCGGTTCGGTGGCCTGCCTTGCAAGTGCAAGGACCCGAGTTCAATCCCCAGTACCA
>NW_022900923.1:28342579-28445973 GCF_012274545.1 Fukomys damarensis
AAAATTAATAATAATAATAAAGAAGTCCATTATAAATGCCATTATGCAACTGCTACAGTGGCTGCTACCACGAAATGGTATAATACAATTACACATTCCCGCTGGTCAGCAACACCTCCACAATGGAGGTGCACTTGACTTTCACGTCCCAGCTCTTGTGAGAACTATAACTGTAACTGTGGTTGCTATTGTTACTATAACTGTTCCCTCTGTACAGCAGGATCTATCCTATTTTTCAATTGCTTAAGAAGAGGAATGCTACAGGTGCCCATCTGCAGCCAGCCAATTGATCTAGACTTGAAAATCTTACACCCCCCACACTTTTTCCAATTAACCTCTAAAGTTTCGTATTATCAATTTAAACAGATGCAAAGAATCTGGATTGTGCCATTATTTAATGTATATGTGCATGAAATATATTTGTATCAAAACTTTACAGCTGCTCTTTATTTTCTCAGTGAATAGAGAATGATCATTCTATAATTTAAAAATCTGTACTTATTTTCAAAACAATCATACTGACTATCAGAAAAGTCGTAATGTCCTTTCCTGTTGAAATAAAGGTGTTAATAAATACTTCTCTGGCAACCAACTCATTTCCCAAATGTAATTTAAAATAGAAAGCCAAGACCATAGGTTTGTAGTCATGTTAAAATGAGGCCTGTTACCATCAATGCATATTTTCAATATTTTCATCCTTTTGTTCATGTCCTGGGATTAGTGGCAAACTTTCTTTTGAGAAGTACAAGGAGGCTGAAAAGGGAAAAGGGAAAGGAGACTTCCAGGCCACTAGCAGTTCTCAGATTGATTTTAGCAAAAACTTGTAGTAAATGAAAATATGGAAGTTAAATCCCTGCAATCTTTGCCTGCCCTCATATTGAAAAAACAAAACAAAACAAAACAAACCTTCATATGCCACCAGGGAGAGGTAGATACCCAAGTTTAAAAACCATTGCTACAAAACATGGCATTTTAACTTTCAGATCTCAAAATCCCTCTAAAATTTGGAGCTCTATGGATCCTTGTTCAAAGAAATCTCTCTCTCTCTCTCTCTCTCTCTCTCTCTCTCTCCTTCCCCCTCTCCCCTCTCACTGCCTCTTAGTCTCTATCTATATCTCGCTCATAGTCTCTCTCTTTCTCTCTCTTTTTCTCTCTTCCTCTATCTGTATCTCTTAGTACCTCCCATCTTTCACTTTCCAGCCCACATACAGATATGCATACACAACCCCATCCCCCCAACACAAATACATATACGCATGCACACACAAAAATTTTTTCTTCACAGATTCCCTAATGCTCAAATATGGGCCCTAAACATAAGAATTATGTTCGGAAACATTCATTTTCAGGAAACCCCAAAACAGTTCCATTAGCTTTGTCTTAATGTTTCTTAATTCTAGTGACCTAAACGTGTTTCTGCTTAACAACTGCAGAAAACAACAGAATAGAAGTATTTTATTGGCATCTGTCTTTCCTAATGTTGCTGTTACCCTAGGGAGAGCATCCCATTGCCATACAATCCAGGATGAACTCTGCATGGTCTGATTCAGTTGAACACTGCTCCATTTGATCAAAATTGGACTGTGGTTCTTGGATCATTCGTCTGATCCTGTTATTATTGTTTTACTGTGTTTTACTTTGTCTCTCGCCTCAAGATCTGATTGGCCTCTACAATCTTGCCTGCATTTATAACTTGATACCCTTCATTTCTACTATATTATTTCCCTCTCAACAATTTAAACTTAAAAAAACAAAATACTGGTGAAGGAGTGCTCATATTTTAGAGTTTCTTCACTTTACAAAGATAGGCACAAATGGCCTTCCAATTTTAGTTTGTTTATAGTCTATTCAAAATACTGTTTTCCTTATAAAACTCAAGTGCATTCTATATTCCAAATATAATAGCTCCCTTCTGCTTTTATAGCTTGTGTGTTTTGATGTCTCCTCACATATGTTAAAGAAATGAATCCTTAAAAACAGTCTGGTTAATAAGCACACCAGGGACAGTGCTTGAAGCTCACATATGACCACTGAGCTCATTCATGGGGAGAAGTGAGTCATCTGGGTTCCAGTTAGATACCAACATGGTCTCTGTGGTGGCCTTTCCCGACCCCTGTGCTGATGCTGCATTTTCCTTGTGTGTCCCCAGACGTTGATGAGTGTCTGGAGCAGAATGTTCGCTGTGGGCTGAATCGCATGTGCTTCAACATGAGAGGGAGTTACCAGTGCATCGACACGCCCTGTCCACCCAACTACCAGCGGGACCCTGTTTTAGGGTATGTGCTGCTTCTCATCCCAGACACCCCAGAAATCCTTCACTCTTGCCTTGACCAACATAAACCCTGTCTTCGGTCATATTTAACTCACAGGAAGTCAATAATGCCAAAGCCTTGGGGGGATTACAGTGTATTCTCTCTTCAATAAGTGGGCAAGAAATGACATCATCCCACAGAAGCCACTAACTGAAGCAGTCACTTGGGGCTACCAAGGTTTCCAGAGTACCTCCCAGCATGTAGTCACCAGGTACCCTCTGGAACTAGACCTCAGCAGTGAGCATTTTATTGGGTGATGGAACCTGCCTTTCCCTGAAATTTTCCAGTTCCCTTTTGTGGTGCCTTGGGACTCTGAGAGCTGTCAGCATGTAGAGCACTCCAAGTAGAGCCTCTTCTGCCCCTGGGATGACTCACCACACCATGAGATGATGGAGATGACCAAGGATGAATCAGTAGTCTGCCCACTGGTGTCGTCTTGCTTAAATTTCCTGCGTCTGAAGCAGTTATTTTCTGAGCTCTGAATAAACTCTTCTATTTTCTCCCTACTCTTTCAGAAATGTTATAATCTGTCCAGATCCCAAGGCGATAGAATGCTTGAGAACAGTGATAAGGTTCCTAGTGGTTAGTCCTTCTAATACGGAGACGTTTCTGAAACTAAATACTCAGAGGAGCTGTGTTTTCCTCTTGGTGATGCTTACTGAGCTACTGTAACATGGTCAAGTGTGGACTGCTCGGAAGCCACCAAGAACCAGTCTGTAACTGGTCTTTTGGGAACAGGAAAAGGAAGGAGAAATTTTAAAATAAAAACTTAGAAAATAGCTGTGACTGAGGAATCCGTATTATCATAAAATGGTCTGTGCATATTTTTCTCTTGAGTTCTGGCAAACAATTCAAAAGTCATCATGACTCAAAAAACAGTTGGTGGGGGCTCTAGAAAAAGAAAATATAGTTTTTAATCTAAAAGAATATGGAAGATAATTAAAACAGAAAGAAGTCATCCTCAGGAATCCTAACTGATTTTTTATTACTTTAAAAAAAAATAAGCCAAATACCAGTGTATCCTATTACAGTTTTCAAACATCATTAGATGATATAATTTTAAAATAGCTTGTTTGCCTGTCTTTAATAAGTGTAGTGTGTGTGTGTGTGTGTGTGTGTGTGTATACTCACAAACATTTTTATTCCCAAAACCGACTTCATTTTCTTGAGGCCCAGGATGTTACTCAGTATGTATTTACCAGATGTAACACCCTGGTTTAGTCCCCAGCACCTTCCCAAGAAGAGAAAGAAACTCCTCTTATGGTATTTATGCTTACTTCAAGAGCTCAAATACTTCTGAACTAAATGGAGCAAAGACTTAAATACTTGACTGAGGCACGCATAATCTCTTAGCCATCTGACGTCTGGTTTGAGTTAGTGACAGAGAACACGGGTGAGTTCATTGCTCTTGCAGTCGGACTGTCTTCTGCATTTAGATATGCTCTAAAGTGCTCATGGATGATGATCACCTGCAACGTGCATTCTCCTGCCTCCAAGCCACATAATTATGTATATTTCATGTTTATTGTCCTTAGGTTCTGCCTCAAGAACTGTCCGCCCAATGATTTGGAATGTGCCTTGAGCCCATATGCCTTGGAATATAAATTTGTCTCCCTCCCGTTTGGAATAGCCGCCAATCAAGATTTAATCCGGCTGGTTGCATACACACAGGACGGAGTGATGCATCCCAGGACAACTTTCCTCATGGTTGACAAGGAGCAGACTGTTCCTTTCGCCTTAAGGGATGAAAACCTGAAAGGCATAGTGTACACGACACGAGCACTGCGAGAGCCAGACACCTACCGCATGAGGGTGCGAGCCTCGTCCTACAGTGCCAATGGGACCATTGAGTACCAGACCACATTCCTAGTTTATATAGCTGTGTCTGCCTATCCGTACTGAGGAGTTCTCCAGAGCCTCTTCCACATGATTAAACAGCCTTAATTATGCAGTCAAGTCCTCTCTTGGTTACTGTCTCTTGAATAGTTGCAAGGTTAGGCAACTTGAAAATGGTGCTAATCCTCTATTTTATGTGCTTTCTTTGGTACTGTTGAGGTATTTTTATGATCCCACTATGGTCATATTTTTAGTAAGGTCTAGAGGAGTCCCTTATTTTATTTATTACACTGGAGCAGTTACTTTCCCAAAGATTATTCTGAATATCTAACAGGACATATCAGTGATGTTTTATAGTAGTGCATTAGCTAAGATCATTTTCCTGGAAATAAAACAAGAAAACACCTAATTCAAAGTCAAATAGGTTTTTGAACATTTGGTTATTTTTAGAATAATAAAATTAGTTGCTACATGTATCAATAAAAGCTTATGAAATGATTTAGGAAAAATTTTAAGCATTCATACTTTATTATATATGCTGCCAAAGCTAGCGCAAGTGTTGATACTTTATAATAGGACTTATACACCTATTTTCATTTTAAGGAAAAAAGAAATGCCACTCATCTTACAAATATGATACAGCTATAGGTTTCTTTGTTCTCAACTGGATGCTCACTTTGATTGAATATCCAAACAAGGGTATCATTTTCAGTGATTTTGTGAAATCGTCGGAACCACTTATAAGAATAGAAATGATTTTCTCTTAAGATGCCTTCCAGTACATGGATCGTTGCTGTAACATTTTTATATAACTTTCCATTCAGTTAGCTCCTTAACTGTTATAGTCCATAATTTGTAAAGATTTTCTTCATCAAGGTACACAGTTCTTTAAAACGCCAATAGGTTATATTTCTTTGTGATTTTTTTTTTAAATCTCAGATGTTCAAATTAACTTGTTAAACGTCAATACACTGTACGTGGCGGTAACAGACTCTGTAAGCAATTGCCAAGATGTATTCTATTTTTATGAAATGTATATATATATTATCTTAGTGTGTATTTTCTATATTAATATCTTGATGGACTCATAAAGTTGTTTATAAAAAAATCCAATGTTACAGTAAAATCAACCTTAATAAAATTTTCACATTCTTTTTCTTAAGGTTTTAAAGAATTTAAAATGTCTTTCTTTATTCTTATCTTGACTATTAAAGGTTACAGTCGTGTACATCCTTAAACTCCTTCAATTAGGTAGTTTTGGATTTAGGAACTTCTACAACTTTCTTTTTTTTTTAATTTTATTGAGTTTATTGGTACATTTTAGGGATACAGTACAGTTACATTCGTTGTTGGATCTTGTACCTCCACATGGCAAGTCTTGATTCTCATTTTTCCCCCTTACCTCTGCCCTCCCTTCACCCCCTCATCCCCTCCCCATCTACACTTTATTTTCATCTTTTCATTCTCTCACATTTTTTTGTTTTCCCTTTTTGTTCTTCCCCTACACATCATACCTTCCCTACACCTTTAGCTCCTTTCTTCAAATTTCTAAATGTCAGTAATCTTATTAGAATCTTATGCATTGTTGCAGATTATTTACACCAGGGAAACTATTCGGTATTTACACATGTGCGACTTATTTATTTCACTTAGTATATCTTCAATATGCATCCTTTTTCCTATGAATGAATCTATTTTCTCATTCTTTATGGCTGAGTAATATTCCATTTTATAGAAAAACCACAACTTCTTTATCCAATTTCCAACGGATGGGCAAATAGGCTGTTTCCAAGATTTAGCTATTACAAACTGTGCTGCTGTAAACATGGGTGCACATACTTCTCTGTGATATGATTCTTTTAGTTCTCTTGGAAAGATACCCAACAGAGGGATGGCTGGGTCAAATGGAACCTCCAGTCCAAGCTCTTTGAGGTATCTCCATATTGATTTCCATAGTGGTTGCACTAGTCTGCACTCCCACCAACAATGGAGGAGGGTTCCTTTCTCCCCACAACCCCGCCAACATTTGTTATTGTGTGATTTCTTGATAGCAGCCATTCTTTGTGGGGTGAGGTGGAATCTCAGTGTTGTTTTCATCTGCATCTCTCGAATGACCAGTGATGTGGAACATTTTTTCATATATTTTCTTGCTGCTTTCACTTCTTTGTATGAGAAATGTCTGTTCATTTCGGATGCCCATTTTTGGATCGGGTCTTTATATTTGGGGGGACTGATTGTTTTGAGTTCTTTATATATCCTTGATAATAGTCCTTTGTCTGAGGTACAGCTGGTAAAAATTTTTTCCCACATTGTAGATTGTCTCTTAGTTCTGCTAATGGTTTCTTTTGAAGTACAGAAGCTTTTTAGTAAGATGAGATCCCAGTTGTTGATTCTTTCTGCTAGTTCCCGTGCTACTGAGGATTTGTTCATAAAGTCTTTTCCTATACCAATGTCTTCCAGAGTTCTGCCTAACTTACTTTCCAGCAAGTTTAATGTTTCTGTTTTAATATTTAGATCTTTAATCCATTTGGATTTTAATTTAGCTCCTTTGTCAAAGATGAGGTAGCTGAGTACATTTGAGTTTGTTTTTGTGTCTTCCAGTCTGTTCCACTGATCCTCAGGCCTATTTCTTTGCCAGTACCATGCTGTTTTTATCACAGTGGCTTTGTAGTATAGTTTCAAATTGGGAATTGTTACACCTGGTGCCATGTGACTGTTGCCTAAAATGGCTTTTGCTATTCTAGGTCTCTTGTGGTTCCAAATGAAGTTTTGGATTTTTTTTTTCTAGTTCTGTGAAATATAGTGTTGAAATTTCAATTGGCATTGCATTGAATGTATATAGCAGTTTTGGTAGTATGGCCATTTTCACTATGTTGATTCTTTCTACCCAGGAGCAGGGGATATCTTTCCATTTTTTTGTATCCTCTTCGATTTCTTTTCTCAGAGTGCTGTAGTTTTCAGTGTAGAGATCTTTTGTTTCTTTTGTTAGATTGATTCCTAGATACTTCATTTTTTTGGATGCTATTGTAAAAGGAATTTTTTCCCTTATTTCTCTTTCTGTCTGTCTGTTATTTGTGTATAGAAAGGCTATTGATTTTTGGGTATTCACCTTGTATCCAGATACTTTACTGAATCTGTCAATTAAGTCTAGAAGTTTTTTGGTGGAGTTTTTTGGATCTTCAATGTAGAGTATCATATCATCAGCAAATAATGATAGTTTAACTTCTTCCTTTCCTATCTTTATTGCTTTAATTTCTTTCTCTTGTCTAATTGCTGTGGCTAATGTTTCCAGAACTATATTGAAGAGAAGTGGCGATAGTGGGCATCCTTGTCTTGTTCCTGATTTTAACATGAAGGTTTTCAGTTTTTGGCCATTCAATATGATGTTGGCTGATGGTTTTTCATAAATAGCCTTTATTAAATTGAGGTATAGACCATCTATTCCAATTTTTTGCAGGGTTTTTATCATGAATGGGTGTTGAATTTTATCAAATGCTTTTTCTGCATCTATTGAGAGGATCATATGGTTTTTGTCCTTGACTTTGTTAATATAATGTATTACATTCACTGACTTTCGTATGTTGAACCACCCTTGCATCTCTGGAATAAATCCGACTTGGTCATGATGGATGATCTTCTTAATAATCCTCTGTATTCTGTTTGCTAGTATCTTATTAAGGATTTTTGCATCTATATTCATTAAGGAGATTGGTCTGTAGTTCTCCTTTTTGGTTGTATCTTTCTCTGGTTTGGGAATCAGAGTGATACTTGCTTCCAGGAATGAATTTGGAAGTATAGCTTCTCTTTCAATTTCATTGAAAAGTTTGAAGAGTAATGGTAGTAGTTCTTCTCTAAATGTCTTGTAAAATTCAGCAGTGAATCCATCAGGGCCTGGGCTTTTCTTTGTTGGTAAGTTTTTAATTACATTTTCAATTTCACTGATTGTGATTGGGGTGTTTAAAATGTTTTTATCTTCTTCGTTCAACTTTGGTAATTCATAAGTATCTAGAAATCTGTCCATTTCTTCTGTGTTTTCCATTTTATTAGAGTACAGGTTCTCAAAGTAGGTGTTCATGATCCTCTGGATTTCTTTCGGATCTGTTGTGACTTCGCCTTTTTCATTCCTAATTGCATGGATCTGAGCCTTTTCTTTCCTTTTTTTGATAAGATTAGCTAAGGGTTTGTCAATTTTATTTATTCTTTCAAAAAACCAGCTCTTTGTTTCATTTATTTTTTGTATCGTTTTCTTAATTTCAATTGCATTGATTTCTGCTCGGATCTTTATAATTTCCTCTCTTGTTCGAGCTTTGGGTTTTTCTTGCTCTTGTTTTTCTAGGAGTCTAAGTTTCATCGTTAAGTTGTTTATTTGAGCCCGCTCTGTTTTCCTAGTGTGGGCATTCAATGTTATGAATTTTCCACGTAGAACTGCTTTCATTGTGTCCCAAAGATTCCTGTATGTTGTATTGGCATTCTCATTTATTTGTAAAAACTGTCTAATTTCTTCTTTAATTTCCTCTGTAATCCATTGATTGTTTAGGAGAGTGTTGTTCAGTTTCCATGTGCTTGTGAAGTTTCTATAGTTTCTTGTGCTATTGATGTCTAGTTTGATTGCACTATGATCTGATAATAAACAGGGGATGACTTCAATTTTTTTGCATTTATTTAGACCTGTTTTGTGAGCCAGTATGTGGTCTATTTTGGAGAATGATCCATGTGCAGCCGAAAAGAATGTATATTCTGGTTTTTGGGGGTGGAATACTCTATAAACATCTATTAAGTCCATGTGTTCCAAAGCTTGGTTCAGTTCTATTATTTCATTGTTGATTTTCTGCCTAGTAGATCTGTCAATTTGTGATAGTGGGGTATTTAAATCCCCCACTACAATTGTATTAGTGCTTATTTGGTTTTTCATGTTACTTAATATTTGTTTTATATAGTTGGGGGCATTTATATTTGGTGCATATATGTTTATGATTGTCAGCTCTTCCTCTTGAATTGTTCCCTTTACAAGGATGTAGTGTCCTTCTTTGTCTCTCTTAATGAGTTTTGGTTTGAAATTTACTTTATCTGAGAATAAGATTGCTACCCCTGCTTTTTTCTGGACTCCTGACGCATGGAGAATTGTTTTCCATCCTTTCACTTTCAGTCTATGGACTTCCTTTTGCACTAGGTGTGTTTCTTGTATACAACATATTGTTGGATTTTGCTTCTTAATCCATTCTGCCAATCTGTTTCTCTTGATTGGTGAATTGAGGCCATTAACATTGATGGTTACAACTGATATATTTTGACTTATTCTTGTCATGTTTTTGTCCATTTGTTGACTCTTTTTACTTTTTCTCCCATCTCCTTTTAGTTTCTTGCCTTGCCTATTTGATTTGGTCTGTTGGGCCTCATGTTATTGTGAATTTCGTTGTCCTTTTCTAGGATATTGTTTAGAATTCCTTGCAGTGCTGGTTTGGTGTTCATGAAATTTCTCAGGTGCTCTTTGTCGTGGAAGTATTTTATTTCCCCATCTATTTTGAAAGAGAGTTTTGCAGGATACAAAAGTCTAGGTTGGAGATTCTTTTCTTTTAGGACTTGGAATACCTCACTCCAGGCTCTCCTTGACCTAAGGGTTTGTGTTGAAAAGTCTGCTGTGATTCTAATGGGCTTCCCTTTGCATGTGATTTGTTTCTTTTCTCTTACTGCTTGTAGTATTTTGTTTTTCTGTTGGATTTCTGGAATCTTGATTATTATATGTCTAGGTGTAGATTTTTTTTGATCGTGGCTAGTTGGGGTTCTATATGCCTCACTTATCTGTATGTCTAATTATTTCCTTCTGTTTGGGAAGTTTTCTGTCATTAATTCTGTGAAGAGCTTTTTTATGTCATTTGTGTTTTCTCCTGTTTTTTCATGAATTCCTATCAGTCTTATGTTATTTTTCTTTGTATCGTCTAGGAGTTGTTGGATTGATTTCTCATGATCCCTTACTGTTTTTAATAGACCTCTTTTTTCACGGTCACTGACTGCTATCCTATCTTCTATATCTGAAATTCTATCTTCGCAATCTTTTATTCTGTTTCGTACACTTTCAATAGAGTTTTTAATCTCCTGGATATCTGTTTGAATCTGTTTTATGGATTCCATTTCTTTCCTCTGTTGGGCATTCATTGTTTCCATGTCTTTCTTATGCTGAGTCTTCATGGCTTCTATCACAGTCTTGAGCTCATCTATTTTTTTCTCAGTTTCTGCTCTAGAGTCTCGAATCATGACTTCTATTTTGCTCATCATCTCTCTGGCTAGCTGGGAAATTATTTCTGATTTGAATTTTTCTAGAGCCTGATTGATCAATTTTGTTACCTCCTGTGCTATGGGTCCAGGGAGTCCTGTTGGTTCACTATCAGACTTTTCATCCTCATTTGTCCTACTATTTGCTATTGGTGAACTGGATATTTGTTTTTGTGTCTTGCTTAAGTGTTTTCTCATTTTTATTTTTATTGTTGGGTTGTCCTTCTTTAATTTCTGGGTATTACTTAAATCTTCCTAATATAGTTGCGTTTTAGCTTTTGAGTTTCTAATGACTCATAGACATTCTCGTTTTCATAATATCAGAGAAAACAACTCTTTAAATCAATCACCACTCTTTGTCCCAATTGATACATTCAGCAGCCCAATAGGATCAGGCACAGCTTGCCAACTGACCACTTATGGTAGTCATTAATGTATCACCTTTAACTCATGTGAATTAGATTAATTTCAAGAAGCAGCTCATAGTATGTTTGCAGTGAATATTCTTTTCAATATGGCATCTTTACCATTTAGGATGGGGGGTTCGACTTAGAACAAGAGGATTAGATAAGTGAAAGAATTAGAGCAGGTTTGAAGTGAATCCAGAGGTTGTAGAATTACCTTACTATCTTTACAAAGCTATTAAGTTCAGGGGGGATAGAGAGAGTGCAGGAATAAGGACAGGAATATATCCCCTTAACAATAACAGGTGCTTGCCTTCCCTTGAAGGTACAGAGCCATGAGTGAGGTAAAATGACTGGAGAAAAGAACATAAAGAGAAACCCCTCCTAAAAACAAAAAATAATAAAAGAAGAAGTCTGAGTTCTTCAGGAGCTGGAATAAAAAGGGAGATGAGGGACAATATGGTGGAGCAAGAGACTGAGTTGGAGAGAGAGGACAGAAAAAAGAAAGAAATTTTAGGGTGGAATGAGGAAAAAAGAAAAAAGAGAGAAAAAAAAGAATTTGAAGGTCCTCTTTCAGGCTGTCTCTGATCTCATATTATACCACATGCACAGCCATATGCGGAACCAAATCCCCTGGTGTCAGCTAGTCAATGACTGTTCCCCACGACTGAGACTGAACACAATCTACAAGGCCTAACTTTAGTTTCCTTACCCTCAGGGTTGAACTCCACTCAGTTCTATTACAGGTTTCCCCTGCCCTTTCTTTAAAGATGTTCAAAGTTGGGAGCTCAGAAAACTACCCTTCATGAGAACCTATGCCTCTGCAGAGTTGGTCTAAGGACTGGCCCAATCAGGAGCTTTGAGAACGGGGGGGTGTCGTGGGGGTGTTTCAAGGGAGCCCGCGCGGCTACCTTCCTTCCTGGGTCTGTTGTCGTGCAGGCCGGGAGGTCGCACGCAGGCCGGGAGCAGGAACTTGTACAACTTTCTTAACACAACTAGTTAAATGGCAATCCTTTCTATCTTTTATGACTGAAACAAATGTTATTTCTGCTGCCTGACAGTTTCTTCATCCTCTAAAAATATTTTTATAACACATCTCAAATCGATTCACTTTCTACCTGTGATAGCTGTGAAACTTTTTTTTTTTTTTTGGTTCCGGAGATCGAACTCAGGTCCTTTGCATTTGCGAAGTAGGCGGTGGAACCACTGAGCTAAATCACTGGCTCCAGTAGGTGTGAAACTAATGAAGACCAAATCATGGCCTACAATTGAAGGATTTTTTGCTCAGAGTCACATTTTTCGAAGAAACCTGGAAAACTTATCTGGTCTATAGTCTGCCATTTAGGTAGGTTATTTTCTAAATTTTTACTAAAGAACAGTGTATAGAACACGGGTAAATAGAGGTACTTTGAGCCAAAAGGGCTTCATAATTAAACAAATTTAAGAAACGCTGCATAACATGTCCTCCCATAAAAGACATACTGTGGACACTGACATTTAAAGGTTCTTAAGAGGTGAGCAAAGATGAGTTTAATTTGTTCAAGCCAACATTTTCCAAAGTATTTCATCACAAGCCCTTTTTTTCCTAATGTAGCTTGGTATCTTACTGGACATTTGGGAAAACGCGGGTATGGTACAATCAAGAAATCTGCTTAGTCTTCAGTACTTAGGGCATTTCATAGCCTACTTTGGTAAACAATTCTGACACAGGACACTTCAGCTCCTTTCTAACATGAAATTAAAGTCACTTCTCATTTCCCTTTTCAGTATTCTACAAACATAGTGACTGACAGAACAGTGGCCATACAAGCACTACTACAATCGTTAGTAGGAACAGACTTCTGGTTTTGTCAGTATTTAATTTGAAAATTCCCATGTGGAGCCTCCAGAACATCCAGTTAGAATCTTGACTTCAACCAAGCACTCTCACAAATAAAATTTCCGTAAGTCCCCCGGTGTCTGAGCACTTACGCAAATGACATCAAGCCTGAATCTTCCCTGGGACAAGATGGGCAGGAAAGGGATTAAAGTCCTTCATGGCATCCAGCACAGCTATAAGGAAGAAACCCCCAGCTCATATATTTCTAATACAGTCTTCTGACCCTGCAAATCCTCCTATAAGAAGATTACAGCAGAAAAAGGAAGGATTCAAGGGAGGAGACAGCAAATAAATTTAAGAGGTAATATTAGACTCAAATATATAAAACCCGTACCTGTTATAATATGTCTAACTACAATATAGTTATAAAGCGAAGCTTGGTGAATTCCAGAGGTCAGCAAACTTTCTGTAAAGGACAAGATGGTAAATATCCGCCCCCCCTTGGGCCCTGTGTCCTCTATTGTTAATACTCAACTCTGAAGTTCAGCATGAAAGCGACCAGAGGCAACAAAGATATGTGTTTCAATAACACTATATAATCAGGCTGTATTTGGCCTATGGACAACATTTTACCTCTAATGTACAAAAAAAGATATAATCCTTTTCTTCAATCACAACAGCCCAATCTAAGCTAACAATGGCAGCAGGATACTGACCCCTGCAATATGCAGTCCTACTACATTCTCATTCGTTACAATAATCCAGCAATCATGTTCAGGCTCCATTCTCCCATGAGTTAACAGGATACTCATTGGATCATTTTACATTTTAATCTGAGTGGTAGACCAAAGTTATGATACTCCCAAGATACAGATCCATTTCCCCAACTGACTACTTGATACTTTCATTTGTCTCTCTCACAGCTAAACAGTGTATGCATCCAACACAGAGTTGAACCAAACTCTTCACATACCTCCTACTCTCTAGAAAACCTTTAGCTGCCATGGTTTATGACTTTATTCTGTCCAATAAGTTCTATGATTTGCAGAAAACTTTAAAAGGAATGATCTTGATGGCACTTCAGAGTGGCCATTTTTCCATCCTTAGAATGTGCATGGAGACGTGGCAACCATTTTGTAACAGTTAGGCAACAAATCTGGTGATAAAGGCTTACATAATATGAATGGAAAAGGAAAATTAAAATGGAAGGAAGGACAGAAAGAGGAAGAACAGGAAAGAGGGAAGGCCTGGATGTTACATAGCAATGTCCAACTACTTTATCAGCACTGGAAGAACTGACCCAGATCTTCTGGTTGTTTGGGACCAGTAAACTAGGAACTTATTTAAACCAGGGAGTTTTAGATTGTATTTACAGTGGAAAACATTCATGTCTTCGGAATAATCTTTTCTGCCTGTTTTTTCCCAAGTATATTAATTGTACTACCATTTATCCAAGAACAGATTGGGTAGATGACACAACAGAAATCTATTTCTCACGGTTGTGGGAAAAGTTTAAGATCAGGGTGTTGGTAGGTCTGTTTTCTCCTGAGCCCCTCCTTTGCTTGTAATCGGTACTCTCTCACTTTGTCCTCACTTGGCTTTCCCTGTGTCTCCACATTCTCTCATGTCTCTTCCTCTTCAATAAAGATAACAGTCTTATCAGATTAGGGCCCCATCCTTAGATGGCATTTATCTAATTAAATCTCCTTAAAGATTCTGTTAGGGTCCCATCCTTAAACCTCATTTAATCTAATTAAATCTCCTTAAAGATCCCATCTCCAAGTATCATTATACTTAGAGTAAGTGCAGACATGGTATGAACTTGAGGGGAACATGATTCAGCCTAGAACAGGAGTGAAGAACAGAAAGACTGTAAGGATGAGTGAGCTGATGTATAAGTTTCTGTGTGGCTATGAGAGAAATAAAGCCATTTTCTAAGGGTTTTTAAGGGTAAGGTTATCAATATGGAGATACCACAAAAAACTAGGATTAGAGGTTCCATTTGACCCAGCCGTCCTCTGCTGGGTATCTTTCCAAAAGAAAAGAATCATACCACAGTGGTGTATGTACACCTATGTTTATAGTGGCACAGTTTGTAATAGCTAAAAACTTGGAAACAGCCCAATTCCCCATAAGTTGGAGACTGGATAAAAAAGATGTGGTTTTTCTATAAAATGGAGTGCTATTCAGCCATAAAGAATGAGAAACTAGAGTCATTCATAGGAAAATGGATGCATATTAAGGCCATACTCTTAAGTGAAATAAATAAGACACACATGTATTAATACCAAATAATTGCTCTGTTGTGAAAAACTCAGAGTATAAATAGGATCCAAATGGTATAAATGACAATGTGAAATAGGAAGAAAAGGACTAAAGGTGTAGGGGAAGTGGGAAAGGTAGGGGAAAGGAAATAAGGGAAGAGAAAAATATGAGAAAAGGAAAAAATGGAAACAAAGTTTTTGTAAATAAGGAAGGGAGGAGGGGTGAAGGGAGGGCAGAGGTAAGAGAAAAAAATGAGAACCAAGACCTGTAAAGGTGCAAGATCCAAATGATGAATGTAACTGTACTGTAAACCTAAAAAGTACTTATAAATTCAATGGGGAGACAGGGGTAAGGATAGGGTAAATTTTTGATAGTGCGTATATAAAATACAAGAGGGAACAAAATGCGTACATTGAAAGAATTTTCTAGTGGCAACAGAGGTCTAGCTAGTTCATGAAAAACCAGACCTTCCCGACTCTGATGCAATCATTTATGTGACTCTCCTGGTGTGCAGTGTGTGAAAACATGCAGACAATCTTTTAAAATACAGAAACGTTGATGAAGAGTTAAAGGTTTACAGAATTTGGCAGAGGAGGGACAGTGTCCATCTCCAATTGGAAGTGTGTGGTGACAATGATGTTACAGATGACTGTATCTATCGCAGTATAAAGACAAGAAGTTGGGAGGATGTACGTTAGCCTCCGATTTCCCATAAAGCGGATGTTAAAATGGAGATAGCAAATGGAACTAGGGATTAGAGAAGGGTCAAGTTGTGCAATAGCCATAAAAAGAACCAGAAGTTGCCCCAAGGCATGTGTACGAAGAGCATGACAGATCCTCATCTCAGATGACACACACACACACAAAAGAATAAAATAAAAACAAGAACTAAAATTTTAAAACTTTTAGAAGGAAAAATAGAAAATTTTTGACCTTGACAAAGATTACCTAGCTATAATACCAAGTGTATGCTATATTAATAACATTGATAAAGTGACATTAATCAAATTTAAGCTTTGGGGGCCAGGGACCTAGCTCAGTGGTGCTGCTGTCTGTCTCACAAGCACAGGGACCCAAGTTCCCAGGCACCAAAAAAAAAAATTAAGCTTTTGCATTATAAAATACACAATTAAGAAAATAAAAAGATAGGCTATAGACAGGGTAAAAATTCCCAAATTGCATAATGATAATCGTTCAATTGTAAATTTACTAAACATCATTGAATTTAATATCTAAAATGAGTAATGTATAATATTTTAAGTATGCCTCCAATAAAGGCTGTTTAAAAGAAAATGATAAAAAGAGTAGTATTCAAATGGGTAAGGGGATAAATACATTTTTAGGCCTTTAACTTCTGTGTGCCAATTTGGCCTATTTCTCATCTGTCTGAGATTCATGATCGATGTGTTTTGAGGTAGTGACGCTCTCAACTCCATTGTCCCAACTTTCTGTACTTCAGCCACTCAGCAAGGTTGGGCCGTGGACAAACTGAACTGCCTACATTCTCCCCTCCATTTCAGGAGGTGACACAGTCACACATGCTACCTTAAATGGGTAATGGGATGAGGATCTAAACACATCGTGTTGCGTCTGCACATTCATTTGTCCCAGAACCATTCTGGAAAAAGCTACCTTTCCCTAAGGAATTACTTTGGCACCTTTGTCAAAAAATGACCAGGATGGGTATACACAATCAAGGCCAGCCTGAGTTACCTAATGAGACACTGTCTCAAAAGTTAGAAGAATAAGAGCTGGAGATGTAGCCCAGTTTTGTCAGGGTTCAATCTCTAGCCTCACCAAAAAAATAACAACCGAAAATCAGTTGAACGTAGATCTATTCCTGTTTCTTTATAGTATGTTTTATAATCAGGAAATGTATATGCACGAAAACTTTCTATGTATTTATGATTATCTTAGCTATATTTGGCTACTTGCATTTTCTACATAAATTTTAGGATCAATCACATTTCTGTGATAGAGCTACTAGAATTTTTATAGAGATTGCATTCAATCAGTACGGCAATTTTAGAAGATAAAAGGTGTTTCTGAGTCACAAAACCATGATTATAAGCATAAATTCTGGAGTCAGATGGTTTGAATTCACAACTAGCTACACTTCGTGAGATTAGGCAAGTTATCTCTAAACCTCAGTCTTATCGTTTAAATGGATGTATTAACCTCACTGCTTTTTCCTTCACAATCAAGAGATCTATTTCCTAACAAGATCTTCGAGCACTACTTTTTGTTATCTATTATTATATCGCCGTTTTCTATTTCTTGAGACAGGTTCTCACTGTGTAATTCAGGCTGGACTTGAACAGCGCCTCGGCTCCCCAACTGCTGGGATTACAGGCGTGTACCACCTCATCCTGCTTGTCATTTCTTATTCTGTGCCAGTGTAGACACTAGCGATAAACAGAGCTACAAAATGAAGAATTCTTTGTAGAAGAATGGGACTATCCTTGGTCCTGTGTTTTTATTTTTCCAGGAGAACGGCAATGAGAAAATCGTGTTGGAGTTGATAGGGGCAGGTAGAGGAAGTGGTAGAAAGATGGGAAGGGGAGAAGGAGGACTCTATCAGCTGTCATAAAACAAAACAAAAACAACAAAACAAAACATCCACGGCTCTGTATCTATTCGGCTGATACCCTAACCTCTGCCTGTAAAGAAAAATCATACAGGATGGCCTTAATCCCTCAACTCTTCCCTCTTGTTGAGATTTGTTTTTCTCTTAAGACTTAGTTCATTTTCATTTGTTTTAATACAATCATAACCTTCCCATGCATGGATGTGGGGTTGGCAGGGAGGCAGCATTTGACTCAACCCCCAAGCAGAAGCCCCGTGAGAAGAATGCTTCTCGTGGTAGCAATGCGCTTCAACCCGGTGGAACGGCTGCTTGCTTGCTTTCCTGATGTTCTGCATGGAACAGTAGGACAGAGTCTTTAGCTCCTACATGCTTTTGTGGAAGCAGCGGCTGTTCTAGTCCCTTTGTTCTCAGCCTATTGGTTTGCGGGCTCCCTGCATGTCTTGTTTTCAAGTGTATCATCCACAATGACCTGATGTTTCCCCTTTCCTCCACCTCTGAGTCAGACAGTAGGATGAGGATAAGCTCACTGCCCTCTGGCCTGGGCTCCCAAACAAAGTGATTCCATGTGCAGAGGCAGTGCCTGATGCAGTCCTTTGGCTTTAGGTCATTCCAAGTCTATAGGGACACTGAAAGAATGCACCAACAGACTCATCTGGGTATGGAAAACACATTTTCAAAATGTCAAGTGACCCTTGATGACCAGCCTGCTGATTAGCTGCAGTGTTCCAGGGGTCCTAGGAGGCGACAGGCTGAAGTTAAGTTCGCAGTGTGTAATCACCTCTTCACTGTGTAAGAAAACTCACTACCAAGCTAGAACAGCAGGAGAACATGTAACTGCTCAGTGATTGTAGTTTCCCAATCACCAGGCTTGGCCAAAACTCTGTTTCAAATTTTCTATTCTCAGCCTGGGAACTTGGAACAGCCTGGGAATTTGGAAGTTCTTCACAGTGGTTTCTGCATGAGTTCCTCCCTCTCCACTTCTACCATCTCAGCCCTCCTGCTGGCCTCCACCACTTTCGCTGCATCAGCTCACTCCCATCTTCGTCAATTCTCCCTCCTTTTACATCAGCCTACACTCAGTAACGGGGTTGTCTTCTACAGGGATTGGTCTGTCTTCCTTGGAACCGATAGCAATATTTGCTACTGATGTAGTGATACTATTAAGCTAGCAATCAAGAACCTCAGCCAAATGCCACCCAGTCACCATCAGATAACGAGAAAATATATACAAAGTTAAGGCAAATAAATATTCTTTATTGCTAGATAATTGTCTTGCCCCAATCAATAATATAGGTTTATTCGGAACTGGCACACCTTCTGCTTAGTCTATGGGGTAAGGCTTAAGTCTTCACAAAAATCAGTTGAAGAATACTTTTGGCTTCTTTTCCCCAGGTCTTTCAGGGAAGTGTGCCTCTCACAGTTACATGCAAGTTGGGCTAGAAAATTTAAGAGAATCTCCAGGAGAGAGCACAAAGAAAAAAAGCACACTAGCTATAAAGACATGGTTTTAACTCCTGTGCGTCCCCTTAAGTACACTACTCCTTAGAATCAAGGGGTAGCAATCAAGGGTGGAGCAAGATGAGAGTAGTTGAGGTCCCTTAGAAGTCAGCAAGAAGTAAATGAGCTGTATGGAGAAACCAATGAGCAGGGCAGCTAATTGGTAATCGGAAAAGGTCCATGAACATATAACCGAAACATGTAGGGAAAGAGCATGAACAGGCCATCTGGAGACAAAGGTAAAAGCCAGAGCAAAAGCAGACAATCAGAGGAAAGAAATACCACTCTGCATATCTCAGGAACATATCAAGGGCCAGGTAGAAAAATAGCTGACTTGATGTGAAAAATCCTCAGTCTGAGTTTTAAGGGTCTCTGCTAACTGGTTCTTTATTTACTCAATAGTTGATATCTCCTTTCAAAATCTACATTTATATTACTTCCAGACTAGTCTAGATTCCACTGTTTGTTTCTTCAACCATTCCTAATCACCTCACCAACTTCCTTCAACTAGAATTTCCACTACACTTCTTTGTGACAAACAGAATGGCCTTCCCCTTTCAAGCTTTACTCCAAACTCATTTTTATAGGAACATGTTTAGTGTAAAGTCAAGCAGTGAAAGGATATTTTTGAAACACGTGGCCCCATAGCTCTTTTCAAAGGCTCTGGGCTGGGCCTGCTCTTGTTTTGTTATTCTAAGTCTTCTCCACAGCCCAGTCCAAGTATGTCCATGCTGTCCTACTATGAGCTGGACATCACTGAAAAGGTCTCTTTCACACACGAGAACTAATCTATTCCTTTGGAAAAGAGTTCAATATCTCTGTAATGGAGCTGACTTGTTCTTAGCATGGAGAGTTTTCTGCCCTGTGCTATCTTTTCTTCCCCCTTCCAGTACTGAGAACTGAACCCAAGCTTTCACACTTTCTAGAGAAACATTTTACCATTGAATTACATCCTGCCCTTTTTATTTTTAACCTGAGACAGGGCCTCACTACGTTGCTTGGGCTGACCTTGAATTCACAACCCTCCTGCCTCAGCCTTGCTTATAAGTGTGGGCTTATAAGTGTGCACTGCTGTGCACAGCTACCACTGTGCTGTCTAAATAGCTTTCCTTAAAACATTAATATTCGAAGGTACCCTCTGAAGTAGGAGGTAAGTCTAAGCAGGTGGGCATTGGGCCTCAATATCCACGTCAGTGGGAGTTTTAAGATCTGTTTTATATATTTTGATTATGTATATAATGTCAGAAACAAAACTGAGCATTCCTTTTAAATGACAGGAAGCTACTTTGCAGATATTTCTGGTTTTGCATGTTAATGGTAAAGGCCCTTGCGAATGCTGGGAATGCTTGCACTGTTGGATTCTCATTCAGTATGAAGGTGGTCTGCTGTCCTGAGGCCTGACAAAACTTGCCTTTATAAATGCACAGGTTGCATATCTAAATACCTTTTAACATCTATCTGAGCCAGGACTTTGTCTTGTCTTTCCTAAAGTCCTTTGTCTAAACCCAATTAGATTAAGTTCCCTTCTTTGTATCCTTAGAGGACAGTGGACTTGTCAACACTTGTATTAGTTTTCTAGAGCTGTTGTAATAAAATAATACAGACTTGGTGGTTGAAACAACAGAAATTAATTATCTCATAGTTCTGGGGGCGGGAAGTCCAAGATGAAGATGTTTGCTTTCTTCTGAGGCCTTTCCTTGGCTTGCAAAGGGTCATCTTTAGGCACACATGCTCCTGGTGTCTCTTCGTGAGTCCCAGATCTCTCATTATCAGGACACTAGTCAGATTAAGCCCAGACCTGCCCTAGTAATGACATTTTAACCTAACCACCTTTTTACAAGCCCTAACTATAAATATAGCCACATTCTGATGTACTGGGGAATAAGGATTCAAAATGTGAATTGTTCAGAGAACCAGTTCAGCCCCTAACAGCAGTATACATGATTGTCTGTCTATACAATCCCTCCAAGTCCACACTAGTGCATTTGTTAATGGTGTTTTCTGTGCTTTGCACAGTGTCTGGCACATTGTAGGCCTGAACAAACGTTTGATCAACGCGTGGATGAATATACATACACCTAACACAATAATGGTTACTGGGCAAAATTTTATGATTTTTCGTGATTTAAGTAGAAAACAAACCCCTTCTAATTGAGTATAAACTTCAAGAGAGTTGAAAGTTGTTCAGAAGCTCTTTATGACATCTTTGACTCCAAAATCCAAGATCCTGATAATTATGGCTAGTGGGATTAAAAGTGCCAATGTACCATCATGCTACGACAGACTTTTTAAATACTCCCATGCTGACTTAAATGTGTACTGCAGTGTCAGAACTGTCCAAAATGTTAACAATTAAATGGAATAAACAAGAGCTTGAGGTACAGAGTAAAGCCAAACGCAAAATTTAGTGACAAGATTGGTTGCTAACTGGTTTAGCTATTTTGTTGCCAAGGAGAGGAAGTAAGATTAAAGAAATTGGGGCTGCATATAAAAACATCTGGATGAAAAATGAAAAATTCAGTCAATTTTTCCAGGTGTTTGGTTTGCGTTCAACTTTACTCCCCGATATCTGAAAGCATTCAGAACAAAAGCTGAATGTTTTATCTTTCTCTTGTATGTTCAGGCATAATTCGGCCTCTCTTACCCTTACTTCCCCAAAAGCCAGGCACCTGAAAGCACCAAATGATTAAAGTTGTTAATAGGGGAAGAATCTGTTTGTCTCCCATGGCATTTCCAACATGTGCATGGTAATATTAAAAGCAGTAATAAAAAAATGTGATGAGACATAGTTCCTCCCTATTGTTGTGTACATCTGAACATTTATCACCAATACATCTACAAGAGAGATGGAATTCCACCTTGATGAGTTCCTCAAGACATCTGTCATTTTTGTATAGAGCATTCAGTTTAAAAAAAAAAGTGTCACATACCAAAAATGAAACATCTTCCTAGATTCGCTGTAGTGAATTGGCATGGAAATGAAACTCCTTTGATCCAACAGGGAAAGAATAAGGTGTTCCACAGGCAACTTCTCCTCCCTTAGAAGCTAAATGTTCCACATGTTGTCTTCGAGGGTCACTGATGTGAGAATTTTAGGGGAATTCTTTAAGTGTCTAGACTATTCAGTTAAGGAGAGTGAAAAATGAGATGATCTAAAAGTACTCTGGTGAGAGTGTTACGCACCTACAAACAAGAAGGCTGCATTTAACCTCCACATAGCTCCTTTCCCAAATAACGGTATTACATGATAAGAAAGATAATAAGGAAACGAGCAAAGTATAATTAGGGTACATGGAGATACATTACACCAGTACTAAAAGGGCCCATGGGAATGTGCACATACATTTTACTGTGTGTAAAACATACATGTAGATACAGTAAAACCTTGGGTTATTGGATTGCAAGTAACTTGTTCTGCAAGTGTTTCACAAGATGAGGAAACATTTCTAACAAATTTTAACTTGATGAATGAGTGCTAGTGCTGTCTTGCAGTACTACTAGTACGTGATGCCAAAAGTCACGTTATCACAACTGAGCCAATGGTTCTCTCCCTCTCCTTCTCCCTCTCAGATGGTGGGTAACTGTCTCTCAATAGCAAGAGATTATGGAGCAGATCTCATCTGCAGAGGAGGAAGAGAAAAAGGCAGAGGAATCCCACCCTTGAAATGACATTAGGGAGATGTGTAAAATGTGAAACACAGTGCAAAATTTTGTAGGAAAGCACCACCCAAATAAAGCTGTAGTGTGTGAGCAATGAATCTGTTTAATGACAATGCAATGTCACTTTTCTGCAAAATCCTCAGAAGGGAGGCAAGAGCAAGTATCATGGATAGGTTCCTTATTGAAACTGCACAAGAAGAAGATTCCATTGAGCCAATAGATAGCAGTGATTCCGTTAGTGATAGTGCAAGTCGTCCTACACAATAACCTTCCTCTCGTCTCCCTCACACCCACCATAAAGGTTTTCAAAGGTAAGTGGACATTAATTTGTCCATTTTTCTTTATATTTTGTATTTTTATTATTTTGCATTACCTTACATTGTTACAATCATTTTATATGAATATTTTTGGGTGGTGGAACAAACCATCTTAATTTATATTATTTCTTATGGGAAAATTTGCTTTGATATACAAGTGCTTTGGATTACAAACATATTTCTGGAACAAATACATACACACACACACACACACACACACACACACACACACACACACACACACACACACACACACACACATTCTTCAAGTAGTTAATGAATACTTTAACAACTCTTCGAGGTAAATACTACGATTTATCCCCAGTTTACAATAAATAAACAGAGTTATAAATAGAGAGGTAACTAGCCCCAAATTAACATGGAGGGCAAGTGTCAGAGCCTGGATGTAAAAGCAGGTTATCTTTGGCCCTTAACCTTGGTGTTCCATTTTCCAGTGGATGGCCAAGTGGTACCCAGGTGTCAAAGAAGAGGAAGGGATTGAATCAGAGTCTGTGAGAAAAGGACATCCTCCAGAGAAATAATTAGGCTTATAGGTGACTGAGTAGTTCTGTATGGCTAAAAGACTGGAGAACAAAACCGATAATAAAATATGAAAATTCCTGTACATTCTTTGGAGAACTATATCTTCATATGAAGTGAATATGAAATAGAATTTTTGAGTAAACTTGAAAGGCTGAATTCTGTATGAACAATTCTAGGAATTTGATTCTCCTTCCAAATCGAGGAATGTTACAGAAAATTTAGAAATGTCTTATAGTTTGATACAAAATCAAGATGAGTGAATTATTTCAGATTGTAGTGTCTGATGGGTTTTAGTTTCATTCCTATCCAATGTGAATTTTTGCTGTTGTTGTTGTTGTTTGGTACCAGGGACTGAACTCAAGACCTTGTGCTTGCAAGGCAGGTGGTGGAACCACTGAGCTAAATCCCCAGCCCCTATCCAATTTGAGTACACTAGGAAACTTATCAAGGGTCCGGAAGACCAGAGGTAGATTTGCTGGCACCAAAAAGCCTGTACTATTTGGCTCAGAAATGTGATTCTCTCAAGAAATTGAGGATGCCCAACCATTATTTCTCAGACAGAGTTTGGACTTAACCATTGAAAAACCAACATAATCCACTCTGCGTCCATACTAATACCTGAGATTTCTGCCCCTCATCTGAGGCTTCTGTTTCAGAATTGTTACCTACCCTAGGTTGTGGACACATAGTATTGTTTTTCAAGTTCAGAAGTACAGGGCTCTTTTTACATACAAGGAAGCCGGGATCCAGAAAAGATTATGATGCGTATAAAGTTGGTCATAGTGCATAGGTCCCGTCTTAAGCACTTTGCCGATCTTTCCATTTGTGGCTGCACTTGCCAATTTCAAATTTTACCTTGGCTCATATGAGTATGGAAAAAAAGAAGAAACAATCCTACTAAACAAAGCAAATGTGGGAAAGAGTTTGTGAGTTAGAGGTGGGCTATATAGTATAGAATAAAATAAGGAATAGACTATACAATATAGAGCAGAATAAGACAAAGAGAAAGGAAAAAGAAGGTGTTGTTAGGGGTTGAAATCTACCTCCCATGAAAGATGTGTTGAAATCCTAATTCTTGATCCCATGAATGCTACCTTATTTGGAAATACTTTATTTTCAGGCGTATGTTAAAATGAGACAAGTAGGAAGGGCCCTAATCTAATATGACTAATGGCCTAATGAGAAGAGGAAGCTGTTGTGTGAACATAACACAGGGAGGATGCCACGTGACAACAGAGGGAGAGGGTGGAGAGAGGCAGTGGGTAGTCGGGAAACACGAAGGACTGACAGACACTACAAGAAGGTAGGAAGAGGCAAGGGTGGAGTTTTCCCCTGCAGGTTTCGGAGAAATGTGGTCCTGTTAACACCTTGAGTTTGGATTTCAAACCTCCAGAAATGTGAGAGGATAAATTTCTGTTTTATTTAAAAAGATACATTTTAAATTAGTGCCTATTAATTTTTACAAAATATCAGGTTTAATGTGACATTTTCATACATGCATGTAGTATATGTTGGTCATATCCATCTCATTACCTCCTTACCACGCCATTCCCTCCTGCTTAGTTCTTTCCTCTTATCTAACACTAATCTCCCTGATACTTTAGTGTCATCTTTTTTGCATCCCCCACCTTAAAGAAAACGTGCAATACCTGTGTTTCTGAGAGTGGTTTATTTTTGCTTAACATAATAATCTCCTGTCCCACCCATTTGCTTGCAAATTACTTAATTTCATTCTTCATTGTGTATATAGATCACATATTCTGTATCCACTCATCTGTTGATGAATGACTAGCTGGTTCTATATCTTGACTATTGTGAACTGTACCCCAGTAAACATGGGAATACACCTCTTAACAGCAACTCAGCTATAATGCCTCTCAAATATGATCACCTTCCAAAGGTCTTGCCTATGATCTCATAGGCTTTATGAGGACATCTAGACAAAATATTGTATTAATTTACTGTCCACCCAGCAATGTAGAAGTGTTCCTTTTCCTCCTGAGTCCTTGCAAGCATTTATTGTTTGCTGTATTCTTAATAACAGCCATTCTGACTGGAGTGAGACAGAATCTCAGTAAAGTCTTGCTTTGCATTTCCCTAGTGGGTAAAGATATTGAACATTTTTTTTCATATACTCACTGAACATTGCACTTCTTTTGGGAAGTGTCTATTCTTTTCCCCATTTATTGGTTAGGTATTTGATTTGTTGGTGTTTTTTGGGTTCTCTGTACCCTGGAGACATTAATCCTCTGTCAGAAGAGTTGCTGGCAAAGTTTTGTTTTTTTTTTTTTCTGCATTCTACCGATGGTCTCTTTAGTCTGTTGGTTGTTTCCTTTTTTAATTTAATATAGTCCCATTTGTTCATTTCTGTTATTATTTCCTGTGATATTGCAGTCTTACTTAGGAAGTTTTTGCCTGTGTCTATAGCCTCAGTGTTTCCTCTGTGTTTTCTTCTAGCAATTTCAGTTTCAGTTCTTATAACTGGGTCTTTGATCCAATTAGATTTGATTTTTTTTTAATGGGGTGAGAGATAAGGGTTTAGTTCAATCTTCATTCTGCTTTTTTGTTTGTCTGTTTGTTTTGGTACCGGGGATCGAACTTGGGACCCTGAGCTTACAAGGCAGGTGGCAGCACTGAGCTAAATCCCTGGCTTCAGTCTTCATATGGATGTCCGATTTTCCCAGTACCATTTGTTATAGAGGCTGTCTTTTTTTCCAATGTACATATTTGGCTTCTTTGTGAAGAATAGATGGCTGTGAGATTCATCTTAATTTCTATATCTTCTGTTCTATGGCATTGATCTGTGTTTACTTTTGTACCACACTGTTTTGTTACTATGCTTTTGTAGTATAATTTGAAATTGGGCAGTATGATGCCTCCAACCTTGGCTCTTTTTGCTTAAGATTTCTTTCGCTATTCTGGGTCTTTTGTGTTTCCATATTAATTTTAGGGTTGTATTTTTTTAGCACTATGAAAAATATTATTGGAATTTTAATGAGGATTTCATTGAATCTTCAGGTCACTTTTATAATATGTCCTTTTTAAACAGTATTCTGCTGAAGCCATGAATGTGAGAGATCTTTCCATCTTCTAGTGTATTATTAAATTTCCTCTTCGGTGTTCTGTAATTTTTATTTCAGAGGTTTTTCACTTCCTTCATTAGGTTGATTTCTAGGAGTTTGTGTGTGTGTGTGTGTGTGTGTGTGTGTTTAATCATTGTGAATGAAACTGTTTTTCCTGATCTCTTCCTCAGCTAGTTCATTTTTTGTTTGTTTCTTTTTAGCCAGTTCATTTCTTGGTATATAGAAAAGCTATTTTTTTAACGTTGATTTTGTGTCCTGAATTTCTACTGTTTTAAGCCACTCTGTCTGTGACACTCTGTTATGACAGTCTTGGGATGCTAATATAGGAGTCATAGGTAGGAACGTGAACCTACTGTACCTTGATCTGAGGTAGAATTAAAGTACTTCAGCCATCTTCTCCAAAGCTAATATCTTTAGAATCTCTTTACCCTTCTGAGAATCAAAACAGTTCTTACTGTGCTCAAGTTTCCTGCAGTTCTCCACTTCTCTTTCAGAGAAGAGTGGTTGATTTCATTTTCCAGTTCTGTCAGTAGTTCAAGCTTTAATCTGTCCAGTTCTAGAGATCTGAGCTGCTTTAGAACCCCAGCGGAATCTCAATCCATCTTTATGCTGTGGTTTCATCAAGACAGTGTCCTATGTTCTTTAACCCAATTTTTTTTCAGTAGTCAGAACTGTGACCAATAAGATTTGGAGAAGTTATACTTTCCCATGTCAATCATTGATTTTTTTTTTTTTTCAGTTTTTGGCCTCTGGCTGCAACGTGGGACGTATTACATTATGTGTAGTCTTGCCCGCAGAGCTATATCTACTTCCTCTCCCCACATTCAAACGGAACCCACTTCTTACCATTTTCATAACTGGGCCTTTGCACAGGGCACAAGTCACCGATGCAGACCATAGGAAGCAGGATGACTGAGAGCGAGGTTTGTGCTTTGCCAACTGCTTCGTCTCACCACACCGTTAGGCTGAGGAATGAGTATTACACTTTCTGTTTCTTGCTTCTGATTTCTCCCCAACATGGTAGATTCCTACTACACTTTCTTGCCTATGCTTTAAAATATACCTTCCTCACCTAAAAGTGATTTCTACATGTGGAATTGCTACGACAAAAATTATAATGAGCTGGGGATTTAACTCAGTGATGCTGACGCCTGCCTCGCAAGCACAAGGTCCTGATTTCGATCCCTGGTACAAAAACAAAACAAAAATTAAAATGATTCCTGAGATTTCTGAAAACTATGACCAGATTGCTCTGAGTACAGAATTATACTAATTTATACTTCCAGGTGGAAATCACTTGATTTTATTATTGACTTTGTAATACACTTTTACTCTTATAAAATTATAATTTACACACTATCAAGATTTGTCCAAACAAGAATTTATTCCTTAATCTGATTGAGTGATACATTAACAAATGGAGACAGGATATCAGGGTGTGGCAAAGCTAGTGGGAAAGTAGGTGTGAACTGTTAATTACAAAATCTCAGGACACGTGGTACACAGTGATTCCCAAAGCTCTGCATGTGGACTTCTCATGAGAACTTGAGAGACTTTCTATAGGATGGCCTAGGCCTGAGTTCGCCTGCGGACTGGGTGATATGAAAAGAACAAACCACAGGCGCTGGGGGTTTAGCTCAGTGGTTCTGCTGCCAGCCTCGCAAGCAGGAGGTCCTGAGTTTGACTCCCGGTACCCGCGCCCAAAAAAGAACAGACCACAGTGAGTTTTTAACAGTGTTTGTTCTTGCATGGTGGCCCGCCCTCACACTATACGGTGTACTTTTTTCCGCCTTTTACTTGACTCAAAACTCTGCAGAGCCTCTTTCCCTACCATTAATAAAACTTTGCTACTACTTGTCCTTGTCTTGACCGATTCTTTTCTCAGGACAGGAAGAACCTAAAAACCACCTCCGGGAGGACAGGTAACAAAACCAGTAACAAAACTACAAACTAAAGGAGTGAAACTCCTTTCCATTCCTATGCCTAAATGCCCAGCATTTCTTTCCTAGAGGCAACTACTCTTCAGCCAAATGATATGTTTAATGATATTAATCTACTAAGCGATATTCTGCAAGTTCCATGTATCACTGAACACCAGTTCTACAGAAAAAAGCGTGCTCTGCAAAGCTTTCTACTATTCCTCCTTCTAACCTGGGATGCAAATGCAGTGAGGACGGCTCTACAGTGGTGAGTGTCCTCTGGAGACCGGCATTATTTCCCACTCTGCCTGGGGAGACGGGGAGAGAGGCAAACCTCTGCCGGGTGTCTGCCAGGGCTACTCAAGGAGCGCCGGAGAGCACATTTTCGTGTTGCAAGGGTGACACCCACCGGTTTATATTCGTAACTGCATGTACCAGGCCTTGCAAGATGCGCAGATGAGAAACCCTTAACAGGAGCGCTGGAGCAAGCCAAGGGATGCCAAACATCCTCCTAGGCAAAACTCCGAAATTTCTAAAGGCAGTAACCAGGTTTGCCTCCTTCGAATCCCAGAAGGGAAGACACGATCAACACCAGGTTGAAGTATGCTGCGCCAGCGATCAAAATGTGCCTCAGGGCTTTCATTTATCTGTATCACAACTAATATTAAGACACGTACAGTACTAAGACAATGATTATGAAAGTACAGTCCTGCCCTCACCGGCATTTTCAAATTGAAAGAAAAACGGGTCTTATGTAAATAGGTAACAACTGGAAATGTCGGTGCGTGGTAAATTCTGCTCTCACCTACGCACTCCCCACGGCTTGCCAGATTGTGTCAGTTTATCCTCGTAACAGTTCCAGAATTTAAAAATGTGTATATTTTCAGCAGAATTTTACAGGCGGAAAAACTAAGGTTCGGAGAGACTAAATGGCCTGTGCTAGCAGTAAAGTATCTGCACCTAATCTGGCTCGGGTCCACACGCCAAGCGTCCGCCACCACCCAACGCAGTCACCACCTAAGCTCATAGATCAGGTGCAGTGCACGTTGTTTTTCCATGTTTTTAGCCAGGATCCCTTTTTATGTTTTAAAATGATTTATCACAAATTCAGCAGATAATGCCTATTCCTAGAGAATCATTCCCCCCATAAAGCTATCGTCAGATATAGTGAAATTAGAAATCTACAGAAAAACAAGTTTTGACAGTAGAAACATTGGTGACGCATTTGCTTGTTTGTATTTAAATTCTTCTTGTTTCCTGCCAGCTGTTCTACGCACGGACTTGTTGAATGAGTGTAAGTTCTTAGTTTTCCATTCCTGAACCTCACATAATTGTAGTAATTGGGAAGAAAATACTTTATGCTGTTGTTTCACATCTTTCTGTGGTCCTCAGGTCAGCAAGGAAGGCATCTGGGAAGGAAAGATGGCTCAGAAGTGAGGAGAAGCCGTGGCGAACTGAGACCCTTAGAATAAGCTGATGTTTTCAGCCCTCCTGCAACTACAAGGACGCCAGTGACCTGCAATCGGAGTAAGCATTCTTCACCATTAAGCCAAATATGTTCTTGAGCAGGGACAAGGGGAAAAAATGAGAACCAAGACCTGTCCTGTAAAGGCGCAAGATCCCAATGATGAATGTAACTGTACTGTGTACCTAAAAAGAACCAATAAACTCAATGAGGAAAAAAAAATATGTTCTTGGCTCAGGAGTAGAGGCCAAGGGAGAGTCCAGGGGGAGCTGGAGATAACTAGCTGCTGCCCGTAACAACAAGATGAGAGAGCAGATCTGGGTCTACGTGTGACCTGCCGAATCATTTAAATATAAAATAATAAGTATGCTACCCATTACTATAAATAGTCCCACATGTGCGAATGATTGGAAGCCAACTTTTCATCTGTCGTGTCATTTATTCTGGAAAGAGGCATTACAAATGCGACATAGTAGAATATAAAGTGTTTATTTTCTACCTTCCAAAGGATGTACAAAATGACTCTGTGACTCACACTAACGTGAAACTAGGCAGTGAAAGAAATTCTATGGAATGCTGTTCCTGCTTAAATAAATTGACACAAGACAAAAAAATCACAGTACATGCATAGAATTATTTTGCAAGGTGTTTTATTTAAATAGTAATTTCTCTAGGTTGTAGGTAAGGCCAGTTTTGACTTACTTAGTTAATGCATCAGTTCTAATCTAATAGGCAGATAAAAATTCAGAAAAATAGGTTCCCAGTTATGAGGAGTAACAGCATGAGCACCTTGTTTTACCTAATGAAAATATGCAACAGGAAATATGGAAAATGACCACAGAAACCATCTGCATTCCTAGGAAACACAAAATTCTTCAAGTATCTCAATACCTGCTTGACTTTCTCCTATGCTATTATGCCCAGAAGACAAGTGCCAGTTTTGTTAGAATGGCAAGAGATTGATACTAGAAAGCTAGGCTTTTCAAATTCAACCATTGCCAATGTGAGATTCCATCAGCTCTTGATTTTATGAAGCTAAAATCTGAGTCTGGACCCCTCGATTATACATAACACGACACTGCATATATGGTGGCCACAAGCAGGGCTTCCCAACATCCCTCTCTGGAAGAACTGAAGCAATGACACAGCAATCAATCTTGGAGGCTTTCGAAGCCACTCCTCAATAGGGTTTTATTTAGGGCAGGACTCTCAAAGAAGCGCAATGTGTCTCCAGTCATCACAAAGCATTCTCACATTTAACAGATGCCAAACTCTCTCAAAAGTGGTGGATTAAATAGGACCTTTTTTGATTAATCAGAGCAGCTTAATTCTTATAAAAATGTTATTCCAAACCCAACTTTAAAGCACTTTTATCAAAGAATTAAGTTCTTTTTACTATATTGCATTTATAATGCCACCTTTCAGACTAAATCACATGACGCATGAAAAGTGGGCTTCCAATCACTTGCACGTGTGAGCCTATTTCAAGTAAAGAGACTTCATACTTTTCAGTAATCTATACCTCTATGGCGGGGGGAGACTTAGCCAAGGAAAAAGTTCAGCTAAATCTCATTGTATACATTGAAATCTGTCATTGTTTGTAATTATCATTTCACTAGGTTTATAGCATAATTGCCTTTTGTATAGTCCAAATTAAAATACCTTGAATATTCAACCCTCTATGCTAATAATGATTGCTTTCGAATCTGACCAAACTATTGAGTTTATTTTTAGAATACAAGCATAGTAATTCATGAACAATGTATGAGACTGAATAAATCAATGGCCTTTTTCCACACTGAAGACTACTACTAATGGAAATGAATTTTTAAAAGTAAAACAAATATTGAATGGGTTACCTGAATGCTGACCATAGAAATACAAGGATTACTGTATTACAAGCAAATGGAAATTTTTGTGCAGAAATTCCATGCTTACATGACAAACAGAGCAGCATTCCAATCAAAATCATAATAAAAAGAAAACAAATTGCATGAACAATGTTAAAGGACTGAACAAAGTTCATGCCTAAATATCTGAAAGACATTAACAATCTGAGGACTCAGACAATGATAAATGCCTTAAACAAATGGACACCTAATCCCAACATTTCATAATCTGAAAGAAAAGCCCAGAAAAATGATGTTATGGAAGGTTCTTCGTTAAGAAGAGGTCATGCGTGCGTGTCATATGTGCTCTTGTGGATTAATTTCGTTGGTGAGTGCTTTAGTCTCCCCTTGGGAATTTGAATACGAAATTGTTGACAAACAGTGCAAAACTGAGTAGACCTTACTGTTTATTTCTACTGAGAAGGATCTGAACCAAGAGTGTATTCCTTTGACATGTTCAGTGGGACAGACCCATGTTCACGGTTACTTAAATCAGAGTTTGTATCCTTGACAGGAAATAAAGCTTGTATTTATTGAGTGTCTAGTCTAGGCTGAGCCTCAAGTTATGTATTTTTCTTGTAACTTTTTTTATAACATCTTTCCTATTTTTCCTATTATTTCTGTTGACTTTTAAGTGGAAACTCACAGGTGAAATCGTTATTTTAGAGGTGATAAGTGCAGGAATAAGCTGGAGTCCAAGTCTTTCTGACTCCAGACCTGCGTGCTCTTTGCAGGGCACCATTTTGCTCCGAGCTGCCAACCGGCCTCAGCTTTGTGCAGGTGACCAGGTGGCCCTTTGATAACAGCTCTCTGCTCTGCAGCCCGACTCAAGTGCTTCAGGCACCTTGGAATCCCCAGAATTCCATCACTTCTTCCACACAGAGTCCCTTATTGGATTTTATTTTATCCAGATGGAAAAACCTCTCGCCAACTTCCCTCCTAAACACTCACTCTGTCCTCAGAGCTACCAGAGCACCTCACAGAATCTTTTCTATGGGACTTTTGGAAAAATAAAAACAAAAATACAGAGAACCGTGCCACAAATCTCCCCTGAAGCAAACAGCTTCTTATTCAAACAGGGAAAAGGAAAGAGAAAAATACTAAGAGAACATGGTTGAATTTACTCTCACAACATAGTGTAATGGCTTGCTCAAACTTGCTTTTTGAAGCATCACGTTAGTGACAACGTGGAAGCTAGATTTGCCAAAAAAAAGACATGAGCGTGTCAGTGAGCACGGCCTTGCAGTCATCTAGGCAAGATCAGGTAGGTGGCAGTGGGTCACAGTGTGCAGAAATAACAAACATATTCCAAGGGAATCTCCAAAGACATGATGTGGCTAATATTTTTGCTCTTTGCTAGATAAAAACAAGTCCAGTTGTAGTAAATAGAAACTTTATTCAAAACGGATTATTGCACAGGAAAGAGGCAGAGGCAAAGGGGACTATTGCTGTAGGAGGGTGGGAACTTTCGCAGTAAGGAGAACACTGACATCCTATGATCTGCGAGAGTCTCAAAAGTTAAAAGAGAATTTTATTTTACACAGAGTAATCGATGAGGCTAGGACGAACCAGTGTAAAAACATAGGACTGAAGGGTGGCATGCACGATTAGACAGATCAGAGAAAAACATCTTCTTTTTCAGTCCTGGGATAGAACCGAGAAGCCCTCTATCCCTGAGCTACATCCCCAGCCCTTTTTCTTTTTGAGGCGGGCTCTCACTTTGTTGGTAAACTGGCCTCAAACTTGCCATTCTCCTGCTTGAGCCTCCCAGTAGCTGGGATTACAGCCAGCGCCACCTGGAGGGGCTAAATCAGGTAATGTTTCACCCTAATTCTGGTTTGTTCTCAGGAGGGCCTGGACACTAGGCCAAGGGTGGCAAAGTTCTTGGACCTGGAAGACAAGCAGAAAACATAAAATAAAATGTGGTTAACACGCACTTTGATTGAAATCCAGCTAAATATTTATGAGGAAAATAATGGGAATTTAGAGACTGTGTGTCCGCCTTTATCATAGGAACACAAGGATGTGAAGATTTTTAAATTTTTGCTGTTTTTCAGAGTCAGTTAAAATTCAACATTGTCCTATGGAAATCAATACAGAGATACCTCAAAGAGCTAGGATTAGAGGTTCCATTTGACCCAGCCATCCCTCTGCTGGGTATCTTTCCAAAAGAACTGAAAGTATCATCTCACAGAGATATATGTACATCTATGCTTATAGCGGCACAGTTTGTAATAGCTAAAACTTGGAAACAGCCCAATTGCCCATCAGTTAGAGACTGGATAAAGAAGATGTGGTTTTTCTATAAAATGGAATACTACTCAGCCATAAAGAATGACAAATTAGATTCATTCATAGGAAAATGGATACATATTGAGGATATACTCCTAAGTGAAATAAGTCACACATGTATAAATACTGAATAGTTTCTCTGATGTGAAAAACTACAATGGTGCATAGGAGCCTACACAATGTGAAATAGGAAGAAAAGGGCTAAAGGTTTAGGGAAAGTGGGAAGGGTAGGGGAAAAGGTAATAAGGGAAAAGGAAAAAATATGAGAAAATGAAAAAATGGAAATAAAGTGTTTGTAAATAGGGAAGGGAGGAGGGGGTGAAGGGAGGGCAGGGACAAGGGAAAAAAATGAGAAGCAAGACCTGTCATGTAGAGGTACAAGATCCCAATGATGAATGTAACTGTACTGTATACCTAAAATGTACCAGTAAACTCAATGAGAGAAAAATAAACAAATAAATAGAATAAAATTCAACATTGTCATCTTTTACCATACTTGTTGCTGGTGTATCCAAGGAGTGAGATGATAGATGAGAACTAGGGTAAAAAATCCAGCATAGGCATAGGCTTTTGGGCATTGGCTCCGAAATGCCAAAAACTGATAGTCATTATACTTAGTGGGTTATGACGCTGCCTCTCCAGATATACTGTCATATGCTTATATTCTTAAGAAACTGATAAACTAAAAAGCGTTGAGAGTCTTTAGTGGGACATAAGAAAAGAGAGAAACTGATATTTTCCTAAGATTTACTTTGAGCTAAGCATATTAATTTTATTCATGTATGCAAAAATATTTAAATCCCCTTTACTATGTGCCAAACGCTCTCCCCTACCACAAGGATTCCAGCCATGGAAACAAACAAGTGAACCAAAATCCGTAACCTCTTGGAACCTTTACTCGGAGAGCTAACTAAACAGTTGTATAAATACATAAATATTATGTCATTTCTTCTCATGATGAAGACTATAAAGATTTAGCCAAGAAGATAGTGACAAGTGAATGACCCCCATTTTATATAAAAAAAAAAGTCCAAGAAGGTTGCCTTGAGATCTTCTGAGAAACCACACTGAGAAAAAGAAAGACATGAGTCGGGGCGGGGGTTCCAGGCAAAGTAGTGGGTGTGGATTCAAAGGCCCTGAAGCACTGCGCAGCCAAGCAGTTTGAGAAGAGGGAAGACCAGAGTGGACTGCTGCCCCACAGGATAGGAGAGGAGGAAAGAGGAGAACACAGAGCGTTTCTTTTTACCCTTCCCTTCCCTTCTCTCCTCTTCTTACCCCCGACCTGGTTTCTCTTCGTGTATTTCTACCTTATCTCTTTAACCCTCCCAATTACCCATTTTACCTGGGGAGAAAAACATGACTTTCACAAAGATTTAGTGAATCTGTCAGATCTCAGGCAAATAATGATAGAAATACAATGTCACCCATTAACCCGAATACCAAAAGGGTAGCGAGCACACAGTGATGAGTGATTCCATTAGCTCCACACCCTTGCCTGAAGCGGGCTGTCCCCAGCCTCTGATCATCAATGTGGTTTGTCATTTGATATGACTGTGGCTGTTGAACACCATCTTAAGCACTTTTAAGGAGCAAACCTTAACCGTTTCTAGCTCTTATAGCCTCTGTGCGTCTGCAGCAATGGGTTTTTTGAGTCTTCGAGGCTGTCTTGACACAATAGTGAAGGAATCATCCCTCCTTTCTTTGTTTCATTTTATTTTGTTTTTGAGACAGGGTCTCACTATGTAGTTGAGACTGACCTGGAACTCACTATGTAGCCCAGGCTGGTCTCGAACTCACAGTGATCCTCCTGCCTCAGCCTCCCGAGGGCTGGGATTACAGATGTGCGCCACCACGCCCAGGCAATCCCTCCTTTCTTTGGCATCCTTTCTCTCTGAGTTTCTAAATTTCTAATCCCAAGATGTTGTTGTTTATTCACTTACGGCAAGGTTTTGCTAGTAGATTAAAGTGTTAGTTAAATTAGGTAAGATTTAAGAAAACCAAACAGGAACTTGTCTTCCAAAAGGGAACTCATAAAGACTGAAAACCCAAAATGGGTTTCACTATTCTATTTCTAAAAATAAGATCTTTTAGGAGTTACTGACTGCAATTTAATCAACCCTTCATCAAAAGGTCTAGATGGAATTTTTGTTGTCAGTGACCACTATTCCAACCTTGTTTCCCTCTATTCACTGCACTGTTTGGTGCAAACCTGGGTGCAAATTCTCGTTTTGTTACTTGAGTGCTGTGTAGTGTGGCCTTGGGGAAGGCCCTGGCTGAGTTGGTCCTCGCCTTCCTCCGGAGTCTCTCGCAGATGCAATGCTGTATTAAATGAGTGGGGTCCTGTAAGGGTCAACATCTGTTAGAGCAAATGGAGTGAGCTGGAAAAGGTAGAAAGAGCCGTCAGAACATAATGCCACTGCCGGTGACTTAGCTCAGCGGTTCTGCTGCCTGCCTCGCAAGTGCAAGGACCTGAGTTTGATCCCCGGTACCACAAATAAAATGAAACAGAACATAATGCTACCTAGGGACAACCCGAGGGGACGCAGCCTCAGAGGAAGCAGATGTGGTGAGGGTTTGGGAGCAAAGCCAGAGTCAGTGGGGTCTGAGGGGTGTGTTTTACGGCCTCCTCTCTGAAACTCTAAATCTCAGACCCCTCGGCACTGACCCAGAGATAAGGTAGTATCAAAATCACACATCAGCCAAATGCCAAGATTCTTCATTGTCCGTGAAAGATGATTCAAAAAGGACTACCATTTACTTTTCACTTGGTTGGTTAATTTTACAAGAAATGACAGACATTTTTCCTGCCTGCAAAAAGAATAGGAGTCTTTTTCAAGCTTGGATTAATTATGAGATCATTCGTTATCACCGGATTGCTGAAGTCTATTCAATCTCCGGAAACAAACAATGGATATGATTGATTCATTAAAACAAATATTATAGATACAAAGTTAAGACAATTGTAGTTAAAGTAGATGATTCCCACAAGGAACTTCTTATGAAATAAATCACCCAATTTCATGAAGGCAAGATGTAGAATAAGCATAGATTTGATATGAACGGTCTTCATCCCTTCGGGTCCCATGCTTATACCCTTAAAATTTTTAAATTCTCTGAAGAATAGTGTCTAGTCTTTTTTCTCTTGTTCATTTTCTCTCTTCCTTTCTCTTTCTCTTTTTTCATCTTCTTTCTTATGTTTATTATTATAAAAAACCAGAAGTTGAGGTTAATGTTCTATATACTCAAAACACTGTATCCACAGCTCAAATGCTCTAATAGTCGAGGTTCCCACCTCTGGTGCTGTACCTCTGAGTCTGTATTAATTTTAATCGAGATAGATTAGACTTAAGTGAAGACTATATAACTATGATAATTCATCTCTACTGTTTATTTTGGTAATGAAACAAAACAATGCAGGTTGTTATTTAATTATCAAAGTAAGCCTTTATAATAAATAATTATAAGGATTTTTCTTCCCTTTGCATCCAACATGCATTTGTTAACACTGTTTACCTTTCTGGACACCCTTAGGATTCTTTTGTGCAGACTCAAATCCCATTCAAGAGCAGCACAAATGCTACCACATATATGAAGTCCTTCCCTTTCTCTTAAAAAACTTCTAAAAAGTTTTTATTTTTATTGGCATATGTTTGGAGTATATAATGATTTCCTTCATCTTTCAGAATCCATACAGGTAAATAAGATATCTTAATTCTTTTCATGGCCTCCCACCCCCTCTTCCTCTCTCCCCTCCTTACATTTCTTGGTCCCCTTCCCCTCTGAGAAAGATCTATTTTCCTGTTTTCTATTATCAATCTTTTATCTTGCTCTTTAATTAATTTATTTATACTTTGGGTTTCTCATAGAAGATAAATCATTTGCTATTTAAGCTTGTGTTTCTCATTTATTTTACTTAATGTTGTGTTCTCCAGATGCACCCATTTTCCTGCAGATGACTCAAATTTACCCTTATTTATAGCAGAGCGATACTCCATGTGTATAAATAACACATTTTCTTTGTCCATTCATCTGTTGATGAATGCATAGGCCACTTCCAAGACTTAGCTATTATGAGTTATGTGGCTTTAGACGTGGGTATGCCTGTGTCACTGTGATATGATATATTTAACTTTCTCAGGAAGATGCCTGGAATGAGGAATAGGTGGGTCAGACATAATTTCTACTTCTAGTATTTTGTGGAATCACCACACACTTATTTCCATAGCAGCTCTGCTAGTCTACACCCCCACCAACAACGTGGAAGAGTTCCTTTTAGCCTTCAGCCTTGCCTGCATTGTTATTATTTGATTTCTTGATGTTAATCACTCTTTCTGAAGTAAAATGAAATATCAATATTTTTTATTTGCATTTCTTTAATAGCCAGAAATGTTGAAACTCCATGTATTTGTTGGCCATTTGTAAATTTTCTTCTGAGAACTATCTGCTCATTTCAGTTGCCCATTTCTGGGCTGTCTTTTATTTTGGGGGAGGTGTCTCATTTTTTTTAAGTTCTTTAAGTAGAATAGATATTAGTCCTCTGCATGAGGTGCAGGTGGCAAAGTTTTTTCACATTCTGTAGGTGGTCTCTTCCTTCAGTTTTTTTCTTTGTCGCACAAAAAGTTACTCTTTTCATAGAGTCCCATTTGTTGACTCTTCATACTATTCTTATGCAATTGGGGTTCTGTTCAGAAAATCCCTATCTTCCCTATCTCTGAGTTTTTAAGAATTTTATGTATTTTATCTTTGGGTAGAATAAGTGTTTCTATTTTAATGTCTAGTTTTTTGATCCATTTTGATTTTAGTTCTGTTCATGGTAGAAGTTAGGTTTAGATTCAATGTTCTGCATGTAAATAGCCAGGGTTCCCAGCACCATTTGTTGAAGAGACCATCTTTACTCCAGCCTATGCTTTTGTCCCCTTTGTCAAAGATCAGATAGCTGAATGTGCCTGAGGTTGTTTCTGTTACACTGATCAAAATATCTGTTTTTGTACCAATACCACTGTTTTTATCATGGTACCTTTGTGGTATAACTACCAATAGATGCTTACTTCAGGAGCCTTCAGCCCCTCTCTCAGCCCGCCCTCCCACCAAATCATGTAGTTTCTTATCAAAGAAAGAAATGGTAATGAGATAATTGACAATGTGAAATAGGAAGAGAAGGGCTAAACATGTAGGGGAAGTAGGAAGGGTAGGAGGTAATAAGGGAAAAGAAAAAATATGAGAAAATGAAAAAATGGAAATAAAGTGTTTGTAAATGGAGAGGGGAGGAGGGGGTGAAGGGAGGGCAGGGACAAAGGGGAAAAATGAGAACCAGGACCACCTGTCATGTAAAGGTACAAGATCCCAGAAATGAATGTAACTGTACTGTGTACCTAAAATGTACCAATAAACTCAATTTTTAAAAAAGAAAAAAATGGAATAGAAAATGGCATAGAAATGTCTAAATTTGCTTTCAGAGCACTTCATGTCTTTCTGCTAAGTCTTTTGCTGCTAAAGGATGTTTGCATTTGCCAAAGTAGAGCACTGTATCCATTTTCTTCTCCGCATTACTCACCATAGACAAATGATTCCAAAAATATGTAACCAATAATATATCCAAGGATGACTCTGAAACTCACAGCCTGAAATGGTTTGAATATAGTTTGTCCCCCAGTGGTTCATGTGCTGGAAGTACACAGCATGGTGGTGTTGAAATGGTAGAAACTTTAAGAGGTGGGGCATAGAGGAAGGTAATTAGGTCATGGGGACTCCACCCTTCTGTCCCAAGAGGGTGAGTCAGGTCTAATGGGGGAGGTTTAGCTTCTGCAGAAAGAGTTGTTATAAATTTATTTAAAAATATCAAAAAAATAAAATAATGAGTTAAAAAAAAGTGAGCCTGGCCCCTCCCCACTCTCATATGTGGGCCTCCCGAGCATAGGCAGGTTTCCTTCTGCTGTTCTGCCATGTTGTGATGTAGCCAGAAGAATCATGACCAAATTGACATCTCTAGTTCTAAAGTACTTAGTTATTTTTGTAATAGCAACACAAGACAGACTAAGACACTGCCTCTCAATATTCTAAGGAGGATCATTGTCCCCAGCAGGAATCTGACTAGAGATTTAGATTAGCTTTCTTCTACCATAGCTTATCATTTAACAAAATGGATGTTGGAGGCAGCAAAGAAGGTAAAAATATTTGGGATTCGGGTGTGTTCACAGAAACATATTTCAAGCAGATCATAGTAAAGAAACCGCATCTGGCAAAGTGAGATTGCCTCAGCTGATGTCACTGGGCTGGGTCTGACCTTTCACTGGCTTGCCAGTGCTTAGGGTTTGAACCCCTGATGGCTCAAGACAGTGAAATCCTAGTGAGGGAAAAAGAAAGAAAGAAAACTCCCCTAGAGCTTTATTTTACAAAGCATAAAAGAGGACTATTGAAGACAGCCTGAAACTCATGTCTTTGACAGAGAAAACCAAAATATCCCTCAACATTCAGAATGTGTTACCTCAGAATAGTCTTTTTATGAAACAAATATTAAGCTACATGGTGAGGGGTAAAAGGAGCTACAAAAGAAGGTAAAACAAGGTGGCTCTTCCCCAGAGGGACATAATTACCCTTGCTAAATTCTTAGATGTTTTCATGTGGCTGCAGGAAACTGGTACAGGACCAGTGGGACTTTCTCCCATGGAAGAACAATTGCATTAAACAACAATCTCCATAACTGGCCTTTTAACTCTATCTTTACCATTTTTAAAACAACATGTGAGTCATGCATGGCAGTATAGTTCTGTAATGCCAGCAATTTGGGAGGCTGAGGCAGGAAGATTGCAAGTTTGAGCCATGTAATGATTTAACAAGACACAGTCTCAAAATAAGAATAAAAAGGCAGGGGATGTGGGGCCTGGGATTTAGCTCAGTGGTTCCACTGCCTGTCTCGCAAGTGCAAAGTCCTCAGTTTGATACCTGGTAGAACAACAACAACAAAAAAAAGCAAGCAGAGGATGTAGCTGAATACAAAAGCCCTGGGTTCAATTCAGCACTTCAAAACAAAAACAAAGCCAAACAAAACAAACAAAAAACAATGCGTGATTATATCTTAGAAAAGTGAGGCAGAAGATGCAGTGTCTTAAGGCTAACAAATAACAGCAAAACCACCATCTAAATTTGGACACAGACATTAAACTATCATACCTGGGATAGGCAAACTATCTTTTTGCTCCTTGATTTCTGCAGGTGCAAAGTGCTGAATAGAACACCTACCTTGAAGGATTGTTCTGAGGAGCAGAGAAAACAAGACAGGCAAAGTCATCAGGCACAGTAGCTAGGATATAATCAGTATTTAGTAGTCATAATCAAGCAAAAAGTAAAACAGACTTACTATTTATTTTCTGACATGATAAGTTTGATGTATTTTTAACCAACTAGAAGCATTCTGTGGTTGTTTGAAATGATCCAAGGTTTCTTTGGCATTACTTTTTACTCAGGCTTTTAATTACTTTGTCTACATGGTTCTTGGATATTTCCACTTAAAAAAAAAGACTAAGTAAAAATAACAGAATTAGCCTTCAAAAATCCCTTCTGGACTTACTGCTTTGCCTACCATTACCCACAGCTTTTCAAACTAGGAAAGCAACTAGAATTGAATTATGGCAACATGACTGATTTTGCAACACACAGAAGGTACATGCTCTGCTTTCATTAAGTAGCACTGAAACCACTTCGGTTTCTCCAACCTCAAAGAGGCCCAAAATTAAGCGTATCATCTCTGTTTCCTGTTTCTCCAACCCCACCTCCTTTGCTCCTTATTCCCATCCACCTATTTAACAAAGCTGGTCCAAGCAGGATGAGAGACTCAGAGCAGATATATTTCCACTCTGCAGCAGAGAGCCAGTCCTAGCCTTGGCCAGAGGGACCTCAGCCCACCTGTCGGCACGGAACAGAGAAAAGCTAGTTGTGAAAGGCCACTGACATTTTCTGTCCTATTGCTGTGAAGCAATAGCTAAATCATTGTCTATGCCAGGCTTTGTGTTCTTCCTTCCACTGCAGAAAAGACAAACTGAGCAATTCGTGTTACCTTTGGAAAGATGCTAGGAGCCTTAATTCCCAGATCATTAGGGTTGCCAGTCCTCGTGAGTCACTGCTGGTACGTGATTTTCCAGGAAAGCAATGGCTGCTCAAAGCAGATGACGCCCCTGCTCTGTGCCACATCTTTGCACTAGTGTCTTTGCCGAGGCTAAAGCCTTGCTCCCTCGTTATGGCACAAATTGGCTAGCTATTGTCTGACCCTGTTCCTCTTTCTCTTGGACACGTAGACCATTTTCCTCAGCCTCTGCTGGAGCTACATGAAGCCATGTGTCATTAGTCAGGACTCTCCAGAGAAATAGACTAGTAGGAAATTACATATAAGGGAATATAATGACATGGCACACCCGATTATGGAGGCTGGCCAGTCCAAAATCTAGATAGTCCAACTATCAGATAGAGTTTGAAGGCCAGACAGCTACTGTAGAACCAGAAAGATCTGATGTCCCAGTTCTAAGGCAGTAAGTAGGAAGAACCCATATTTCAGTCCAAAGGCTACTGGCAAGAGAATTCTCCTACATGGGGGAAGGGTCAGCCTTTTTGTCTATTCAGGCCTTCAACTGATTGAATCAGACCCACCACACTATGAGGTCAATCTGCTTTACTTCACCTACTCATTTAAATGTTAATCTCCTCAAAAATGTCTTCATAGGAACACTCAAAATGAGTTTTGACCGGAAATCTGGGCATCACGTGGCCTGGTGAAGTTAACAGAAAATTTAGCTATCATGTCATATATTTCTAATCAGTTCAATAGAGATGAAAATGGTTATGATACCACTGTCAGGCTTAACTGATGACAATCTTTCCCACATGACCCTTCATGGTCTTTAGCCATCCCAGGAAAACCCATATTCATTAGATTTAATGTTTGCTACCTCTTGGTGTTGAACTACCCATTTTTGAAAAAATGTATTAGTGCATATTTTCAGTACATAGTGAAGTAATCACATTCACTGCAGGGAATCAGTACATCTATGTAACACATTTCAATTCCCTGCTTTTTCCCCCTCCACCCTCCTTGTAGCATTAGGTTCATTTATTTATGAAAATGTATAAAATTAGTTATCATATGCACAGATTGTAATCCAAACTGATATGTCAAAGAACATAACTGTTTTTCTTTCTCTTTTTCCTATTATCTGTCTTTTATTGTGTAATATATATTCTCTTATATATTTGTATGAGAAACTGTGATATTTAAGCTTGTATGTCTGAGTTACTTCACTTAAAATTATAGTCTCAAGGTACATACATTTTCCTACAAATGACTCAAGTGTATCCTTTTAATGGTAGAGTAGTACTCCACTGTGCATAAATGCCACATTTAAAAATTTATTCATCTGTTTCTAACATTTTGCTATTTACAAATTGTGCTGCTGCAAACATGAATATGCATAAATCACTGTGGTATTATTATCTTTCATTCTTTTGGGAAGAAACCTAGTAGAGAAATAGCTAGGTCAAATAAAATTTCCACCTTGACCATTTTTTTTAACCTTCAAATGTAAAAGTCTTAATTCTACCCTCCTTCCAGAACTAGGGGATCTACCTTCAACTATCCCAAAGAAATGTACACAGAAGAGAAACATACACAGATCCTCATGTGCAGAAAGCCCATGGTTAGTATGATAATCTGTGACAGTTACTGGAAAGGGAAATTTTTGTTGTGCCTGTAGGTTCTGGTTTGTGGGGTGCACCTCGACATTTCATGGGAGTGGGTTAAAGAAAATTCAAGACAGTCAAACAGTTCCACAGGGACAAGATACGTACATACTTTTGAACAGAGCTGAAAGGACAACAGAGCTGAGTGACTCAGGGTTGGTAGGTACTGTCCAAGAAGGAAGGAAGGAGCTCAGGAAAAGAGAGGGAGCATGACTCAGTGGGGAGGCACCACCTCCCTGATCCCTGATTCTTTCTCATCCTAGGGTGGCAGAGCTGTTCCCAAGGAGACATGCAAGCAACTGCCACAGTGAGTTTCTAGGAACGGACTCCTCAGGGCACGGGTGCACTCGAGAAGAGCAGAACATAGGTGTCACCGATGCCAACAGAAAGCAACACCCTCTGCAACGGGCCCTGGTGATCTGCAAGTGAACTTGAGGACAAATAGACAAAAGGCAAAAGCACTATTTTCAACAAGTTGCACAGACTGGTCTGTAATCATCAATAGTAAAAAGTTCCTAGTTATTTGAACTAGGTATCTGTAAGTGAACATCAAACAGAGTAAATTAATAAAAGCATTTCAGAGCCACACAGGCTGGGCTCAAGTCCCAGCCCCTTCCCTCAACTCCCAAACAGTGCCAGACAAGTTACTTGAGCTCTTTATGTCTTAATTTTCTCATCTGTGAAATGAGAATAATAGTTCCTAAATGCGTAAGAGCAGTTACAAAGCTTAAATTTAGTACATTTAGAAACTGAGCAGAGCACCTGACATAGTAAGCCCTTATTAGTTATTAGTTAATGGATAGGTGGAAATAGAGATATCATCATCATGCCACAACATGCAATGATATCTTTCATCATCAACAAAACCATCAATAAAATAATAGCTATTTCCCAGGTTTCCGGATCAGGGAATCCACACGTCTTAAAAGGAAACAAAATAAATTGATCAAAGTCCAGAAGACAGTAATAGCTGACACACTCAGGTCATCCTGAACCATCACATCTTCCAGGAAGATGTGCCATCTTCTTGAGCACGACACTCACTCACACTTAAAGGAGCAGGTAAGTAACTATGTAAAGCAGGTGGAAGCAAAATAAGTGTCTTGTGATATATAAGGCAAAAACAAAAAGGAAGTGGGCAATCAAAAAGGAGTAGAAAGCCACTCCTAGAAAATCAGTTGGGCTCCTGGCTAAACTGATATTCCACTCATTTTTCAGTAGCTCTGTCCTTGATTTCTGCCATCTGTCCCTTCCACATCCCTTCTCAAGTTCCTATTTTCACACCTTAATCCCCCAAACAGGGCCTGTCAATAACTCTACCCACTTTGGGTGTAGTACGTGTATTTTAATAAGGAGTTCTACAAAAGGAATGAACATTCTTCGTCACCCAGAAACTTTCCCCAGGACCTTTCAAATCATACAACATTTTTCAGGTTCCCACTGAAGTCTTATTGCTTGGCAAGTAAATAAATAATCACGGGGTACAAGCTCATGTGTACTTTGAAAATCATTCTCCTCCTCCTCAGTAATAGAGTACAAGATGATCTTTAGTATGCTGAAAACCTCTGCAGATGATTATGGAGCCTGGGGAGAGAATTGGAGGAGAGAGCTTAAATTTTTGTAAACAAAACATCAAAGTTCAGCTTGTTAAACCAAGAAATCACATGTGAATAAGAGAAGCGTCTTGATCAAAGTCCCCATTTCAAATCAATAAGACCCTGACCTTATCTTTTACAAGATTTGTAAAACAAAACATAAAAAATAAAGGAACAAAAAGAAAAAAGTGTGTAGTATGTATCCAAACATAGACAAGGGGATAGACTTTTCTTTTACGTAGGCCTCCATCATGGGTGGCTCCCTTGCTTTTAGTGTTGCCCATTAAGAAGTTAATTATATGTGTCTCTGAAGTGTTTCCCTAAAAGAAAATCATCTTCTTACAGTTTTTACCACAGCCACCAACCCAGTCACTGATTTATTTGGTATAATTAGAGCTTCCGCTATCCAGCAAGAGCAAAAAGAATATTTGCTTTCTTCTCAAATGCCTCTTCTATGACCCCAAGGAGGTTAGAGGGCCCCCCAGGAATAAGTTTTCTCTCCATCCCAAATATTTTTCCACATGTGTTTGTTATGATTGGCTGAGCATGTGGTGACCACTATTTAATTAGGGCAAGATTTAACTGCCTAAAAGATGTGTCTCCTGTTTTCAAGATCTGGCCATCCGAGAATGCCCTCCCAAATTCAAACCAGGCAAGCCATAATTCTTTCAACGAAACAAATCTCTGTTCATGTAAGGAGGGGACTATTTTAACATTCTCAAGTGGTACATTGGCACAAATAAAGAATTTCAAAACTCAGGACATATGTTTTAGAAAATAAAAAAAGAATGCCTGTTATTCTATGGCAATATACTTGTGTGTTTCCAGCTGACAAGATTTCATCATGGGTATATTTAGCTGTGATTTCTAACTCAGACATTTCATTAAAATACTTCAAATTAAATTACTCATCATGATTTTTAATTTTTAACATAATGCGAATTCCCTACAGAAATTTTTTATAATTGTCACCATATGCTTCATTTTTCCTCAAAACTATTTTCTTGCTTAGCACATTCTTATTTTACAATTCTTCCCAAATAATGGAGATATATCAGCTCTCTTATAATTTGTGGATTATGTGTAACAGAATTGATATCCTTAAAATTAATTCTGATTGAAGTATCTTATACCATAAAGTAATTTAATATTAATAACGGTGCTTTCTCTGAGGTGGATAGTCTTCTAGGTGCTTTGTATTTAGTAGCTTAATTCTTAGAACAACCTTGTGAAAAAGGTACTTACTTTACAGTTGAGTAATTTGAGGTCCACAGAGGGCAAATAACTTTCTCCATTCACACTGTAGGGCCAGTTTTCAAACACAGTTTCTCATTTTGGGATTCTTTCTTTAAATTGCCAAGCTAGGCTGCCTCTCTGAACTATCTCTTTACACATTTGCCACAAAGATATTTCAAAGGTACCAAAGTTGTCTAGTCTAGTTCTTGTTGAGAAACCTCTAATACCCCTCACAGATCAAAATGTCTACGCATTATGCTTTATACATTATACATATTCATCTCACTATATGGCTCTGTTGGCATAATTCTACCATTAAGAATTACAAATTTGCAAGTAAAAAAATCATAGTTTATTGTATTATTTCAAAGAGTTTTGGCTTGTAGTTGCCTTCTTTAACTTTAATAGTGTTAATTCATAATAGGACTTATTAAATGTTTGTACAATGAAAGAATAGAAGGCTAGTATTGGGGAACCATTCAGCCATTTGTAAAGAATCCTTGGTAATGCCTAAGGGTAAAGTAACATTAGAAGCTTTTTGCCAGGAAAAATGTTCAACATTACTGAATTGGCCACGGTTTTAAAATGTTTCAATAGACAGGACTACATAACACTTCTATTTACTATAAAATATACCATGAATTCACATTTTTAACTCCAGTTCAAATTAGGACTGCAAGGTATTTATTTAACTTTGTCAGTCTTGTGGGGTTAGAAAGCAAACACAGGGGTTCACGCATGCTAAGCAGATGTGCTATTTCTGAACTGCATCACCAGCTCAACTCCACTGATCTTTGTCTTAGTTACTTTCTCCTCTCTGGGACACAATAACGGACGCCCACAAATTAAAAAGAAGAAAGGTTTATTCTGACTTACAGTTTGTGGAGGTTTCAGTCTAGCCTGAGCCGGCTCCAAGGCAGAGTGACGCATGCTAGAGAGGCATGGCAGAGGAGAAACAGTTCGTGGCATTTTGGCAGGAAGCAGTGAGGGAAAGATCAAGGCAGGAGGGAGGGAGACCAACAGTGACCCACCTCCTCCTGCCAGGCCTAGCCTTCCAACATCGTATTTAATTAGAAACTTATCAGTGGACTAATTCACTGGTGAGTACCATGGCCCCCCGATCCAGTCACCTCCCCAAAAGCCCAGGAATGAGTGCATAAAGCTTGGGGGAGAGAGCAAGCCATAAACCGTAACAATCGTAATTCATATCTTCTTACTCCCATGAAAACATTTTTACTCTAAGCAACACCAAAATAAACAATTAAGTTTATCTCACAATTATATGTGATAGCATCCTTTAAAACACCAACTCTGAGGCCAGGGCTTTAGCTCAGTAGTGCTGCCACCTGCCTCACAAGCTCAAGGTCCAGAGTTTCATCCCCGGTACCAAAAACAAACAAACAAACAAACAAACAAACCCAATAATGCCAACAACAGTAAGATTATGGAATACATAACATGTCTCAATTCCTTTTGTTCTTAGAGTACATCATGCTAAAGATAGAGAGTCAAGTCGCTGTATTACAGTATCAATTGAAATATATTTTATTTCTATTTATATTAAGGATTGATGTTTAATTTATAAATATATAAAACATTTAGATTTTTCCAAGGGAAAATCTATCTGACAAAATATATAATGTCTAAATTTAATCCCCATGCCATGCACCCTATTTTTTTAGATTCCTATTGGTAACTATACACAATACACACACAGACACACACACACACACATATATTTGTATGTCGCGAGCCGGCGACGCAGAGCACTGTCCAGCAGTGTCTCAAACCTGAAAGAGCAGCGGGGTGGAGATGGGGCAGAGAGAAAGGAAGGACGCCAAGACAAGAGTCTGATCAAGGCGGCGTTTATTGCCGGCAAGCACCGGCCTTTTAAAGCAAAAAACCACAAACTATTATGGGATGGGTTTACCATAGTAACTGAAAGGTCACACAGGAAAAGAGCAAACAGGTTCACCAAAACAACCCACCGTGAGTAGTAGTAACCCGGACAACCACACATCTAAAGGTCAGAGACAAGAAACTGTAACTTTCAGGAATTCCACAAAGGAAACACTCTACCTGCTAAACTGGAGAAACTTAACACATATGGAGTTACTAGAGTTAACAATACTTACAACCAATACTCATGATCCCCACAATTCCTCCCTTTTTGTTTTAAAACTTTGGTTCCATAGCAAGAAGAAGCTTAAGAGAAAGTAAAGGCATGTCCGAGCCTGTCTTAGGTTGGGAAAAGCATTTGGCTGTCTTACCCGTCATTGGGGTCATCTGTCTTACAGGCCTATAACATGATGAAGATTTAACAGAAGCCCCTGTCTTAGGTTGATCAGTCAAACCTTTTCCTCTTACCCGTCTTTGACTTTCCGGACCCTCATTGAAGCTCTCTTTTTATCTGAGCGAGGTAAATGCCCAAATTTTCAGAGGACCCTTCCTTAAGGGCCATGAGCGCATGTAATGTTTTGCGCTGTATATAAACCTGATTTGAGATAACACAGTATTTATGATATTTCACATATTAGAGGCCCCATGCCAAAAACATTCAAACTAAGGCTAGTAACTTTGACATCTGACAATAAGCGTATTTCTCCCAATGCAGCAGCAGGTTTCCAAATGTTGGTTTGAGGAAAACGTGAATCTGCTCACCAAAGTCCTACAGACAAGCTTAAGTCCATGGAATATTCGAGTGACCAGTCCAAAAACCCTTGAGATGTCTTATTAATTCACCAGTCCCATTAAATCCTTGTTCTGGACAATAAAGTCTCTGCTTGTGCACCGAGACACATCCTAGAGTTCTCTCTGCTGCTCCAGTGTTGGGGTCCCAATCCAGTCTCCTCAGTGGAAACCCAGCATCAAGCTGTTCAGGGATAGTGGTAGGTCTATAAACATATCTGTAACCATAAGTAGGTGGAGCAGAAGAGAAAGGAGAATACCTAGACCAAAAGGTCACCATCACAAACAATATGCTGGAAAACCTGCATGGTTAAACAATATAAATACATCCTGTATACCAGACATGAATTCTTATGTCCTGAAATGTAGCTTTGTATCAACAGGATCTTCCCTTTTTTTTTTTTTAAATAGAAAATAATATATTGTGAAGATAACCATCAGAAACATGGTACAATAACATATTTACAATTCAGACCTTTGATGATAGCCAATATAGACATTTTTAACAACATATTTAACAAGGCATATCTTTTTATAAGGCTATGAAAATTATTTTGGTAGCTTCCATTAGTGAACAAAGATCAGAATAAATTTTCTGAGCAGCTGCTTCTTTATTCACCAACAGGAGCGTATCCAAACTTAAAGGTTGTATTCAATTATCTTTTAAGTTTTTTATTTGATCCTATAAAGCCAGGTTGTAGAAACCAACAATCCACTTGCATTTGACGTCATTCTGATCAAAAACATACAAACATCTTTAAACATTTAAGACAGACAAACATATAACACTTAAGACAGACAAACATATAAGACAATTTTAACGAGTGCACTCAGATGGTTTTGGCCAATTGAACTATAAAATCTTTTTGTTATGACTAGTCAAAATTTTTGCAGATCAAAATTAACAGAGATCTCTTGTAGAATTAGGGTTAAAGGAATGAATACTCTTCTTGACTGTAAATGTAAACCTTTTATAACAAACTTGAAACCAACAATCAAACATTTTATAAATCATTTCCATAAACATTCTCTACATTCTTAGGTAAAGACAAGAGGAACATACAAAAACCTTTCATGTTAAAAGTACAACTCTTACTTATAGCTTTCCTAATATTTTTCTATCTCATTTACTATCAGCCTTCTGTAACAAACTACTATTTTGTTCTTTATTTTGGTCTATAGTCAGTTTAGAACATACCCTCGCTTGGAGCGTGTGTGGGGAGGGACAGGCTGGTCAACAGATACAAAGTCAAAGTCACAGCCAGATGGGAAGAATAAGTTCTGGCATTCTATCACACTGATTATTATAGTCAACAATACTGAAGAGTACTTCAACATGGCTACAAGACAGGATTCTGAATGTTCTCATCACTAAGAAATGATAAATGTTTGAAATGATAGATAACCTAAGCATCCTGAGTCGATCATTTCACAATATGTAAATGTAATAAAATACTACACTGTATCACATAATGATATACAAGATTATCTCAATAAAATAATTTAAAAGAAATCCTACAAATCCACACAATTTGTGTGTCAAAAGCTATTATACCATACATAAGAAGTTACACTAGTATATACATACTAAAACTAGCAGGCTTATACAAAATAATCTTAGAAACAATTAAAATAGTTAAGAGTAGCTATAGTAGCTAAACAGATATAAGTAATGACCTTACCTTATCTTCTAAAACAATTAGGTTTCTATCTTCAACACTGAACGTCCTTGCATATTACCTCAAAATGTTAATTCCTTCTCTAACCCTCAAACACAAGCAGAATTCTGTGCTTTTCTGGCAGCAATAATAGCTATCACAACATCTGAACCTCATCAAGAAGTTCAAACACAAAAAGAAGACATGTCTGAGCTTACAAATCATGCTAAATATTTCACCTTCACAATTAAAAGTGAAAACTTTTCAAAGAAAAGGACTAAACCAAATTATAACCCCATAACATATATTCTTCTGTAGCCCCAAGATCTGGCCCATTAACCTAAAAGAGCAAGTTAACCCTATAATCGCAGTATAAAACAATGGACAAGAAGTGTTACCAAAACTAGTTTTCACTAACAGCTGACTGTCGCAGAGCAGAAGTGTGAGCAACTCCTAGTCTGGAGCAAAAGAAGCCAAACAATGTAAGACAAAGACTTATGAAGACCAAACCGAAAGAAGAACCAGGGACTCTGTCAGGGAATCTCCTTAATCTCCCATTCCAAAACCAGAAGAACACTCTGACCAGAGGGTCTTGAGGAGGGGAAAAAATTCAGCCTCCCTCCCCATAAACAGAGAGACAGAGTTCCTACCAGAGGGGCAAAGAACCTCTCCGGCCCTGCTGCGGGGAGTCCACTAGCACGTCTGCCTGGACCTCCCTCCCTCCAAAATGATCCCGAACGCAAATTACCAATTCAGATATTAACAGGAAAAGAAAGACACAGAAGCAAAGAAAGGAAACCAAGGACAAACTATTTCTACAAATTCTAATAAATTACACAATTGTTGGTGCCCTACTCTAGCACCACCAACACACAATAAATCTTTAAACTGGTGGCTGTATCTTGGACAGGCCAATTCTTGGGCCAATGTTGTTGAGCTATCACACTCACATCAGCTCCAGTATCTAAAATTCCCTTGAATTGTTTTTTATTAATCCAAATTGTTAATTCAGGTTTATCTTGTTGGATAGGCGTGACCCAAAATGCATCAGAAGACCCAAAGGCTCTATTTTGCCTATTTTGAGGAAATAAAAACCTTCCTTGTTCTATATAAGGACAAAGCAATATCTGTGCTATCCGCTCCTGAGCAGGGATAACAGTAATGCCATCAGGTGATGAAGCTAATATTTTTATTTCACCCGTATAATCTGCATCTATGACTCCTGGATGAATATGAAGCCCTTTTAAAATCCAACTACTCCTTCCTAGGATGATCCCAACACTGCCTTTCGGAAGGGGTCCAAATACTCCCGTGCGGAGAGCTTGTGTTGCCATCTGAGGGGTTAACACTATGTAAGCGGAGGTATTTATCTAAGCCTTGTACATCCCTTTTTTGTAAGCACTCATTTATTAAAGACCAGAAAGAAAATGTAATGGCTGGTACACTGTCAGAATTATGACTCCTTAATTTTTCATTTAATTTTCCTCCTACTCTATCCCAAACATCATCAGTTATTTCTTCTACATCACTGAACCAAGGACAAGTTTCATCCACACAATCAAGAAATTGAAACAATGACTTTTTCTTTGCCTTAATTCCTTTCTCCCTGAGTAAAGACTGAATTGCTATGCTGAGTTTTGTCTTAGATCCTATGTGCCCCATTGGTACCTGCTTCTTCCGAGGATTTTCCCCGCCGGGCGTTCCAGACAGCGGTGTCCTCCTTGTTTCGGTTCGGCCGAACCCTTTTTGACAGCAGGCTTCACGGATTGCTCACCGATCGCTGCTTCAATTCCAGGTCCCTGTTCGGGCGCCACTTGTCGCGAGCCGGCGACGCAGAGCACTGTCCAGCAGTGCCTCAAACCTGAAAGAGCAGCGGGGTGGAGATGGGGCAGAGAGAAAGGAAGGACGCCAAGACAAGAGTCTGATCAAGGCGGCGTTTATTGCCGGCAAGCACCGGCCTTTTAAAGCAAAAAACCACAAACTATTATGGGATGGGTTTACCATAGTAACTGAAAGGTCACACAGGAAAAGAGCAAACAGGTTCACCAAAACAACCCACCGTGAGTAGTAGTAACCCGGACAACCACACATCTAAAGGTCAGAGACAAGAAACTGTAACTTTCAGGAATTCCACAAAGGAAACACTCTACCTGCTAAACTGCAGAAACTTAACACATATGGAGTTACTAGAGTTAACAATACTTACAACCAATACTCATGATCCCCACATTTGTACACACACATATATGTATATTTGTACTGGGATCAAACTAAGGTCCTTGCACTTGCGAGGCAGGTGTGGTGCCCCTGAGCTACATCCCTGGCCCTGTAACTAAAATTTAAAATTATCCTACCATATACTTGATGTACCATATATTCAATAATAGCAAACATGTTGAGTTAGGTTTCTGTCACTGTGACACAGCACCTAAGATAACTTATAAGGAGATAAGATTTACTTTGTTTCGTGATTTCGGAGGTCTCCGCTCATGTCTGCTTGGCCCTGTTGCTCTGTGTCTGTAGGGCATCATACATCATAATAGGACACTTGGGAAAGAGAGCTGCTCACCTCATGGTGGCTGAGGAGCCAAAAAAGAGGGATGGGAAGGAAATGGGGTCCCAGTGTGTGCTTCAAGGGTGCACCCCAAGGGCTAGAAAATGGCCTTGATCACCAGAGACTAACAGGCTACAAAGAATGTGAGGAAGCAACACTGAAGTAACCCTTATCTTCCGTATCTTCTAGGTTCCCCACACTCCATGGCTCATAGTGACACCCCTTGAATTTACTGTCGTAGTCCAGCCATCCATGCGTCCTTCTTATTGTTTCCGATTCATTGTTTCCTTGTCAAAAAAAAAAAGCATGCAAATATAATTCTTCGGTTATTTTGTTGGACTCCATTCTCTTGTAAAAGCCCTCATGTAAATTTAATAAAACATTTATGTTTTTCTTTTGTTGCACTTGCACTTAACAGCTCTCAGATCCAGCCAGAGATCCTATGTAGAAATGAGGGCACGGAGGAGTATCTGTCTCCCTTACAAAAGCTTGTACAATAACCCAATGTGTCTTAAATGAGTCTATTGCAAAATAGATGGCAATATTTATTCTTGGATTTTTAGAAGAATACTAATAGTGATTACATTTAAATTCAAAAGTTATAGAGGCTATTTCTTTTTTTTTTACGTTTTTCTATGCATTTTAATATCTCACCTAATCAATGATAAGAAAACAAATAATGCAACTAATCCCTCACCAAAGAAATTTAAGGGATAGCAACTAAACATTACAAAATATCAATATTACAGTAGCTATAGAAATCTGAATTAAAACAAGATATCACTACACACCATTAGAATGGCTTAAGTTAGGAACATTGGCAATATCAAATACTGATGGTAATGTGGAATAACAGGAACTTTCATTCTTTGCTGGTGGGAATTCAAAATGGTGCAGTCACTTTGAAAAATAAATGCAGTTTCTTATAAAACTAACCATACTTTAACTACACAACCCAGAGATTGAGCTTGATATTTTACTCAAAAAAGTTGAAAATACTTTCCACAAAAAGCTATATGTTACTGTTTAAAGCAACTTTATTCATAATTGCCAAAATTTGGAAGCAAACAACATGTCTTTTGGCAGGCGAATGGATAAATAAAATGTTGGACATTCAGACAATGAAATATTATTCAGTGCTGAAAGAAATGAACCATCAAGCCATGAAAAGACACAAAGGAAATTAAAATGGATAGCAGTAAGTGAAAGAAGCCAACCTGAAAAGGTTACATGGTATAGGATAAAAATTACATGGCATTCTGGGAAGGGCAAAAGTAGGTCGTCAGTAGTTCAGTGGTTTCTACAGGTTGGGAAGATGGAGGAAAGAATTGGAGAGACAAGATTCTTAGGGCAGTGAAATCCATCTGTACAACATGATAGCAAATGCATGTTGTTATGTATTTTGTCTAAATTCATAGAATGTGCACAGAAAGTGAACCTGAATGTAAACTATGAACTCTGGGTGATAAGGGTCTGTCAGTTTGGATTCATTAATTCTAATACATTTGCCATTCTGGAAGGAAATACTGATAATAGGGGTGTGTGTGTGTGTGAGAGAGAGAGAGAGAGAGAGAGAGAGAGAGAGCAGGAATATGTGGGAAATTCTTGTATTTTCCTCTCCATTTTTCAGTGAACCTTACCTGCCCTGAAAAATAGCCTACTAAAAATTTCACATAAAAGAATGTATGATTTTATACAAAATGATGTTATTAATTCATCCAATAAATATGTATTGACACTGTCTAGACACTAAGGATTTGTTTATGAACAAGACTGACAAGATCCTACTCCGTCAGAGCTTATATTCAAGGAAAGTAGACAGAAAATAAACAAGAAGAAAAACCCGGGGGGTTGGATTTCAAGAGCAACAGGAAGAGAGGATTCAAGACGGTCTGAGCAACTGAGGATATGATGTCATTTATTGAGAGGAAGAAAATGTTGCAAGGGCGCTGAAGTCATTGAGAGTTTATTGTTCAAGCCATACGTGAGAAGCACACAGGAAGGAAAGTGTCAAGCTGTCACGGCTGAAATATACTTTGAAGAGCTGTCAAGTCCCCATTTCTTCCCAAGCCATGAAAAAAGGAGGGTTTTACTGTGAAAGTCTTGGCTTATCATGTTAAGCACTATTGACCAGAGAAAATTACTTTGGATGTTAAAAGATTTCCAGATTCCGCAGTTCTTTGCAGCTTCAGGTTTTAATTTCTTAGCTTGCCTGAGATGCTGAACCAAGTGTGGAAGATTTTGACAGGCATTCTATAGGCTCTCTTAACTGAATTTTTTCGCCATTTGCAGACATGTTTTAAAAGGTCCAAGGCTCTTCCATCTACAGTCATTACATACCCCTGGGTTATGGACTCACAAATTGCCCTTTTGCTTTGAAAGAAAGAGACACTTCAAAGAAATAAGTGGTCATCTCCAAATTTTGTTTTTGTTTTTGTTTTTTGTTTTTTTTGTACCTGGGATCGAACTCAGGTCCTTGAGCTTGCGAGGCAGGCAGCGGAACCACTGAGCTAAATCCCCAGCCCTCCAATTGTTTTGACATCACGCGTCTCAGAGTCTTCTTCTCAGTTACTAATGGATTCATGTGATGTTACTAAATGGCAGCCTAGATTGCTGTGACTCATCAATATCAAATAGATATATTGTGCTAACACACTTATGTATCTGAAGAAGTATCTTGCGCTCCTCGCCTCCAAACAGAGAACGCTTTCAATAATATTTCACATAAAAACTCCTTAAAGGCGCTCTCTAATGTGGTCCACGTCACCTGCTCCCTGCTCCAGCAAGCTCTTCCCTATCCTCATCTGGTCTTCTACTGCTGTTACTTCTATTGGTAATCATCTTTCACAGCACATTTAGGGGAGCCATTCTCCCTCTGATCCTTACTGCCTTCTTCCCTCTGACTTCACTGATCCCCCCTTCCCCAAAGTCCCTGTTTGGTTCAGCCGAAGAGCACAGGAACTCTCCATGTGCTCCCTTCACTCATAGAGACATCAAATAATTGTTGATTATCAAAGCTCAAAGGACTTCGCTAAGGACAGAGACACATTGGTAAAGAAAATAGCCTCTGTCTGAACAGAACTTTGATAGTTAATATTCAGTGTTTATTAATTGCGTGGATAAATTTTTTTGAAACTATGTAGAACCACTGTCACCACAAGATTGGTCATAAAATATTAATTTTGGTGATAATAAAATGTCCTGTGTGATTATTTCAGGAAAGCATAAAGAAATTCCCTAAAATGGACAAATACTCATGGGTCCATTTACCTAGAATTGTGAAGAGATTAAAACAGCACTAAAAACAGTCACAATGTGGACATGCATTTTTTAAGAAAAGTTTAAAAAAATTTCAAAGCATGAAAGCAGATACTTTTTTCAGGCCATAAATATTGTTAGGAAATTGATCATGTTAAAGTATTTTGTGACACCACCATCACAGGCTGCATTCTCCTGGTGCTTCTTGGCTCTTAGAATGATTTCATGTTCTTATCTTTAGTTTCCCTCCCACCAAGACTACAGTGAAACAGTGAAGTTAAAACCTGCTTCTGCAGAACTGAACCCATAAAAGGCAACCTGGCCTGTGATAGGTTAAAAGTAGCCCACTCCTCATAAATAAAAAATAGCCCAGCCCAAAACTGATAAAAGGATAAAAGGACCTTCTTTTCTTTGTTCTTGTTCCTCCTCCTCCTCCTCCTCCTCCCCCACCCCTCTGCTCTTCTCCCACTCCTTGAATAAAATCTCCAGTCGGACCTCTTGGTGTGCGTGGCTTAGTTGTTGAGCGTTGCTGTTCCCTTTCAAATATGTCTTGTTCTGTTTTAGTTTTTACCTTCATGTTAGTACATATGTGTAACACTTAAAATTAGAGCCATATTATGTAAAAAGCTCATAATTGTGAAATCAGAAGATAAGATTTTATTGTGTTCCCTATCATTTTAGATCTTTGACTTGTAACATCTCCTATCTTTGGTTCTCCCATCTACACCAAAGATACTTGTCTTTCTGTTTCAAAAAACTGCTTTGAGATTTAATTTAGCAATCATAGATGGAGAAGTCAATGAAAACTTAAAATTAGCTAAGGAAAGATATTTTGTTAGGGGTGGAATTCTATCATCACATCTAAAATAACACAAATAATGGCTCTCTAAAAGGTGTGCAAGTCATAATTCCAAGATCCTGTGACTATGTTACTTTACATAGCAAAAGGGATTTTGCAGGATGCTTGTTGTTTTGTTTTTTTTTTTCTTTTAATCAGGGTTTCACTATGTAGTTGAGACCGACCTAGAACTTACTTTGTAGCCCAGGCTGGTCTTGAACTCACAGTGACCCTCCTGCCTCAGTTTCCCAAGTGCTGGGATTATAGGCATGTACCACCACACCCAGCTGTAGGACTCTTACTATTTCAAGATTAAGAATGCTGTGATGGAAGTGACAGACACCAGGTGGTGACATGCTCTTTCTGACCAATCTCTGTTCAGGCTCCACTGAGCCTTTTCTGTAGACAAAGCCTCACCTTGGCCTGGAAAGACTTGAACAAATGCTAAAATAATTTCTACCAGCTCATGGCCACATCATTTAAAGTAGTTATCTCATAAAACACAAGACTGCCAAAAGAATTTAGTGTTTGTTCCCGCCAAAGCCCGATGGCCTCTGCTTCCCAGTCTCCATGCTAGGATAGAGGCCTAACTTCAGTAATCACCGGTGAGCAAACCAAGGTTCCATGCTGACCAACTCTCCTTCCCACCTTTAGTGATGTTTACTTCCCTGACTGTTCAGTCTCCCACCATTCATTCTTTCTTCTCTCTCATTCTGTCTTCAAAACATATTTCTACATGGAGAGGGACCTCAGCTCTTGCCCCCCATTCAGTAGTTACAGAATAAAACCTGTGTCACCATTTTTGCCAATCTCCGGCTATTGTTATCTTTAGCGGTGGTTCAGTATAAAACCACAAAGGTCCAAGAAGGGCACTGGAAGGTCAGAAAGGGAGGATATATGGTTACTACTGGACAAGGGCAAGGAGAACATGGTACCCCAGAGCCTCCAGGAGGAATGCAACTCTGCCAACACCTTGAGTGCAGGCTGGAAGACCATTGACCTCTAAAACTGTAAGATACTAAAATTGTGTTTAAGCTTGTAGTAGTTTGTTACAACAGGAATAGGAAACTAATGCACATTCTGTGCTACATCAATATGTTGTTAAGTTCATATGAGAACCCAAGATAGTATTAAATTGATCATCTATGTGTTTTTTGATGACCATAGAAGATAATGAACAAGTGGCAAGTAGAGCGTTGAATCATGGTCATTCTCCTCAATGCTTTTTACAAGGCTGATTCATCTTTACTGAAACGGATTCATTTTATGATTTTTTTTAGGGAGAATGTTGACTATGATAGTGTACTTTTAACCAGCTTCTTATGAAACCTTCAAAATGTTGCTCATGTTTGCTTGGTGTGCTTAACTACAGAAGGAATAGAATGATTGACTTCTGCTAGAGTTGGAAAGGTCAGGCAGGCAGGAAGCGCAAGGACCCGAGTTCGATCCCCGGTACAAAAAAAAAGATCAGTCAGGCAGGAATGAAGAATTACGTGCTGTCTCTCTACTGGAGCCCAGATCTTCCTCCCGCCCGCCCCCTCACACTTCTCTCTCTCTCTCTCTCTCTCTCTCTGTCTCTCTCTCTCTCTCTCTCTCTGTCTCTCTCTCGAGCGCACGTTTTCTTTCTTTTTCCATCTTTCCTTTCTTTCTAGCACATAGAAATTGTACATATTTATGGTGCACACAGTAATATTTTAATACATGTATTTAAAGTTGTCTGATCAAATCACGAAGGTCCTTTTAATTGTCACTCTCTATTCCTAATTATTTCTTTATATTTTGAACCTTCACGCTTTCCTCTTCTAGTTCTTCATAAAATACATAGTACGTTATCGTGAACTGTAGCCACCTTGCTGCCTCGAAGTGTGACACCTCAGCGTTACAGCCAAGAGTTAAACTACCTAAAGGTCTTCAGAAGTGAAGAAGACTAGAGGCGCTGGGAGAGATGAATGGATCCTTTCATTATGACAGCAGACCCAGAGGAGTTCGGACTCTGAAGTCTGAGCCCTGAACTGAAATGGAAGCAACTTTGTATAGAGATCTACAGGGTATGGAGGTTGGGTTCATGTGTCAGGCAAGCATGTTTATAGAAGTGGACAGAGTTAACAGAACATCTTGAAACATCAGGTCAGAACATATTAAAACATCAGGTGGGAACATCTTGCAGCTTATACAGTTCTATTTGCAGTTAAGATGCTTGAACAGTTACATTGCTTGAACTGTTACATTTGCAGTGCAGGTAGCTTTAGCAAAACATGAATCCTGGAAAAAACACTGGGGGAGGGTGGTTGGGAACAGACAAAAGCCTACTATGTTGTGCATTATATTCTTAGCAATCTTGCTGTGCTATAGAACACTAAAATTTATTGCTTTTAGGTAAATGTATTTTGTTATCTGTTAACCAATCGTCTTCTCTCTGTGGTTACCACCCATACCCAGAATTTAGTAATTACTCATCTACTCTCTTGTATGTTAAGATGAACTTTTTTAGCTTCCATATATGAGAGCTATGTGATAATTGTCCTTCTGTGTATGTTTTATTCCAATTAACAAAATGTCTTCCAGTTTATTCCATTTTTGCTACAAATACTATACTAGATTTTTTGACTGAAGTGTGTGTGTGTGTGTGTGTGTGTGTGTGTGTGTGTGTGTATCAGGTAACTAACTAGAGGTGATTTCTATTTGGCAATTCATTTTTTTTTCTCTGGAGTTTAGAATGACTGAAAATGCTTGCATGACAAAGTGTTTTTGTTGTTTCTTTATGTTTAATCCTGAAAGACAAATATAACCACTTCTACCACTGGTTTCTTTCCTATTTTCTAATTTATTGCTTTGAAAAATGTCCATAGTTAATCTACATAATATCATTCAGAATATACATCTGTTCCAAGTTTGCCAGGTATCAAGATGGCAAGGAACATTCTCATTAATCTCATATTTGTCTAATATTCTTAAATGTATCCTCATTTTTTGTTTCTAGGAATTGAACCTTGGGTCTTGTACATGCTAAGTAAAGCAGTACCACTGAGCTATACCTCTACTCCCTTAAATATATTCTTTTGAATCTTTAATGGTACTACTGGCTTCTTAAAAAGTGGTTTCCTCAAGACATAACACAAACAGACTGTGCTCCCTTCTAGTCTGTTGCATTTTTGTTGGTCACACCTAGGGAGAATAACTGGAAAAATCTCTTGTTTTTAGGACACTTCCCAGTGTCAGTCTAGATTCAGGGATACTAACAATTCAAAGTAGATGAACATTTGCAGAAAGGCAAATGAACATTATTTTTCAGGGAACTCTTGTTTTGTCACCATTAAATCATACTATGAAATGGTTTTGGATTGCAAAGATTCTATCTCTGCTACATTGGTTCCACAGCTCCAACTGTGTATTTTCCTTCAAACTATAAATATCCCTTAGCTTAGTTTTAAATTTAAATTAACTTCATAAGGATAGAAGGTAAATAAAAATATTATGTTTCAACTGTAAGTTTGGAAGTGTTTCTGTTGTGTCCTTCTGTGGATTTTGTAATGGAAAAATTATATTGACTCAGTAAACAACCCCTCTTTTTTAACAGAGGTACATGATACACATGGTTGAGAAAAAAGAAACCAACTATGGTCTCAGCTTCATTTGTAGTGAAGTAATGTCTCCAAAATTACCATTAACATTCTACCTTGTTTGGTGACAAGTCTTACAAAAGCAAAGGCCTAAATGAATAAATTTGTTACTTCAAGCTGTAAAGGTTTATTACTGGTATTTCCCCTCACAAGTGTCTTAGTATTTGATTAACTGAGGAATGCATCCTAAATGAATTAAAGACATAGTAGGAGATAATAGAACTGGTCAACTTAATTGTAAAGCATTGGATGTCACAGTCACTGGGAGATTTGCCTTTAAAAAAATGTACATTACTTTTCTAGAAAGCCAAGTTACTTTGGTTCTTCATCATGGTTTGAGAGAATGAGGCATTGGCTTGTTTCTTATTTTTACAAAGAGCTTATAAGTATCTAAATGGCTAATATTATGCAAGTACTTTAAAGACAATAAAATATATATGATGTGGTTGACAACAACTAACTGTACATTTCAAAGTAGCTAGCAGAGAGGATTTTGAAATGTAAAGAAATAAGTGTTTGAGGTGATGGATATAACAATTACCTTGCTCTGATGGTTAAATATTGTATGCAGACATTGAAATATTACACTGTAACACGGAGTATGCACAACTGTTATGCCAATTAAAATGTTTTTCTATTCAGCAAAATAATGTGATATAGATTTGTACTTCCAGGAATGACAGACCGAGCCTTCTACCTAAGAGAAGCTGGATCACTTTTTTAAAAACAAAGTAAAACAAACAAGAACTTCTTGGGGCTACAGGTAGAGCTTCCCGGCAGAGCACTTCCCTAGCATGCCCGAAGGCCTGGATCGGATCCACAGCACTACAAACAAACAAACAACCACTCCCCAACCTCATCCCCCAAAAAAGAATCTGGCTAAGGGAATCAGAAAGGCTAGTAAAACTGTGATATAGCTTTATAGCAAAGGTAGAACTTATAACTTCATTTACAGCCAGAAGATACAATGTTTTCAATAGCATGGGTCTTTTTAGTGGTGCAGAACCTACAGATCACATATCTAAAGAGGCTAATAACAACTACAATTCAGAGATTTTTTTTTTTTTTTTTTTTTTGGTACTGGGGATTGAACTCAGGACCTTGTGCTTGCCAGGCAGGCAGTGGGACCACTGAGCTAAATCCCCGGCCCCAGAGATTCTTAAAACTAGGTAAATAAACCTGTCATATGACACAGGCAGGCACTTAGCACATCTAACATAGATGATGTGCTCCTTGACACTTTGTATAACTCCATTTTACTTCATCTCCTTTAGGTCAGAATTTAACAACTTTAGCTTAAGATAAACTTTGCCTTTATCATTAGCTTGTAATTTATTTCTATGATTTCAGAAAGGTAACATTTATTTCATTTTATTTTTATTTTACTTTTGGAAATTCATCCAATGGTGCTCTAGATTTAACATTTTCATCAGTGTCCAGCCAATTACATCATTTTTTGGAGATGAGCCCAAACACTGGAATATTTTTAAAGCTTCAGATGATTCTAAAGTTCATACATTACTTAAAATCACTAAGTTACACTTCTAGGTCTTAAAACAAAAACAGCAAACTGGTTTAGGATGTAAGGACATTTTCACGTTAGATTGTCCTCTCATATAAACCAACCAGCTAGTTGAAGCAAAGTTTGGTTTGGAATAATAATAATAGTTACTTTTATAACCAATATAAAGGTGTTATGCTTTAGCAGAGTTTATGCTGTATCTTTTTATTCTGTAAAAATGTCTTGGGTACCAACTATAAGGCAGGCTGTGTGCACTGGAAACGAATGAACCTTTTGGACCAGAGGAGGAGCCAGACATTAACCTGATAGTCACATGTACTAGCGGCTAAGAAAGATCTTAGGCCAGAGAAGAAGCAGTACGGAATTCTCAGAGAATGCACAAGATTTTTCCGGCCTAGTCAGAAAGGGAAATTTGAGTTTCCACTGAGAAAAAGAGGAATGGATGTGAATGACAGTACGCCATAAAAGGAAAGCACGTACAATGTTTCTGGGTCGGGAAGCACTGCAGGGTAGCACTTTTCAAACTTTAACCTGCATGAGAATTGTCTGAGGGGTTTTCCTGAAGGCAAAAGATCTAAAGTGGAACCAGGGGGAGGGGTCTTTGTTTCTAAGGAGCTCACAGACAATGCTGTTCCTCATCCACAGCCTCTGAGGATCAAGAGAACCGAGTGAATTTCCGTGCAAGTGGACCACAGAGAGTCGGGAAGAAGTGGGACAGAGCCGTCCCAGAGACCACAAACATCATTCGTGCCATCAGTGTGCCACTCCGTTCACTTTTTTAAAAAATTGAAAGCTATTATCTCCAATTAATAGTATTTTCCACTTTTCCCACTTCTTAGAGCCTCCACTTTCGTGTTGAACACTTAAGAGTGTCATTTTTCACTTTTCCCTGATTTTAATGGAGATGCTTCTAAAATTCCACAGAGGAAGGAGATTTCAGCAGCAGGGCACAGAAACACCCCGGGCAGATCTTGGAGGCCAGGGCAAAATTTTTAGGCTTTATTCTGAATTCCTGTAGGAAACAATGGAAGATTTTTGAGCTGGGAAGTGACATGTTCTCGTGATGTTTTTAAAGTACTGTATCTTTCGGATAATGGACTATAAAAACTATGAGTCTTTCTTCCTTGAAAAGTTTTTTATTTTCTCCTTGGTTTTCTCCTTGGATTTTTTTTTTAACTTTAGAGTCATTCTCACAGGCCCTTGTGCTTGAGAGGCAATCTGTGAGCAGAACCACTGAGTCAAATCCCTGGCCCCCAAGTGTATAATTTTTTTTAACTTGACAAATTTCAGTGCTCACTGTATTAAGGAAGATGAACATACAACTCATTGGAAGCAATTAAAAACCTAAATAATTCTCAAATTAGGCATAAAAATGAACCAACTATGAAATATTCAGGCCCTTGTGCTTGAGAGGCAATCTGTGAGCAGAACCACTGAGTCAAATCCCTGGCCCCCAAGTGTATAATTTTTTTTAACTTGACAAATTTCAGTGCTCACTGTATTAAGGAAGATGAACATACAACTCATTGGAAGCAATTAAAAACCTAAATAATTCTCAAATTAGGCATAAAAATGAACCAACTATGAAATATTATTATATATTAGTTCTATAAGTTAAAATGTAAAGAGATTAATAGCTTCAACAGCAGTGAAAACAAAGTGGTAGAATATTCTTACCACCACAGTGCTCCTCTTTTCTTTGTGTAAATTCAAGTTTTCATCTGGAATCGCTTTCCTTTATCCTAAAGAATGTCCTCTCTATATATCTATTTTCTCAGTACTGGCCATGGAACTCAGGGGTAATCAACCACTGAGCTACCCCCCTGAGCCCTTTTAATTTCTTATTTTAAGATAGGGTCTCACTAAATTACCCAGGCTACCCCTCAGTAGTTCTGTGCCCCTATGCATAGTCTTTATATCCTTTATAATATGGACATGCCAGTGGTGGGTTCTCTCAGTTTTTGATTGTTGAAAATATTTTTATTTAAACCTTAATTTTGAAGAATCTTTCCAATGGATATAGGATTCTAGGTTGATATGTTTGTTTATTTGCTTGTTTTGGCTTTCTTTTTACATAACCTTTCTGTTAAAATATTTTGTTTCTCTGTCTTTTGGTTTGTATTATTTCAGAAGAGAAGTCAATAATACTTCTTTATGTTGATCTCTGTGTGCAGTGTCTCTTCTCTGAGTCCTTTTATGATTTGTTACTTATTGTTGGTCAACTTCAGCAGCTTTATTGTGATAGGCCTTCGTGCATGTAGTCTTTGGGGGCGGAGGAGAGAGGTTATCCTGAATACAGTTCATTGAGCGTTTCAAATTTTTGATTAGATATTTTTCATAAAATCAGGAAATTTCTGGCCACTATTTCATTGAATACGGTTTCTGTTCTGTCCTCCCTGTACTTTAGTGTGAATCATTTCTAATGCCCTACTTTCTACTTCCCCAATCCCTTTTTCTGTACTGTCCAGCTGATCTGAAACTCTTCCAGTGAATTTTCCATTTTATTTTTGTTTTTGCTTTTGTTCTGGTACCAGGGATCCAACTCTGGCCCTTGAGCTTGTGAGGCAGGTGGCGGAACCTGGCAGAGAATTTTTCATTTTAGATATTACATTTTTCAGTTCAATAATTTGTACTGTAGTACCTAAGTCTCAGTTGTTAGACATGGCACAAGAAAACACAATTCATAAAAGAAATAGTTGCTAAATTGAATTTCATCAACATTTAAAATGTTTAATTTGTCAAAGACCTGATTAAGATGATGGAAAGTCTAGGTATGGACAAGGAGAAAATATTTTTAAACCATAAATCACACAAAGGATTTATATTTAGAGTGTACAGAGCCTGGCATGGTGATATGTGGCTGAAATCCCAGAATTTAGGAGGCTGAGGCAGTAGTATTGCCATGAGTTTGAGCACAATGTGGGTTACATAGTGAGTTCAAGGCCAGCCTGAACTACATAGTGAGAACCTGTCTCAAAAACAAAAAATTAGAGGCAAGAGGCAGGCATGGTGCCACTGAGAACATATAAATATATACTGATATTTTTATATAAGAGAAATAATACAATATTTAAGCTTGTGTGTCTGAATTACTTCACTTAATATTATGATCTCAAAGTGCATTCATTTTCCTGCAAATGACTCAAGTTTACCCTGCTTTATGGCAGAGTAGTACTCCATTGTGTAAATGCCATATTTATTTAATCCATTCATCTTTCTTACATGTTTTATGTTTTTGGCCTATTAGTCTTGTTTTCAATCTGTATATAATAATATATGTTATAAGGTTTTATAAATGAATAAATTTATGTATTCATAAATACATGAATTCGATACTAAAATAAAAGATGTTGGAGGGAGGGGAACGGGGAATTGAAATACGTTATGCGTGCGTATGAGTTCCCTACAGTGAGTGTCATCATTATGGACTGCAAACATGTGGCAATGAAAGTAAAAACAAAATGTGTTAGAGAAAAGGGCTACTGTGAAAAAATAAAACTCTGAATGTTTCTTTAAATAAAAGGCAAAATTAGAATGAATAAATAAATTTCAAAGTGCAACAACAAAAATAAATCAATTAGAAAAGCCACGAAGATACATTTCCTTGAAGAGGTTACGACACTAAGGACTCATTACCTGAAATACTGGATGTGAATAGAAACCAATATGATGGCACAGGTTTTTTGCAAAACAGAGCTTTATTGAGAGGTCAATAAGCCAGGAGAACAGGGGCAAAAGCTCAAATCTACCTCTCCCGTCACTTGGTAGTAAGGAAACCAACAGGAAGGAGAGGAGCTGTTTGCTGATTACATGGCAAGAAGAGATTTTAAGGTTTTCCCCACAGGTACAGATGGCCATCATGCCCCCTCACAATAGAATGCTTCTGTTTAGTTGTCATATTCTGCATAAAGGATTTGGAACCCGTGACATCAAAATATCATTGGCACCTTCAAAAATAGATGAAGAGTACACAGGCCTCCCTGTAATATCTTGACAGCTCGGAGGAGAGAGGTTATCCTGAATACAGTTCATTGAGCGTTTCAAATTTTTGATTAGATATTTTTCATAAAATCAGGAAATTTCTGGCCACTATTTCATTGAATACGGTTTCTGTTCTGTCCTCCCTGTACTTTAGTGTGAATCATTTCTAATGCCCTACTTTCTACTTCCCCAATCCCTTTTTCTGTACTGTCCAGCTGATCTGAAACTCTTCCAGTGAATTTTCCATTTTATTTTTGTTTTTGCTTTTGTTCTGGTACCAGGGATCCAACTCTGGCCCTTGAGCTTGTGAGGCAGGTGGCGGAACCTGGCAGAGAATTTTTCATTTTAGATATTACATTTTTCAGTTCAATAATTTGTACTGTAGTACCTAAGTCTCAGTTGTTAGACATGGCACAAGAAAACACAATTCATAAAAGAAATAGTTGCTAAATTGAATTTCATCAACATTTAAAATGTTTAATTTGTCAAAGACCTGATTAAGATGATGGAAAGTCTAGGTATGGACAAGGAGAAAATATTTTTAAACCATAAATCACACAAAGGATTTATATTTAGAGTGTACAGAGCCTGGCATGGTGATATGTGGCTGAAATCCCAGAATTTAGGAGGCTGAGGCAGTAGTATTGCCATGAGTTTGAGCACAATGTGGGTTACATAGTGAGTTCAAGGCCAGCCTGAACTACATAGTGAGAACCTGTCTCAAAAACAAAAAATTAGAGGCAAGAGGCAGGCATGGTGCCACTGAGAACATATAAATATATACTGATATTTTTATATAAGAGAAATAATACAATATTTAAGCTTGTGTGTCTGAATTACTTCACTTAATATTATGATCTCAAAGTGCATCCATTTTCCTGCAAATGACTCAAGTTTACCCTGCTTTATGGCAGAGTAGTACTCCATTGTGTAAATGCCATATTTATTTAATCCATTCATCTTTCTTACATGTTTTATGTTTTTGGCCTATTAGTCTTGTTTTCAATCTGTATATAATAATATATGTTATAAGGTTTTATAAATGAATAAATTTATGTATTCATAAATACATGAATTCGATACTAAAATAAAAGATGTTGGAGGGAGGGGAAGGGGGAATTGAAATACGTTATGTGTGCGTATGAGTTCCCTACAGTGAGTGTCATCATTATGGACTGCAAACATGTGGCAATGAAAGTAAAAACAAAATGTGTTAGAGAAAAGGGCTACTGTGAAAAAATAAAACTCTGAATGTTTCTTTAAATAAAAAGCAAAAATTAGAGTGAATAAATAAATTTCAAAGTGCAACAACAAACATAAAGCAATTAGAAAAGCCACGAAGATACATTTCCTTGAAGAGGTCACGACACTAAGGACTCATTACCTGAACTACTGGATGTGAATAGAAACCAATATGATGGCACAGGTTTTTTGCAAAACAGAGCTTTATTGAGAGGTCAATAAGCCAGGAGAACAGGGGCAAAAGCTCAAATCTACCTCTCCCGTCACGTGGTAGTAAGGAAACCAACAGGAAGGAGAGGAGCTGTTTGCTGATTACACGGCAAGAAGAGATTTTAAGGTTTTCCCCACAGGTACAGATGGCCATCATGCCCCCTCACAATAGAATGCTTCTGTTTAGTTGTCATATTCTGCATAAGGGATTTGGAACCCGTGACATCAAAATATCACTGGCACCTTCAAAAATAGATGAAGAGTACACAGGCCTCCCTGTAATATCTTGACAGTGTCCTCTGAACCTGTAATTATTTCAGAAAATGGTGTCTGCAGTTTTACAGTCATTAAAGTTGCGATTTTATTTTGTCATCCTCTCTAATGATTTATCATAGCCCTTTGGGACGTTTAGTTGAAATTTGAACAAATTACCACTAGATGACACCGTTGATTACATAACCAAGGCATTAGACTGTTTCCTAAGAGTTTTAAACTTCTTTGAGCTTCTATTGCTTTTAAAAACACCACTTTAAATATATATATGAAATATATATATGAAATATATATGAAATATATATATGAAATATATATATATTTAATATATATAAATATGTCTTATACAATATTTAACTGTTGATCTTAGAATATTAGTTGTTCTAAGCCTCATTTTAACTATATCTTCAAATGTATGCAGTTTTCAAAAGTATTTGATAGCACTTAAAAAGGTTTTAGAAGAAAGAAAACTCAAAGTATTTCTTTGGAGGTGCCATGGTTTCTTTGTGGTTATTGCCTTGTGGGAAAGCCAGAAGTCTGAATTTAGGCCTTGACTTGTCTGGAGTTTTTAGCCTGTCTGTCATCAACAATACAAGAAAGGTCCATAAAAATGGAAAAATGAATTATTCACATAGCATAGAACCAACTTGTGGCCTTGGATTACCACTTGATGAATAGGGAAATGTACCTTGGGGTTTACTTGGCTACAAGGTAGATCATTTAAGAATACAGATCAACCTGCCAAACTATACTGCCTCAAACATTGATGATATGATCATTTGGTTTCTACCTTTGTCCCATTCCTGGGATTAAAAAATATCATGCAGCACATAAGGATCTTGACTAACTACACTCAACGTGCCTTAAGTGACTCCTTAACTGAGATCTGTCTTTTAAATGAATAAATCAGATTAATGAAGCAAACAATCCTCCAACATCAGATGGCCTTAGACATCTTCACAACAGCACAAGGGGGAAACTGGTGTATTATAAAAACTGAATGTTGTGAATAATTGCTGATTTTTCTGACAATAACATGATACCCATTCCAGATATGAGACAACTAATTAACGCCGTGTCAGACCTTCCCCTCATGCTCTTTGTGGAAGGCCATCATTGGCTCTTGGTGGGCACATTTGTTGACCTTATTAGTAGTAGTCTTGTTGATGTGATTATTGGGGCCAGGAATAGTTAAAGTTTTTGTTTGTTTGTTTGTTTGTTTTGGCTTTGTTCTGTCCACAGGGAGAGCCATGCGCGTACTCCTCACAGAGGCCAAGAAACAAGATGAAGTTTCACACTTCTTCATAGTCAGTCTTTCTCCTTTATTACCTTAAAGTTTTGGTCAGATTCCTGCTCAACTCTGCCTATAGACCTGCTTGCTATTCATTCAAGGAGCGCCTGTCCAAAACTGATGATACAAAGTAGAATAGCCCCACATTTACCTGATCTTTCCTCTCCTTCATTCATGGCTGAAGACAAGAAAAGAAGGATAACCAAGATATTTTCAAGACATCGTAATCTGCCACTGGCTTTTACAATATCTTATTCCAGATGGCTGGAGGTGTACATAGAAATTCCCAGCCACTTCCCTAAACCAGAAGGAGGCCCCAGTCACTGCCTCAGTGAACTCTGTTTTGCTCCTCTGTCCTGTTATATGTCACCAGATCATTTCTCCTCTCCAGTTTGTTGCTCAAGTTCCAGAAACAGTAAACCCTTAGGCAATTGTCTCAAAATGGAAATAAAATGGCCCCTCTAGAGCAAAAGTAGTTTCTCTAGTGTCAACAGAATCCTGCAGAAACAATGATCAACCAGACCTCAAGCTGACCAGGACCCCTGGACTATGTATATTCCCCCACTACCTCAGTTCTTGCCCTGTATAATCCTGGAGCTACTAGTAATGTCTTGAAGATAATTTTTTTAGGTGCTTGCTAGATCCCTGCCTTTTCAGTATGGCTACACTGAAAATAGACTCCTTTCCTCCTGTTTTTCTCTGGACTCTGGAAGTGGTGGGTGACCAAACTGTGTTGGTTGAGAACTCTCAAATAAGGCCTCTGGTCAAGAACCCTGTTAACATGAGGTCATTAAAAGGTTGTCCATGGGACATTTTTTTGGGTCCAAAGGAAGGGGTCAGTAGCTTCAGCCAGTTCAATCTACATGGACTATCTCTGAATCCACAAGAAATTCAACTTAACCTTTATCAAGGTGACCATGCATCAGAGATGTTTATAGTAAATCCAGCAGGGGTCTCTTAGTTTATAGTTTAACTGAGCAACTTCTAAAATGAGTGGTGAGAGCAAATAATTAAAATCAAAGAAAGATAGAGAGTTTATCCAGATTTTCTGAGTTTGAAAAGAAAGAACGTGCTGCATGATTTTTAACTTTAGGGAGGTAAAATAGCTCAAGCGTCTTTCAAAAGAAAATAATTTGTTAGTTTCATTATGGGGACTTGATTTCATGCAAATATGTAATTAAACATTTCCTCCTATTAATTGTTTTTATGTTCAATTTGTAGCCTAAAGAACCTAGACGGCATTTTCCTTTTCTTGTAATCAGCAAGCCTTCTCTGTCGTCTAAAAATCTGTCTGCAAAAACATGGCTGTTTAAAACTAATAACATACCATTTAAAACCTGATTACTTTTCAACAAATTTTATAATTAAACTGATTTTTAAAATATTATAATTTTTTAAAAAAGGAAGTATCAAAACAAATAATTATGTGTCAGTAAAACAAAAATTTGTAAAGGAGTTTTATTTATATTGCCTTTACTTTCTGCCGGCAAAACCCCAAAACATTTGTGTTTGGACTTGTTCTTATGAAACTTAACAAGTGTTTCTTCAGGTAAAATAAATGTAAAGCTACACTAACATTATTTTTTCTTCTGATGTAGTCAGCATTATCACACTTGTGCTCCGTAATAGCAGCATAAAAGTTTGGGATTCGTGCTCAACTACCTCTTCCTCATTGATTGTTCTACTGTGTGTTGATAAAGTTATATTTTCAGTGAATGATTTTATCATCTCACTTATTCAAATCATACGGACACTGCAAAAGTGCATTAGTAAAAAAATAAGTGAGGGCATGATTTACATTCAGAGAAAAACCTCAATCTTAATAGTTCTGAAAATTTTGAAAAATGAATGTTTCTATAATTTATAAAATATGATCTTGAAAGCACTTCTGAAGTAGCCTGAAAAGAATCTCTGAAAACAAGGTACTCCATAAAAGTTATGAGAATGCTGGCAAATTATAAAGTCAAGTTTTCCAAAATTCTGTAAATTAACCAAAGGCTGTAACAACATAAGAAACATTTGTGAAGATCACAAACTCAACAAGATAAATAACTCAGTCTAAAAATGGGAAAGCCTCTGAGTAAAGATTTCTCCAAAGATGTTATAGGAATGATTGATAAATAAATAGAAAAGGTCAACAGCAACAGGAAAATAAAAATCAAGTTCACAATGAAATACTATTTCAAGGTCTCTAGAATGGCTTATAATAAAAAAGATTCAAAATAGCAAATATTGGAAAGGATGAGGAGAAATTGGACCAATCATAAATTGCTGGTAAAATGTAAATTGCTGCATTTTGGAAGAAAAAAAATCACCCTCACAAAAAATTAAACAGGGTGAAAGGTAAAGATCAGTGGTAAAGTTTTTGCCAAGCACAAGTGAGGCCTTGACATTGATACTATGTTTTCACACAAAAACATGTCCCATCTGATATATAGAGATATCTATATATCATATAGATACACATATACACACACACATATATACACACATATACATGCATATACACACACACACATATATATACATATATATGTATATATGTAAGTACCTTTGCAAAAAGATGTAAATATCATTTAGCCTTGAATAAATAATGATTTATATTTAAAAAGTCCCAGGGGATTTAGCTCAGCGATTCGGTGGCCTCCCTTGCAAGCGCAAAGACCTGAGTTTAATCCCCGGTCCCAAAAAAAGTCCCTGACTGTTCATAGCAGCCTTATTCATAATAAGCAAAGAGTTGAGAAACTGAATGTTTATTTCTGATGATGAGTGGAAAAACAAAGAGTGGTATATCCGTAAAATGAAACATTATTCAGTAATGAAAAGAACCAAAGTACATATATACTGCAACATGGATGGACCTTAAAAATATTATGCTAAGCAAAATGAGGCAGATATGAAGGGACACATACATAATGCATAGGTCTATTTTATGAAATCTACAAATTAAGAAAATCCATGGAATCAGAAGTTAGATTCGTGATTGCTAGAAGTCAAGAGAAAGAAAAACTGAAGAACAAGGAAAATATTCTAAAATTGGATAGCAATCATGGTTGTGCAGCACTGTGAATATACTAAAAATTCTTTATAGTATTTGATTTAGAGGGGTTTAAAGGAAGAAAAGGGAACAGGAAAAGAACAAGACTCAAGATATATCATGTACAGGTACAAATTCCCTACGATGAAATATTATTATGTATATCTAAAATGTAACAATAAAATTAATTAAAAAATGATATATTTTATTTGTATTACATCTCAATAAAATATTTTTAAAAGTAAAAGAAAAACTATGACTTAACCTGAACTCTTTTGGTAGTAAAATATAGCCACTATAAAACTGTGCATTATATTCAGGACTCTTCATATATTTTCCTGCTGAAATATTAATTCATTTATCAGTGCTGTCCTGACTCTGTTCTAAGTGTTACAAAACATGTTCACTGTTTCACATTCTACAGTTCTACAAATTCTGAGTTCTTAATTTTGAAACACACCTGGTTCCAGCATTGTTTAATTAATAGGAACCTAGACTGTTATTGATAATCACTAGCATAATAATAAATACTGACTCTCAATTGTGGCGTCCCATTTTCACCCCAATAGCAGAGAAAAAATATCCACGTTTAATGAAAAGACAAATATGGGAAGAATTGGCTTGAAAACACCCTTAGACACTTACAACAAATGAAATATTTATACAAGTGATTTAAAGTTGGTTTGTAAAGCAAGTTTGGTGCTTAACTCACAAGAGTAACAGATCTCAGAGTCCGTTATTGATATTTTACCATCTTCTGTCTTTAATCATGGCTACAAAGAAACTTTAGCACCTCCAAGAAGTACTTAAAGCTTGCCCCCAACATGAAATCTTTTTTGTTGTTGTTTTGTTTTGTACTGGGGATTGAACTTGGGCCCTTGCGCTTTCGAGGCAGGCAGTGGAACCACTGAGCCAAATCCCCAACCCATGAAATCTTTCTTAATGGGACCAAGAATTTAAAAGAAAAATAAAAGCAAATACTTGTACAAAGTGTACCTTCTGGTGCAAAAGCCTCCACCATAATCTGTGAGAAAACTAAGATTTTTCTTATGGAGTCATCAGTGGAATGAAATCTGAGACAATGAAATACTTACTGTAAGGCAATGTTTCTTTTACTGTTGGAAAAATAGAGACTGTGATATTATAAGCACTGATGCAAAAATAAAATCACCTATGGGCCCTTGGAGAATCACAATGGATCATTAGCAATTCTTGGTCTATACTTTTGAAAATACTACATTGTAATGGTTTAACAACAACAACAAATTCCAGGAAGATGAGATCTCTTTTTCAGCTTGTCTCTTGTGGGAAGTAGAAGGATGTAAACCAATGGGCCCTGCACCGGGCAACATTAGCATCCCCTCCCTTGTGAGAATGCGAGTTCTGGGGCCTCATCACAGACCTGCTGAAGCAGAAACTCCCATCTGGAGCTGAGAGAGCATTTCGTGCTTTAATAAGCCTTGGTGACCCTGCTGCATGCTAATATCTGAGAACCACTGGCCTCTGCAAATATCCCAACACTGCTGTGATCAATCGTGCATTTGGAAAATGCTTCACATAGCGTTCTCCTTTAAAAATTATGCTACACATTCAGCGCATATTAAAGGCTCTGAGTAGACTTACAGTAAAGGAAACTGATGAAAGCAAAGGAATTCTGGGGCTTAAGCCAGAACTTGACAACACTCTCAGAGAAGCTCATTTCTTTCCAGGAGATACAAATGCAGTATGCAGATACTAAATCTGTTTTTCTTTTAAGCAGAATGTTTAAATTTCTTTTAATGATCATTTGTGTGCTGTTTTTGCCTTGCTATGCAGCTATTGGTCTTTATGTAGGGCACATCTGCCTGCCTCTAATAGGGCATGGTAAACCGCTCTGGTCCTCAGAAGACCCACATGATTTGGCAACCATTCCCCTTGGGAGGGCTTGATTTTAGTCCTCTGTTTTCCACAAAGGGAAAGTAAGGATATGGATCCACCAGAAACAAGTTGCAAAGACTCAGAAGCTGGCAGAAGATGGGGTTCGTTAGCAATATTCTAGAGGGGCCAAAGGAAACCAAGAGTGGAACATATTCTCTCTCCCTCCTTCCCTCCCTCCCTTCCTCCCTCTCCCCCCCTTACTCCCTCCCGCTTCTTTCCCACCCTTGTTCTTTTTTCATTTTCTTTGTATAATATTTCCTTTTTGTTGAACATCAGATTCTCTCCTTGCCCTTTAAATATGTTTAAAATTAAGAAAATAGTTTAAGATGGAAGATTCTAATAATTAAACTGTGTTTACTAAACAATCAAATAAACAAGCCTAATTTCTTTAACCCCAGGCTTAAAGCCTCAGTCTCAAATTGAACTTGAAGAAGTCAGCAGGCCGTAATTGGGCTCTATTAAGCCAACAATTCTACTTTCCGTGCTCCGAAAATGTCTGTTGCACACTTTGACCACTGACCTACTTATTGCCTCCATTATAAATTCTTGTCTTAATTTTTTTTGCATCAAATTTCTCTTTTAATTTACTCTATGCTTTTTATTGTGTTTTACTGTATTGCTTTACATTTTCTAAAACAATATACAATGAAAAGTTAATTAACATTCTCTCCTTTATTCTCTTATATAAAAAATAGCCAAGTTCTTTAATGTGCCTCACAGCTTAGCAACTAGTATAACATCTACTATGTTTGTTCTGTGTCAGGCAATTTGAGCATATAAAATTATGATATCACTTTTAATCTCAACTCTAGGGCAATTTGAACAAATAAATAGTAATGGACTTTAACCCATTTAATAAAATGGGTTCATTCTGAAAAAATAAGTAAATACATAGGGAAACTATTCCTTTTAGTAGAATTCCAAAGAATAAATATAGAAAGAATTAAGAAAATAAGAAACTGCTATTTGCCAAACATCATAGTAATTTTAGAAATCTCTAGTAGAGTCTAGAAACCTGGCAGATATCACCTTAACTAAGTGAGCAACATGGTATGACATATGCATGATATATATACACCTTCTGTGTTTTTTGTTTTTGTTTTTGTGTTTGTTTTTCTGTGCAGGTGATTGAACTTGGGCTGGCAGAACCACTGAGCTAAATCTCCAGCCCCTTCTGTTTTTTTTTTGGGGGGGGTACTGGGGATCGAACTCTGGTCCTTGTGCTTGTGAGGCAGGTGGTAGAACCACTGAGCTAAATCCCTGGCCCTCTGTGGTATTATTTTAAAATTTTAATAACCTTAATTTAACCAGGAGGAAAAATCAGATAAACCCAGTCATAGGAAATTCTACAAAATAATGGTCCAGTAATTGTTAAAATTATCGTCATTAATTTTGAAAAAGGAATTTTTCCAAATTACAAGTGAATAAGAATGTATTTTGTGATATAAGATGTTAGCATAGAAAAAGAGAGTGGAAAAAAATAGCAGTGATATTCGTATCTTATTTGTAAGTCTAGAAATATTTCAAATAAAGAGTTAAGGACTAAAATGTGTAATAGATATTGGGAAACGGGAAGAAAATGTTCAAATGGGAAGAGGAACAGGGGAAAGGGAGGAAGAAAGGAAGGGACGAAGAAATGAAAATAGGAAGAAAAAATGGAAACAAAATTTCCGTACACAAGGAGAGGAGGGGACTTGAGGGAAGGGCGGGTAGGAAAAAAGAAGCACACAGGTGCAAATTTCCTGTGATGAGTGTTATCATTACGTAGGTCAAAATGTACCAATAAATGTTTTGCTATAAAAAACCCCAAAAATGATACTTTAAAATATATCCTTTTACTGGCCAGGGATTTAGCTCCGTGGTTCCACCACCTGCCTCGAAAGCACAAGAGCCTGAGTTCAATCCCTTGTACCAAACAAAACAAAACAGAAAAAACAGTATCCTTTTATTAATAATCTTTCAGTATGTTTTAAATTATGTGATGACTCATTTTCCTCAATCAAGATTTTTAATTCATTCAAAAAATTCATTCAAAATTCATTCAAAAAATAAAATTTTTTTTCTAAATTATTTTCACACAGAAAGAATGAAAGCAAAGGAAAAAAATAAAAGAAAAAAAAAGTTTACCATTTTTAACATTAGTGAGTAGTAAGCGCAGTGGCCCATAGGCCACAGCAGAATTCTATAGTAAAATATAGTGTGTATTACATTTCCTGGGCATATTAAATACAGAAGATAGAAATTTCAAGTGACTATCAATGGCAACATCAAATAGACAAGAAGTCACAATACACACTAACATATTTGGAGCAAAAAGTAGAAGGGTAAGGTGGTATTTAACTATTGATTTTGGTGATGGCGGTAGATGTATTTATTCAAACCTCTCTCTCTCTCTCTCTCTCTCTCTCTGTCCCTCTTGTTTTTGTGTGTGTTTTTGTTTTTTGGTTCCGGGGATCGAACTTGGGACCTTGAGCTTGTGAGGCAGGCGGCAGCACCACTGAGCAAAAACACCAGAACTTCAATAATTTCTTAAGCACTGAAGTCTGATATATGACAGAAATGGCCAAGATGTGAGCCCTACTGTTAAGAAGCTCTTAGGGGTGTGTGTGTGTGTGTGTGTGTGCACGCGTGTATGCATTTGTGTGCATGTGGCTGTGGCTTTGTGTCGGGAATGGGGGTATGCCGAGGAATAAAGGGTTGCAACTGGAAGATGTAGGTTCACAGAGAGATATGGTAGGACAGAGATGGAGCAGCTGTCCCAGATGGTTTCCAGGTGGGAAGGACACCTAAGTAGCGGCTGGGTAGGTCATGATCGCTACATATATTTCTTTGACTCCTCTAGGAGTGCCAGTTCCTTTATCACAATCAGATGCATCCTTGGACCTCTGTTGAAATAAGAAGTCATGGAGTAAGTAGGAAAGATCCAGCTATGAAAAGGGAAACAGTGAGCACAAAGAGAAATGCATTTGAGAGAGAGAAGGAACAGCTGAGGAAACAGTAAAGGCTTAGTGCTGCTGGTATGAATGGTGAGGAGACAGAAGAAGGAGAGGAGGCAGTAGGGTAAACCAATGTCAGAGTAGGAAGGACCTTGTAATCTGTACTGAGGTACTGGGACACTCTCCAGAGCACAAAGCACCATGACTGTGTATAGATGAGTTTTTATTTCAGTGAAATCTTCAGTAGTTTGACATTTTGTTTTTGGAACCACTATGAGAGCGACTTCCTTTTCACCACGCCACCCCAAGGATAACAGAGATCAGCCCACTTTGCTGAACTCTGTGGAAAGTGCCGATCATTACATGTATTCCGAGAGACCAAAGGATGTTGTCTTGGGAGAGTCAACTCTTAGCACATTAGCACGCAAAGACTCTGTCCCCGGGCTCCTTTCCCTTATACTAGAAATTGGCTCTGCTCTCAAGTTCCAGAATTTGTGGTAAGTAAATATCCTCAAGAAATAATGGTGAGATTAATCTTTAGAACGTTTAATGCCTGTGGGATGAATAATTACAAAAATTGCTCACCATAATATTTAAAGATTTCTAAAATCTGAAACTTCAGGATCAAGTTTGGTTGGCTAAGCTGAAAGGACATAACACTACTCAGAGATTTATTTTTCCATTAGGCTTCTTTTTACCAGTTGCCACAGGCATTTCACAAAATTACTCACCAATGATGGGAGTGTTTTTCAACTTTATCTGCTGTTTCACCAGAAGAAAAATCAATTTACATATTACCAGTTGTGCAAGATTTCTGTATTCATCTAGCTATGCTAACTGCTGTTTATTTTTTTAATCCTTCTGATTTTCTATAGCATAAAGTTTATTTGTGGTTCAAGGCATAGTTTAATGTAAAGAAGAGAGGGGTCTCTCATTCATAGTTTTTTGGTGACCCATGCTTTTTTCTTGGGTTAGATCTGCCATTATCTAAGAGGAACAAGTGTTTTTTTTTCTTCTCAGTTTCTAGGTGAAGACTTGAAATAACTGATTCTACATTTCTGATTTATATCAATAATTTTTATTTTTATTTTTTTGCAGTGCTGACAATCAAACCTAGGGCCTCATGCATGCTAGGCAAGTGCTCTACTGCTGATCTATACCCTGAGCCTTATTTCAGTAATTTTTTTGTGACAGATTTTGCAATAGTCTTTCATTCCTAGATTTGGTGGTAGGTTATCATGTGGATATTGGGTGGACATTGTCATGACTCTTACATTCACATCATTAACACATGATATGAAGTCTAAGTCATTTGGAGCTGTCTAAGTCATTTGGAGCTGCTATAACGAAGTCCACAGACTGGGTGGCTTATAAACGACAGAGATTAATTTCTAACAGTCCAGAAGTCTGAGGTCAGAGGGCTAACATAGTTGAATTCCAAATTGACTTTTTATTGGATCCTTCCAGGGCAGAAGAAGAGCTAGAGAATGCTCTGGGGTTTCTCTCTCAGTAGTGGGAACACTAATCTTATTCCTGAGAGCTCTACTGTCATAGCCTAAATTACCTCCCCAAATCCCTTACCTCCTAATACTATCACATTGGGAATCAGGATTTCAACATAAATTTGAGGGGGACACAAAAATTGAATCCATAATAGTTGTTTTCTCAAGAAGGGAGAGAAGTGAAGGAGAAGGGAAGAGAATTAAGCTGTCATGTACCTGTACCAACTCCCTTATCATTCAACTCCATAATCATTACGTAGTATAAAAATGTACTAATAAAAATTTTCAAACTCCATTGTTCATACTCACTTAACATAGCAGACAATAAAATGAGTGATAGTTATTAAACGTACTTGTACACATCTCCTGTTTTATTAAACAGTATTTTATTGGACATTTTAATACCATTCTACTTAACAGAACAATTAGGCAACTTGAGACTTTTTGTTTTCATTTTGCTGTAAATCTAACTTCATAGTGACCAATATAAACAGTTAAGTATCGCTTCTGCATATACGGATCCTAATTGTTTATCTTCATAATAATTGTCATAAAATGTTTGGGAAAACTATGGAGAATGGAGGAAAGAATCCATGAATTGCCAGATGAAACAAACAAAAGTCTCCTTTCCCCTGCCTATGAAATTATCATAGAAGTATGATATAACATAAAAGTGCTGTATGTACAGGTTATATTTTGGTTTAAAAATTTTTTTGTAACTTACACTTCACATCAAGGTTTGACCAAGGAGTTGGATAAGGTGGGGAGAACGTGAAGAGTCTAGATGAGATTTTTTGATGAAATTCTGCAATGTACCAGTGAACTCTTGTAGGTTCATCCTCTATCATTGCCTACTTCTCTGCCTACTATTGAACTGGTCAAAAACTAGAAATAACTCCTTTTCCCAAAATGTAAAATCACGATGTGAGCTGAGGACATAGCTCAATGGTAGAGACTTGCCTAGCACACCTGGTGCCCAGGATTCCATCTTCAGTGTGGGGCGGGGAAAGCAAAGCCTGGGTTATCCATTTCACTAAAAAAGGCCACGCTAAAGGCTGATATTGTAGTTGTAGTTAACAGTTTTCATAATTTTTAAAACACTGTTTTCTTCAATTGGATATTTGTTAATATCTAAATATGCAAATCAAGGGAAAATACAAAATAATATTCAAGTTACATATGAAAAATAGTACCAGTCAGACTTGACCTGAGGCAAAAGTTTATGATCTAATGTGATTAGCTGCTCCTTTGGAGAAGCAATTAGAATTCTACTTGATATATTTTAATGAGTCTAAGTGCTCCTTCTGTGAATTCCACCCTAGTCTGTCACCCCTGTAAGCAACTTAATAACCTGTAACCTTTGGTTCCCCAGAGTCTGATGATTTTATACTTTTTTTCTTATACCAACAGATAAGTCATTCAACAGACTTTCTTAGAGAGCTTTTCTCTTACAGCAATCTGGAAATAAAAAATTTGACATTTATAATTATTTTATATAATAAATTTATTTAGAGAGATTTTTTAATGGGACTTGATAATATTTATGTGCAGTCGAATTTGTCACTCCATTGAATCCTTTATTCATAGGTTTATTTCCTATAAGTGGCTTTTCAAAATCAAAATGCAGTCCAAATTTGCTTGATGCAATAAAGCAGAAAAGGGCTGTCCTGGTGAAATTCTAGGAGCGTAGGGAAAGTAGTTAAAGCCAGAAGATATAAACTGATTTGTTGCTCAAAAGTTCCTGTAGTTTGTTGACCAGTTTCCCATTATGTCTTCAGTGAGTCACAGGGGCCAGTGATCAAATTTGTCAGTCACACTGCTGAATTTTCTCATTACTTTTGAGACGAGTGATAGGCCAGCTTTTGGTAGGATCGCCCTGACAGAGGACCTGAGCCTCAGAAGGTTGAAGGTTGGTGGGGAGTAACAGGGGATCTGTTAAGGAGTGACAGTAGATTTAAAATCAGTACAATCAGAAAACCCAGGAGTAGCTTGATGTATCACTGAGAACAGCCACTCTTCGGCTCTGTAAGCGTTGCCCTAAGAGTCAAGGGTGAGTTGGAGTGTTGTCTCTCCACTTTCGGGAAGATGGGCTTATTTAATGGAATTTAAGTTTTGGAAAACAAAATGTAAATGGATTTAACCCTATCTGCTCTCAGAATGACTGGAAATAGCCTATCTTCTCATGAACTTTAAAATTTACATTTTTGAACATATGTAGATTTTCAAAAATTCAAGAAAATTCATTATTTTTGTAAAAAACATAAACTACGACGCTTTGAGACACTGATCAGTCAAATAGCTTCAACTCAAAAACTATAAAGTAAAAGAAGACAGCTCTCATGAATTCCTACTTCCTCAAACACAGCTCTTTCATCTTCGTTTAGAAAGGGTGCGAGCAGTAATATTTCCAAGTCTTTCTAGTTTGAAAGGTGGCCCTTCCAGGTTTGTGGCTGAATGTCCTGCAGATAACACTCGCATGGTCAGATCTCAGTTCCTGTATGTGTAGGTATAATGTTTCTACTCACTGTTGGTGTTCTTGGGCTGGGATGTCCCCTCACCTCCAACCTATCCAGTCTACCACCCTGGGAGCCATCGTTTTCCTTCCTAGATGTAAGTCTCAGGGGCCATTCATTCCTCCCTTACTGATCATTACTTTTTATTATGTCCTCCAATTCCCTGCCGGTACTTTTTCTGTAAAGAAAACAGTTCTGCAATTGGATGCTTCTAGGCAGATTTTCATTTCTACTGAGATTTTTCTGAGATTTCTCTTAGGAGTCCTTCCATATAACCTTCGTATTCCCCGTCCTTGGTTTTCATAAGAGTCAGTCAGTAACCCTATAGATGCTGGCCTGTGTGCCAGACTCCTGGGGTGAGCCTGCAGGTTGTCACAGCCAGCTCAGCAACAGCTGCAAACCATTAGCTCTCACAGTTTCTCTAAGGAAATCTTCAGGAGTGAATGGTTTGGTAGGTTGCCAATGGCAGGAAGCCTAGACTAGCAATTATGTCACTCCATCGAACCTTTGATTCATAGGTTTGTTTCCTGTAAGTGGCTTTTCAAATCAGAATGTGGCCCAAATTTCCTTGATGCAATAAAACAGAAAAGGGATGTCCAGGTGAAATTCTAGGAGCAAAGGGAGAAGGAAAGTAGTTCAAGCCAGAAGATATAAAGTGATCTGTTGCTCAAAAGTTCCTGTAGTTTGTTGACCGATTTCCCATCATTCCTTCAGTGAGTCAAATGGGCCAGTAGACATTATTCAAATTTATAACAGCGCATCACTTACAAGAATCATTAACAAGAGAAAGGGCTGGCCATAACCCATGAAAAACAAATAGCCTTTCTCACCTTGTTTTTCCTGTTTAAAAGTTTCTCATATCTCCAAACTTTCACTTGCTTTTAGAATGTTTTTAATATAATGCTTAAGTATTGTTTTGTTCAACAATAAGATGAAACATAAACAAAACCCCAAACTTCTCTCTCCCATGCTCCCATCCCATCCTTAGATACTTCAACCCAAAATTTAGGGTGGCCTCATGGAACAGAAGAGTCAGCACAGTCAGGACTATGTACCAGACCGAGGCCCGGAGGGAGGTGGAAGGCACCTGGCAGCTTCCCAGATTAGAGATGGTCCCCTCAATACTTTGATTACTCTAGCTGTTTCTTTTAACTTATTGGAGCTACTTATGCTTTCAGCCCATACGCCTCCTTCAGGCTTAAGCTTCTCACAGTAGCTCTCAATGTACCTGTTCCTAATATTTGGTCTTATGAGACACAGTGTCCTTCAAGATGAAGTATGAGAGTTCCCCAAAATGTAGCTTCTAGCTTTGCCAAATGCCAATGAAATTCCAATCAATGCATATACATCAAAATGAATCCATGGATGTCGAAAACTGCTGCGAACATTGTGGGATTTATTAAAAACTTTATAAGAAACGAAGAGAAGAGGGGATATACTGCATGCCACGCAGCATGTGACTTTATAAACCTCCATGCGTCCATTGCTGTTTATCTAAATTCCTTCTTCAGATTTACTGTCATTCCACGAAGAATTTTTCCTTTCTCTCCACCTCCTCCCCCAACCTACTCTTCACCCACTCTGTTTCCCACTTTTGATCATCGTGTAGAGTCCTCGAGTCTTGGCCTACTTCTTCTTGCTGAAGCTTATTCAAATCTTATTTCAGTAAGATTGATATTTCTCTGCAGGGCAAGACGGAGGTGTGCACCAGCTCCACACAAGGCAGGTAAACATTATGTACCACACACATAACAAAAACATGGGATGGAGGGTCAAGAGATGAACGGAGGGGGAAAGGAGGGCAGGGAAGGGGGATGGAGAGAAGGGATGAATTAAAATGTGTTGTGCACACGTATGATCTTCCAACAAAGAATGCAAACATTATGTACCATACATATGTACAGATAAAATATTCTAGGTCATTCCAGTATATATACACTACAAATTTATTGTTTGTGTTAATTTTCTAGATAAAGAAATGGAGCCAGAAAATAATTGAATTGGCTTCCCAAAAGTCTTAGACAATCTTAGTTTTAGTCTTAACTGGCATCCATATAAATATCTCCACTGTGTTGCCCTCTGGTATTCCTACGTAAACAATTTCGTGCAAAACCATCTGTTTACACCCAGGATTTATCTTTTCTCTGAACTTCCATTTATTTTCCCTTAAATCCTCCGCATTCTTCATCTACAAGAAATGTGGAAGAGATAAAGGGTGGCGGGAAAGCAATTAATCTTTGGCTACTTGCCTCAACTCTAACCTTCTAGATCCATCCGTCAGCATTCCTATCAGGAGCAACATGCTTTGGGGAAAACATGAGAAAAAGCAGAGAGCAGCTGTGCTTTAGTCCCGTGGAAAGCTTATTATGCTCTTCCGAGTTTGGGGATTAGTCAGTGAGAGCCTCCTTCAGAAGTCACTTGTTTCCAGCCCTGTCTTTGCACCCTCTCTTCCCGGGTAATCACATCCAGCGATCCAGTCTCCTGTCCTGCGCAGTCAGAGGGAAGGAGGACCGCGGAGGGAGTGTCTATGCGTGAACGCACCTCTGTTATCAGAAGGAAACCTGTTTTAAAAAGGAATGTTTATAATGCCTGTCATTCTGATGATAACCCGCGGTTTAAATGAACTCAACTTAATGTTTTATCCAATAGTGCTTATGTGCCAAGGCTTCTGCTAGATGCTGGGGATCCAGACCTAGATGAGATAATTTCCTTGCCTTTGACAAAGCTGGACTTCATACGGCAAGATAATTTGGCAGTACTCATCAAGAATCACAAAGAGTCACTTCTGATTGTTTTCAAGATAAAAGCAAATAAATCTACACGAAGAAAGGAGTTTAGTGCAGCATTAATCATTAGCAGAAAGTAAAACAACTTGAAGCTCAGGCTGCTTGTATGTCTGCCTTTCTAACTTCCAAAAATACAAAGAAGTGCAAGTTCACTATGAATTTTTTTATGTAGAGTCCCAAAACTCTTTCATAAAAGAAAAAAGCTAAAAGCACATTTGTATTACAAAATAGCCAAAAAATTCACAAAATGAATGCAATGAAATTGATTATGATAGCTCAACTACATGCAGTAATCAAAATGACAGTTATGAAGGAAACCTAAACATGTTACTAACTCAGTAGAAAATAATTAAGCATAAAACTTTTATTAATCTTGAATATGTTCATGCAACTGTAATTGTACGAGAACAAAATCTGGAAGAAAAAATAGAAGAATGTAAACAGTTATGTTAGGATAATACAATTATAAGCGAACATTTTTAATAATTCAAATATTTTTACAGTAGGAAAATTAGAGGCATAGTTGTCATACTGCATTAAATTCATCATGACCATCTATGAAGAAGAAAGACACATCTATCCTTTATCTTAAAAACTTAAAATTTTCCAGTTTCATTAAGCCTTCATAGCAATTTAGTATTAGAATTTAAAATATAATCTTAACATAAATCTACTGTTGTAATTTTCAGACAAATATAGATTCCAATCTTGCTCCTGACATCTTCACAGGAAAAGTTACTGATATTTTTATGCTTGGTTCTTTCTCTGCAATATGAGAATAAGAATAAAACCTACTTCCATGTGTTATTTTGTTTATATTTATTTATTTTGCTTCAATCAATAAATACCTATTACCTGACTAACAGTAAATATTGGTGGCAGGTGGGAGCATTGTCCAAATCTAAGAGTAAGATCCTTCGAGACCTGTCCAAGGCCTTGAGTTCTCCCCTGTAGATGACACGGCTCTTTACTTCAAGACTTGGGGAAACAGAGCACCCAGGGTCCCTTCGATAAATGGGTTTTTTGGCAGGAAGAGCAAAATTCAAATAAAAGGACAAATAAGTAGCCATTTGTCCCATCTCTGCTCTCTTTCCTTCTAATCTTGAGGTCTAAGTGACACATCCAAGGACCCTATTGGCTGGCCAACAACATAGTCTCCTCTCTGGTCCATGGGACAGGCTGAGCAAATGCTAAAACTAGCAGGGACATTTATTCATGAATTAACTTGGCCAACATCTGCTGAGCCACTGGAGATGAAGAGATCCTTTGAATTCTAAGCTACGTGTGGTAGGTAAGCCTGCACTTCCAGTACTGGGGAAGCTGAGGCAGGAGGACCATGCTTTTAAGGCCAGCCTAGGCTACACAGTGAGAACTTAGGGGTGGGGAATCCTACCATGAAATAGGAAATGTTCACCTTTTCAAGCTGCTAGTTAGGTTTCCTGCACCAAGCTTAAAAACACCTTCACAGAGGCAATTTGCTGCAAATCTCCTGCTTTTTGAGCCTTTCAACAGAAATTAGCTGTCACCACAGGGAAAGGGATTTTGATACAACTATGCAATGCTGTACAATCATCCAAAACTCTACTATGCTCTTTATCTTTGCAGCTCAGTGTTCCTGCTTTGGAATGACTCAGTGAAATGTCTTGGACAGACTACCCTCCTGTCCCACCTACTGTGGTCTTTCAACCACACCCAGACTGTGCTCCCACTCTCTAAATTTCCCAATTCTCAAGTATTTGTCACACTGAGTTACTACAGCACCTCAATTCACTTTCACTTATTAGCGGAGTTCTGTGGACATTACTCATGTTCCTGGCTACTGGAAAATCTGTTGTCATGTCTTTGAACTATCATATAGTATGGTTTCTTTCTTTCTTTTTGGTACTGGGGATTGAACTTGGGCCCTTGTGCTTGTGAGGCAGGTGGCAGAACCACTGAGCCAAACCCTTGGCCCTAGTATGGTTTCTTGTTATCTGGAATCCAATGGATGTAGATTTATGATCAGATATAGATTAGAAAACAAAGTAGCCACTACAAGAAAGACAGTAAACATAAGTTTGTTCTCTCTCTCTCTCTCTCTCTCTCTCTCTCTCTCTCTTCTCCACTAAAGTAGCCACTACAAGAAAGACAGTAAACATAAGTTTGTTCTCTCTCTCTCTCTCTCTCTCTCTCTCTCTCTCTGTCTCCTCCACCCCTCTCTCCAAGGTTTTGCTGTGTAGCTCAGACTGACCTTGAAGCAATAATCTTCCTGCCTCAGTCTTGAACATGCTGGGAGTATAGGCAGAACCTCCATGTCAGCTTTAGGCCTAACTTTATTTCTGCAAACAGCTCTGAATCACGTGTAAGGAGAAACTATACTAGCTATGAAACGGTTACAAAATGGACAAGAAGTAATCATTCAAAAACTTAGGAAACTTACAGTAGAGTGGGAAAGATGGGTGAGATTTCATTAATCAGAATGAGATGCCATTATGAAGATACAAATTAGTTACGTCAAAGCACAAAGAAGGTAGTTATTAACCCTGGGTATTAGACCATATAGTTCAGAGAACATGTTAAAACCATGAGGTTGGAGTCAGACAGGTCTGAGTTAATATTAACTGTAACACTTACTTGTGTTACAGCTTTGTGATTTGAATACGGTATAAACTGTCTCAGCTTATGTAAAAATGGATTTAATAATATTATGTCATAACATTACTGGAGACTGAATAAACTTATACATTTTCACCTTGTGACAAAGTAAATGCTCAACATATTTTTCATTGTGGTTAGGTTACTAAAATGGTTTATCAAAGAAAGCCTACACCAGGATGATTATAAGGTCATTTTTAAAAATAGCCCAAAGCTCTATTCCATGGAGGAAGAAGAAGCCAGATAATCAGAAACTAAAGACTAAAGAGATAAGAAGAATGAAAATGGAATGCTGTATTATTTTGCTAGTATCGTGGTCTTTGGCTGCTGTTCTTGGGCTTGGGTAGGAGCCATTAGCCTGTAGGTCACCGGTCATCTGAAGAATTCCTCAGGTAGCACTGCCACTTCCTCACCCGTTTCCACATCTGTAGAATAATGGTCACAACTATAACTAAAATCCATGTGATTTTATTGAGCACATACCACTAACATGCAGCATAATTCTCTTTTGTCTTTTATGCATCCCTATTATGTAAAATAAAAACAGGAATCATTGCTACTGCTTTAGGAAGTGAGATCTATATAACTGAAGAGGAATATACAAACCCACTGGGTAAAAAATTTTGAGGCTAAGATTTAAACAATAGTCTGAGCTGCAGTTGTTCAACCACACTGGCTTCTCCTCCTTTCACACAACATTTGAACTCAAGTGGCTGCCTCCCTGACTAGTTCAAGAAACACTAGAAATCAGAGATTTTACCCTTGCACATGCATTTATCTCCAGCAATTAATACAAGGGCTGTCATATATTAAGCAGTATTTGATAACTGCCAAAAGTTGAATAAAAGTATAAATTCAATAAATGAATTATTCCTAGAAAATTCAGTGGAATGAATTGTCAATGCATTAAAATAGTCAAAACATGAATCTTGCTAGTCATTATGTATCCTGTAATCTTGCTAAATTCACTCATTGGTTTTTATAGACTTTTATAGATTCTTTAGGATTTTCTACATATACAATCATACCATTTGCAAATAACCAGTTTACCTCTCCCTTTCCTATGTTGATAGTCTATTCTTTTACATTGCTGTACACAAGTCAATTTTTAGAACATAATTCTTTTAAGTATTTGGGAATTTCTTATGATTTCTATGATAGATGAAACACTGTATTAATAGAACCCAAATCTGTTCAAATGAAGTGGACGTTTATTGCTATTTTTATGACACTGACTGTGAGTCCCACAGAGAATAACACTCCCCACGCTGCTGTTCTCCTGTGATGGCTGATGTCTCTGATGTCTGCCTTCCAGTCTGCAAGAAGGAAGAGAAAGATTCCAGTTGAGAAAAGAGTGGAAGTTGTGCATAGCATTGTTATTCATATTTCACCAGAGAAAACACAGTCATAAGATCACACCTACCTGAAAGGGAAGCTGGGAGATATACTCTAGAAGAGTAGCTAGAAAAAGATAGAAAAGGTTGGAGTCAATTTTCAAACAGCCACAATCACCAAGTACGACAGTCCTGTTACTGATCTAAGGATTAGACTTTTGATCATGATTTTCACATGTAGAAAACTACAATCCTTTCCCATGCATAAAAATGCCTTGAACAGAAGGGACAGTCATCCCAGTGTCCTGGTCTCTAACTCCAGAGTACACTAACTCAGTACTGTGCACAAGATCAGGCAGTGAATTACAAGCTTGCATCTGTTGTTTTCCCTGGGGTGTGCTTCCGTTTTTCTTAGGCAGATGCTGCAAGGAAATGAAACACAGCAAAACTATGGAAAGGGAGAGAGAAGCCACTAGGTGCATGCAACATTGTGGCTTCAGGGCAAGGTGACAGCAAGCAGTGGGGATGGAAACAGAACACACCAAGTAGAAGGGCACAGCAGACTGGAAGACTCTCACAAGAGAAAGTATCCCTGGACACCTTTGAGTGTTCTCTAAAAACATCTCAGTGCTGTTGTCAAGGACAGAAACTGGAGTTCGGGAGTGAGACGTGAGGCTGGACATCGCCCCGACGGGATGGGTACAGACACAATAACACCCCGCATGTCCTGCCTGTCGTGCTTAGCTCTCTTCTTCCCATGTCCTACACATCAAAACATGAGTCCGGGGGTGATTTTTGTTCCAATCCAATGAGATTTAAATGAACATGAAGAAAATATCTTTACTGCAAAATGAAATCTCAAAGAGAGAGCTTATAACCGAATAGGACAATTGCTCTGTGCCCCACGAGGAAGATTCAGTGGCCCCAAACTCACAGAATGAGCTGTTTGGTACAGTTTACAAAAACCCATTTTACATGTGAAATAGGAAGAAAAGGGCTAAAGGTGTAGGGAAAGTGGGAAGGGTAGGGGAAAGGGAAAAAGGGAAAAGAAAAATATGAGAAAACAAAAAATGAAATAAAGTGTTTGTAAATGGGGAGGGGAGGAGGGGGTGAAGGGAGGGCAGGGACAAGGGGAAAAAAACGAGAACCAAGACCTGTCATGTAAAGGTACAAGATCACAATGATGAATGTAACTGTACTGTATACCTAAAATGTGCCAATAAACTCACTGAGAGAAAAACAAAACAAAAAACATTTTACAGATAAAATTTTTTCACATTTCACAGATAAAATGTTTTCACATTTCAAGAGTGAACTTTAACCAGGCATTCTTTCCTAGTAGAATTAGAGGAATCATGGGTTGAGAGAAACCTAACAAGTCAGACATTTAATAGTTTTTCATTCTTTTTCATTCTTCATTACCCAGAGAAGATGTATTTGATGGCAATTAGAATGTTAATAGATATGTTTAAAGTTACAGACTATTTAGTCTGTACAGTGTGTGTGTGTGTGTGCGCGCGCATGTGCAGAGTGCACACACACACACACACACACACACACACATTTTGTCAGTTTTCTAAGCCTAAAACTTGGACTTAACAATCAGTGCATATTATTCAATCAATTTAAGAAGTCATTTGCCATCCTTATATTGAACTTCATACAATGGAGGAAGATGATAATACAGGTAGTTCAAGGGCAGTAATCAGAGAGCAATTTGAATTTTATTTAAGAATGTGTGTATGTTACTGGTTGTGGTGATTTATGCCTGTAATCTCAGCACTCAGGAGGCTGAGGCAGGAGAGTCACAGTTAGTTTGAAGCCTGGGCTACATAATGAATTCAAGGCCAGCCTGAACTACACAGCTAGAAGCTAGATCCTGTCTTGAAAGAAAGAAAGAAAGAAAGAAAGAAAGAAAGAAAGAAAGAAAGAAAGAAAGAAAGAAAGAAAGAAAGAAAGAAAAGAAAAGAAAAGGAAAAGAAAAGAAAAAAATATGTGTATGTATACACTCTCTCTCCTTTTTTTTTTTTCTGAGACAGGGTCTCACTCTGTAGTTGAGACTGACCTGGAACTCACTATGTAGCCCAGGCTGGTCTCAAATTTACAGCAATCCTCCTGCCTCAGCCTCCCAAGTGCTGGCACTACATGCATGAGTCATGTATGTATATACTCTTAAGTCTTATTTGGGTAGTTCAAACATTTCAAATAAATAATAAAGCAACATAAAGGTCTCATCTGAAAAATTACAAAGCTTCTTGCTTTCCCCTCTTGACTACAGTAAAACTAAGTAGAGAATTTGGTTCACTTCTGTTCAACAGGATCATTTGTGTTTGTATCTACTATGAACTGATTAAAGATTTGCAGTAGCAAGTCACCTCTTAACCAGCTTCAGCTTCAAAGGAAGAATTTACAGTAAAAAGAGAGAGCAAGAAGCTGGGTCTAAAGAACAGAATAACAAGGACTAGACAATCACTAGAAATCTCCGTTTGGCTGTCAGATTCATTTCAATCTCTTTATTCTGAAGGACATTTTCTATTTCCTTAGACCACGAGCAGTTATTTATATGTAATAAAACTCCATCAACAAGCTGACTTATAATCTCTGAACTATGATTCCATATTTCTAGGAGAGAGAAACATATTGATCTGGTGTAAGTTGAGTTTTTGTCGCTAGTCCTATTGGCTATAGCCAGTGTGGCAAGATCACAAATGCAGCCATAGCTAAAGGTAAAACATCCCTATAGATGAAGCGATGGTCTCCAGAGACAGCGATTGTCAGGTGGTGAGCCTCTCAAACTCTTTCATAGAAAGAAGTGAGCACTATGGGAACAAAAGAGATGTGTATAACCCCTATCACAATCTCATAAACCTACTTATAGACATGAGGGAGCAAAATGTTGTACAACGATCATGTACTAAAGTGATGGTTCTGTGGAAACATGATGGAACTTGGAAGTCGTGGGTTCAAATCCTGATTCTGGTTCCTAAACCTTATGGTTCCTAAACCTCTGGAAACATGATGGAACTTGGAAGTCGTGGGTTCAAATCCTGATTCTGGTTCCTAAACCTTATGGAGTTTTGAAGAGATGGTCACAGATCCTGCATTTGTGAATCCTCCACAAACATAGATCCTCCATTTTATTTGTAAAATGTAGCTTTTTGTATTGTACTTAAATGTGTTTTGTGATAACTAAATGCAGGATCTACCAGGTGCATGGTACATGGCAGTAGCCAGACTAGAACAGTTTGGTTCATTTAGGATGTGTTATTTATGCGAACATGGCAAAGCATTGGACTATATATTAGAAATAGAATTAAGATATTAGTGTCAGTTGACCTTAAAGAAATCAGTCTGTTAGAGGTGGGAGACACATGGACAGATAATTTAAATAAAATGTAAGTACATTTGTTGACTCTAATTCTAGATGCAACTTGGATTGACCTGGGAAGATTTTATGGAGGTGTTAGGACATGAGCAAGAATTTTCCATATCAAAATGGGGTAAAGCCTGGAGTTGAACTGCCCTACATCTACAAGGTTGAGGGTTCGCATTTTCTCTGTGACAAGGAAGCGAAGTTGATAATTTTAAAGATCTTTTCCAAACACATATTTTAAAAAGGGGGCAAGGGGAATATCAGTACAGTTTTTAAGGTTTTTATATGTAAAGGAAGTTTTGATAATGTACCAGTAGGTAATGGAGAGCATGTTTTCTATGCTTAGGAAAATTAAATCATTTTTTTAAAAGTATACATTTGATTTATTGGTAGAAGTTCAGAAATTTAATGACAAAAGCTAACACTGCATACATTTGTAAACCACCTCTGCTAGATGTATCTGGAAAAAAAGAAAATCTGTAAAGAAAGAAAGCAGAGAGAGAGAGAGAGAGAGAGAGAGAGAGAGACTACCAGCATTTGACTATTTTTAAGTTGCTACTTTGATACATTAGTTAAAGTCTGCCAAAATGATTTACCATCTCAGAACAATTTGTTCACTTCACTTAGAAATTACAAATGTGTTTTCACCAATAAATCTAAATTTATTTTGTAGTAGTCATTTTTCTTAATGGAAGTTTTTTCCAGATGTTGCCTAAGTCTAGTCGTCTGGGCCCTTTTCCAATAAATGAGGAAAGTTTGATTTCATAGGTTGTCACTGTTGATTCTGTCTAACCTTTGGACTAATTGGTTCAACCCAATATATTCGCCCTGCTATATAAGACTTCCAGGACATTGGAGAAATTCATCTATTCTTTTATGGGTAAGTGTCCAAATTAACTTGCTTTGTGGAATTAAATGTATTTTCATTAAAGGTGTTGGGAAAAGGTTTATAAGGGTAGTACTTGGAAACTTTTGAAACAGATCATATTTATTATGCAACTCACCTGTTTGAAGCTTATAAATTTATACTGAAAGGCAAAGAAAAGTTGGAACACTAGCTACATGTTACTTGTTAAATTAAATTTTACTGAAGTTGGTAATTTTTTTTCCTAAGACAGGATTTCAACCTTGCACTGTAAGTACATGCTATACTTTGAATAGAGTTTTAAGATAGGTCTGTTTTCTATTTTGATGATTTCTAAAATATTAAAGGGGTCAATAATATGATTCAAGTGGCATGATAGCTTGTCCTGCATAAGATTAAATACAGATGAAATAAGATTAAAATGAAATATTTTGTATAGAATTTAAGCTGATTAACTTTGAAAGTCTTGTTTTAAGAATGGAGTAGTTTTATTATTAAATTACACTGAAAATTACTGAAACATTTTGTAGAACACACAATATTTAGTGGTGGATTTAAAAAAACAGTTTTGTGATGCTTTTATTCTATCTCCAGTGAGGATGCAGTACCTGAAAACGACCATGGAGTTGAAAATACTTCCCATTTTCTTGTTGCTGCTGCTTTCTGTTTTCTTGATTCAGCAAGCTTCATCTCAAGGTACCTTAACCATCAAAAATTCTTTCATTTAACATCTACTCCTAAGCATTTGGTTAATTTTCACAACAACAACAAAAATAGATTTCTATAAATTTATGTTTGTTTGATTTAACACTTAGTACAAACTTAGCATTGCATAAAACATATGTGGTAATTTATAAGTGTTTTACAATTATCATCTTTAACTCCTGTATCTCAGAATCTTTCAAGAAGTTTTGTTTGTTTGTTTTTTTGTTGTTTTGTGGTTCTGGGGATCAAACCCAGGACCTCATACCTTAGGCAAGCACTTTGCCACTGATCTATATTCCCCAGACCTGAGCTTTTGTATAAAGCACTGTAATTTTGCCAATCATTGCGCCTGTGGGCCTCTCAAAAGTTTGAAAAACAGACATTTGTGTGACTAAACTACGTATCATAAAATTAAATGAAAAGAATGATATTTAAATAACATAATTTTTCCTATATGTTGATAAATAAATTATCCTTTTTCACCTAATAAATTATTGGTAGAAAATTTATTTGGCATCATCTAAATGTTGATTTTGTATTTTACTTTATAATCATAAATGTTCTTTCTTTCTTACAAGGAGTATTCATCAAATATGGATTTATACAGATATGAATGTTATTTTGTATTATAATATTGAGCTACTCGGTCCCCCTCAGAGTCAGTCCTGAATGAAGAACTCCTGTTATTCATTTTTAGAGAATGTTAACATATACTCAGCATAATCACACCAGCCAATGTCTCTAGCATTACGTGTAGGTTGTTCAGTGTTGATAATGTCCAGCTTCAGATTTTCCCTTTTGTTTCCTTTTATGTGCAAAACCTGAGAATAAAAATCAAGACTCATGGCTCTTACCATGAAGTTACATTTCTAAAGCAGACATTTTTGGTAAAATAACCAAAACAACTAAAATTCTCATGAAATCTAAGATATAATTGCCTACAGAGGCTTGGTTGCAGAAGTGCTTTGATAAAGAATGATAGAAAAAACAAGCAAATACAAATATTTAGTTAGGAATGATGACTATTCTGGAATCCCCAGACACTTTGGCTCTCTCATAATGATATTACAAGACTTGCAACACCAGTGCGTTTCTTCACCTTTTCTAGTCTAACACAGCTGGTTGTTTACTGAAAGTTTTACCTTCTTTTAAATAAGCAAAACGTAAAATAGTCATTAAATTTAAAAGCAATGAAAATAGCACAATCTAATCTGTGAAAATTAACTTTTCCCATAAAGATAAGTGAATTCTAATCAGAAATCTGCCAAATATAAAAGAACATTCTTTTGATGCTGTTTTGTGTGCTTCTCTTGCCTTCTGAATTGCCTCCCATTCTTTTTTCATTATATATAATATATGTATGTATATACATACACTATATATGCACTTTTGTATGTACTGTATGTATTCAAAAAGTTCTGAAAGCGATCCTACTCTATTGTTTATGTGCATAATAACACTTAACTTTCCTGGATTCCCTCCTTTAGAGATCTTTTCAGTGTGTTTCAACATTGCTCTGTGGACTTAGGACATTGCACCTACCGATTTCTATTTCAGAGATGAATTTCATTGTTACATTCCTGTGGATTTTTTCACAGAAGCGCTTAATTTCCCTTTGTTGACTTTTAGAAATTGTTGAAGGGCAATTCTACCCTCAATATTGTTTGTTTGTCCAGAAAAGGTCTGTGACAGTTATACTCATGCTGAGACGCTATTTCAAGGGTTCTATATTATCCCTACGAATAAAGGAGATAACAACCTAGTAAAGTCTGTGCAGATATAAAAGGCTTCTTCTAAACTCGTCATCAGAATGAGAGGCAATGTTATTGGGCATAAAATGCTTGGGTTTTGGAATCAGATGAATGAGAGGTCAAATTCTAGATCGGCTGTTTATTTAGGATGACCATATAATTTGCTAGCCACATAAGGGCACTTGCAAGAGTAACATAGGTCAGCACAAATAATTAGCAGGTACAAATATATGTTGGAACTGTTAACTAGTTCTGTGTCATTGAACAAATTATTAAATTTTCTGTTTCAGCTTTTCTTTTTAATCTCTCAAAGGGCTCGTAATAGCCTCCGGGAAACATTTTCGTAAGCATTAGACACAGTGTATGACTCAGAACTGGCACAGCAATGTTCAATGAATGACAACAACTAATCATCATAGCAACAGCCTGCCTCAGTATTAGCCGTAGCTGCTGTCTCTCCCCCAGCACATCACTCTTCAGATTAAGCCTCTACTTCCCCTGATTTTCCACAGTGTACTTATCTTCTTGAGGCGATAAGGAATAAAAAGTCACCATCAGGGTCACGCAAGAGATCAGCCAAGTATCTGCTAGGTCTATCGCCCACCTCCATTCTCAGCTTTTCCAGCCAGTAAAATTTTTCCCACCAATCAGTTTTGTCCTCCTTATTAGGTGTCTTTCTAAAAGTGGTCTGGCCATGTTTACCCTAGTATTGTATAATTTTAGATCTATCAAGCTGTGCAGGGAGATGTGGGGAAGGGTATTCTAGAGATGCCACCTGCAACTGTGACTATAGTTGTCAACACTACATGGAGTGCTGCCCTGATTTCAAGAAAGTCTGCACCACAGGTAAGTCCTGAGAGCGGTGCCTCCTCTGTCAAGAAGGGCTGTTCCCTGAGCTTCCCCTGGCATCCACGCTGTGCTGCTTTCCCTCTGTTTCACTTCCTTTGCTCCAGTGCCTTTCCCTTCACTTGCATAAATGTTGCAGAGCGCTGTTCCTAAGGATGGTATCAAAGCATGGGATTACTGGGAGTGGGGGTGCGGAGACTGGAACGCTTGTCACTTTCACAAAATCGTGGACTAGCTCCAAGTGAAATTTCTTGTTTTAAGTAAATCGTAATTGTAATTCTGTAACAATAACCAGATATGTAATTGCTTAGTGATGGGGCTTTTCCATATTTCATCAAAAGGGTCCAGGGCATAGAATAATCTCATTTATTATTTGACATTTGGGGTATTGACATGTTTCTAAATTACTTGAAAAGGATACTTTTTAATGATGAAGTACTAGTATTTAATAATGAGTTTCAGTTAAAACTCATCAGAGTTTAATATTAAATTGTGACAAATTCCACTTGAACATATTTTGGGCCATTTTGTTTTGACTCAGAGATATTTCATATTCAATATATGAAAGTTATTAAAATTCTACAAAAGTTAGTTTTGCTTTAGCATTTTTGTGTGAAGCTGGTTACTGTATTATGGCACACTTCACTTTAAATATTGGCCTAAGGAATTATTTTAAATGGGTCTTAGGAAGCCTTGCACCTTTGACCGAAACTTGAAATGAACGGGTGTCTTAATATCTTCCATACCAATGGGATTAGGCTATTTTTTTTTTGGTACTGAGGATTGAACCCAGGGCATTTGCACTGAGCTACATCCCCAGACCTGTATAAATGTCTTATTTTGAGACAGGGTCTTGATAACCACTAAATTATCTAAGCAAAGTTTAAACTTGTGATCCTCCCACTTCCCGGAATTCTGGGATTATAGGTGTATGCCACTACACCCAGCCTGAAATCTTTGAACTCTACTCCTGCCTGGTTTGCCATAATAAAAGTCTTTGTATTATAAATATCTCTTGAGCCTGAACAGTGAATCATTTATATATTCAGGCATTTCTAGGTATAAACATAAATACAAATCAATGATGTGAGAAGGAAAGAAGAGAAGGATTTCATATGAAGAATATTTCACTATTTCACATTTTCCAATTTTCTGTTGTCCATAGATGTAAATGACTCAGGAAACCCTGGGGTGTCTAATGGCACCTGGAAGGGCAAGGAATGTTTGCGTATCAGCATTTGTGACTTGGGCTATCTCCATTTGGGGCACCATCTATTTTTACAGATGATATACTCGAAATGCCAAATAGAAGACTTAAGAATGCATCTTTGGTACTTTATTTAGTCAGCTCTCAGATGGGAAATGACTACTAAATATTTGAGTATGGCTTTATAATCAATAACTAATGTTTGTTTTGCTCTGGGTAGAGCTTTCCTGTAAAGGCCGCTGTTTTGAGTCCTTTGCCCGAGGAAGGGAATGTGACTGTGATGCCCAGTGTGAGAAGTATGGCAAGTGCTGTCCGGACTATAGCAGTTTCTGTGCGGAAGGTAAGCATCCTGGTAGCAGTCATGCTTCTTAGCACAGCCTTATCTGTGCACTGCCTTGGGTTGACTGATACTGTCTGACAGGTGCTTCATCGTGATATTGAATGTACTAATGTATAAGCTACTCTGTAATAATTTTGCTTCATAAGGATGACCTGAAGAAGAAAAGAAGCTTCTGCAGCAGCATCCCTTGGCTTGGCAAGGCTCTGGGAGCATAAGATGGAGGATAAGGGCTGAATGTATAAGCTTTTTTCTTCAGATGTGCTTTAATTTCGGGTTAAACCAAAAATAATCACATCTTCCTCAATGATTTCTTGTTTCAACCTCATGGTTCTGATTCCATGAAGTCAGCTATCCTTTGAGCTACATATATTTGGATCTGAATATTTGAGTATGAATTTAAGGACAGAATTGACACAGCTTTTCTGGAAAAGTAAATTTGTACATTAGCTTAAGCCACTAAATTTGCATGCACATGTGCCAAGAACGAACTGTCAATTAAATGTCCCTTTCCATTCTGAAGTCCCCTCAGCACTATCCAGACAGCTGTCTGTCATGATATGATCTATAAAAAGGGCTGGCCTCATTTAAAATCTCCTCTGGTCGAGACCTCTCCTCTGGTTGAGACCTAAAGAAATATTCTAATCTAAATCTCCAGATATCCCCACAAATATTTTAAAAATATATTTAAATAATAGATTTCTTTACTCAAGTATTTGTTCTTACTCTACTTTGTTTTAAAAAGAAAAAGAATATTTATGAAGGAAAAAGTAAAAATAAGCAGTTTACATAATCTTATCATTTTATTGAAACAAGGCTGTACCTCCTGCTTCTTTAGACCAGTGGAGAAATAGAGTAGAAAACTACCAGCAGAGTTGAGGGATGTTTAACTGGTCAGTGTTTTCATTGGAAAGCATTCCAAAAACAATGGAGACAACACCCTTATAATCAAAGCTCCAGAGATCAAGCATTCCTGCAGCTTTCAGAAGGCCCCATGATGGAAGATATGTATTTACTCATTACCTTGATAATTGTTCTGGCTGTGAGACAAAGATTAGCTAAGAATTTATTTTTGGCAGAGGAGGGGTGGGGAAGCAAGATGGTTAGAAAATGACGAAGTACGGAGAGAACATTTTAAGAAGGACAGTATTTTATTCTACAAAGTGCTGCTATACCTGAGGTTTAGGTAAAATTTGGTGTAAATTGCTGAATGCAATGCGGTGCAACTTCGTTTACAGGGCTCATGGAGATAGTTGGAATCCCCACTGAAAATAAAGGAACTATGCACAGCTTCAGTACTTCACTCAAAAAAAATTACCTTGTTTCAGGGTTGCTATAGATACTGTTTATAGGCATCGATATATATATATATAAATCTTAACATTTCAAGAATTGAAGGTATCACAACTGTCCAAATGTCTCCTGTTTTGCCCCAAATCACTAACTAGTACCTGTCAAAAATGTTATTCAAATTGGGATACAGTAGTGTACTTGCATTTTTGCTGGTTGAGAGAAGAGGAAGAAGTACAGTGGGGTCAGCACATGAAGACTACGGCAGCGGAGTTCTGAGGCACTGCTTGGTGGGAGCGGCAGGGTTTATCACAACTCTTCTCTACCCTGAGTCTCCACTGCCCTGTTTTCTTATCTTTCAAATGCCCTCCCCCTTTCTTCTGGTTCCTAGGGATTACAAAATAATGTTCCATGTCTTCATGTCTAGAAAAGAAAAGGAATTGGTAGATGGGATGTGAACAAAAGGTTAAGAATATACACATCACGCTATTACCAGCTGTTTATTGGGAAGGGCAACACTCTAAGCGAAAGCATTAATAGGCAGGTGTGAAATTTTCAGAATGATACTCATGTAAAACTTTCATAATAAAAGATAAACTGGTATTCTTTGATTTGAATACATATTAGAGTAAATATATTTTTGCTTTCTTACAGTAGTGAGCTTGAACTGAGGGGCTTGTATATGTTATGCAAGCACTCTACCACTGAGTTACATAGCCAGAACTTTAAAAAGTACTGTAAATTTATTTATTTACCTATTTTTACAGTGCTGAAGATTGAGTTTTTTGAAACAAAATCTCATTTATGTAGTCCAGGATGGCCTTGAACTTGCAACCTCCTGCTTTATCTTCCCAAGTGCTAGGACAACAGGGTAGTGCCACCATGCCTGGCCAGGTGCTAAGGATTAAACCTCTAGGGCTTCACACATGTGAGGCAAGCACTCTACCACCAAGTTGTATGCCCATCCCTTTTTAAATTTTGGGGACATGGCCTCACTAAGTTGTTCAGGTTAGGCTTGGATTTACAATCCTTCAGCTTCAGTCTCCTGCATTGTGATTCTTACCTTTTATTCTTTGAGAAAGGGTCAGAAAAAACTTATTATTATATTCTTCTGCTCAAGAGCATGAATATCCTGTCATCCACAAACATCAGTCTTTTTTTTTAAACATTAGTCTTTACAATCATGAAAATGTGGCTGAACAACGGAAATGCATGGAATCAAGTATGTTTTAGGTGGGCAAACACCTTCAGAAATCATCTTGAATAAACACCTCACTTTGCAGTCAAAAAAAAAAAAAATGAAGTTCAAAAGAGGTTAGCCTATTTGCCTAAGGTTAAAATAGTAAAAACATTCAGGCATAGAACAGGAATTTAACTCCATTGTTTCCTGAGACTTTGCTTCCTGCTGTAACTAACTTACAACAATATGAGAATCAGTATTTTGTAGGAATGAATCCTTAGAATTAATTGATTTGGACCTGTGTTGGGCTACAGCCTTCCTGTGCTGGTTTTTAATATATGTGCTGCCAAAGGGAGCACTCCTGTGCTGGCTTTTACCAGCATCTACTCTTCGAACTAGATGCATCTGTGCTTTTCACAGTTAGCATGCTGATGAATATAAACTAGACGTTAACCAAACTGTCTTGCTTGGCCTCAGTGCACAATCCCACACCACCTTCAAGGGCTGCACCTCCGCCTCCAAGAGCATCTCAAACCATCAAATCAACCACCAAACGTTCACCCAAATCACCAAAAAAGAAGAAGACTAAGAAAGTTGTAGAATCAGAGGAAATAACAGAAGGTAGGAAGATGGCAGATGGAACTACAGATTTCTGAGATGAAATTACCTGTAGGTGAACTACCTATATGAATATTCTCAGAAAGTAATGATTCATGAAAGAATCATTAGATTTGTTGTTTTGTTTTGTTTTTTGGTTTACAGTACTTAAGTAAAAATTCAAGCTAAAGAACATCTCAGGTATTTAGTCTTTATTTACCAAACGCAACATAGGTCTAAGTGAAAGAAATCAGAAGGGATGGATCTTACTATAAAAAATAAAAAAACTCATGATTTTCTTTGGAGAGTAATTAGATTCTGTGAGAAATTTTGGCAGCTGTGAGAAACTCAAGTGTTATATTGCTAGTGTGTGTGATAAGCTCAGGTGCCTTGTTATTAACCAACAAATCCAAAAGGCATTTGATCATATTACCAATAAAATAAAAGCAGAAGCTTTTTTTTTTTTTTTACAAGCTTTTTGTAGATCAGTTATCATCAATTCTTAATGTATTTGGAATGGCGTTTTTTAAAAACACAATTGGTGTGATCATACTTTTTATTTGATTTATAGAACATTCTGTTTCTGAAAACCAAGAGTCTTCCTCCTCTTCTTCTTCCTCTTCAACTATTCGGAAAATCAAGTCATCCAAAAATTCAGCTGCTAATAGAGAATTACAGAAGAACCCCAAAGGTTTGAGCATTGATAAAGATCAAAGACTGTATCAATGCCACATTAATAATTTTGAAAAGTAATGCGTGTTGGTAGGCTGATTTGAGATTATCTCGGTATTTGCACATGGTAGATAACTTTATAAAACTCCATTTAGAAAGTACCAAATGAATACTTTCTATAAGAAATAAATGCCAAGGTGTTAAGAGGGCACAGCTGAAAGCAAAGGATAAGAAAATGCTGCGACAGGCTAGCAGGAGTCATTGTTGCGGTGTTCGACTGCAGTTCCTGTCCTGATCGTTTGGCTTTCTTCTTCCACTATCATCCTTGGGTTTTCAGTTTTCCTTCCCCAGCTTTATTTCATTTAACAGTTATATGGTGCTTTAAATGTTTTAAAAATATTAATCCATTCAATTCATATAAGCCTCAGTGGAATCATTATGTATATTTTATAAATCCTCTTTATTATTTCCCTAATAAATTATGACTGGATTTCTAAGGAATTCTATTTCCTAGATGGTTTGATTTCCTCTGAAGCATTCTCTCTAGCTGAATAGCCAGATATTAAATCTTTTGTCACTCAAGAATATTATATGCAGTAGAAATGTATCTGTTTGATAAATGGAATTTATCACGAAGTGCCCTTTGGGCATTGTAGCTCAAGCAGAGAAAGCTTCAAGAGAAATCTTCCTTAACAGTCTATTTTCTGCCCTGGCATCCTAATATAATATCATCCCTAGACTATCAAGTTTAGCTGGGCAGAGGAAAGACAGCAGCTGATAGCTCTGAAGTAGCTGGTGTGGGGACACTAGAAGATGTTGGAACCAGGTTTCCTTCCAGGAAGATGCGGCAGCCCTGAGTGGTGAGGATAAGGATGGAGAAAGCGAGGGGTGAAGGACATTAATATAAAAATATGAATTAGTGTTATTGATCACTTTGGTGATTGCAGGACACTGGCTACCATGTAGAGTATTAACTGTACAGGGTTTTAGTTGTGCATTACTCATTCACCTCTAAAACATCCCCAAAAGATAACTTGAGTATTTACCATTTTACAATAAAATCAATGGACATAGTAAAGGTTAGCAATTTATCCAGGCACTCACAACTAGTTAATGGTAAGGACGAGATCTTTATGCTACTACTAAAAGAGAAAAAGCTATTAAAAATAACAAAATGTTATTTTTTTTCCTAATAAAAGATAAGAAAAGAACTCCCCAAAAGGAACTTAATCCAGAACCATCAGTTGTAGATGACACTGGAAGTGGACAGGACAGTGGTGACTCCAAGCCCACTCCAGCCCCTGTTGCTACCACCCAACCCAATAAAGTAACCTCATCACCCAAGAGTACAACAGTAAAACCAGTAAATCCTAAACCCAGCCTGCCACCTAATTCTGATATAGCCAAGGAGACACCTTCATCAGCCAATGAAGGGGAAACAGTTAAAACTACAGAGTCCACTGAAACAAATAAACAGTCTTCCACCAGTGCAAAAAAGACTTCAACCAAAGAGACACGGAGTTTAGAGAAAACATCTGCCAAAGATTCTGTACCCACATCTGAAGTTCCTGCTAAACCTACACCCAAAGCTGAAACTACAACCAAAGCTTCTGCTGTGACCACCCCCAATAAACCTACCCCAACACTCAAGGAAACAACTCCTACCACATCTAAGGAAGCTGCACCCACTACTACCAAGGAACCAGCTCCTACCACCCCTAAGAAGCCTACACCTACTACCCCCCAGGGAATGGCTCCTACCATCCCTGAAAAGCCTCTACCCACTGCTAACAAAGATCCAGCTCCCACCACCCCCAAGGAGCCCGCACCAACCACCACCAAGGAACCAGTGCCCACCACCCCCAAGGAGCCTGCACCAACCACCACCAAGGAACCAGTGCCCACCACCCCTGAGGAGTCTGCACCGACCACCACCAAGGAACCAGTGCCCACCACCCCTGAGGAGCCTGCACCAACCACCACCAAGGAACCAGTTCCCACCACCCCCAAGGAGCCCACACCAACCACCACCAAGGAACCAGAACAGACCACCCAAGGAACC